>NC_133819.1:82841507-83155882 GCF_047830755.1 Zonotrichia albicollis
ACCCTGTACATCAACCATAATTCTCATAATCATCCATGAAGTTACTTAAGAAACAATTACCCATCCTTCTTAAAATAGCTTCCAAGTGATAGAAGAACATCTTCTAACAAGCTAAGTCACCTTTACAGTTTTGTCTTTGCTCTTAAGTAAAGTAATCCTATTGAGATGACTAGATGCTAATGGATTCCTCAGATGTCAGGGATGTGCTTTTAGTTGGCATGTTAGAGTGCGCAACTGAGAAGATCGTAAAAAACTTCTCTGATACGTGAAGGTGCTTTGATACTTCATGTAAGAAGCAAAAGGAAAATGAGGATGTGGGAGATATTTTATGAGGTTTTGGTTTTTTTGGGGTTATTTTAAGCAAAGGAAGTAAATGGAAGTAGAAAAAACTTTTATTTGGAGAGTATATTCTAGAGAATTTGAAATAAGGGTATTAATAATTTGCTGTTATTACAGCACAATGATATTGCTTGGAAATGACCTATGAAGATCCTATTTGAGAGTCCAATCCTCAAACAAAGAAGGAAAATCTAAGGTGAGGTTGCTTTTGATAGCTCTGTCTAGCTGAGATTTCAGTATCTCTAGGGATGGATATTTCACGGCATCTCTGGGCAACTGTGCCAGTGTGTAACTAACTTCATGGTTAGTTTTGTAATGCTTGATGACTTGTCTCTTGCTCTTCTTGGTTCTGACTGCCCACTCATCTTAGTGACCATCTACCAGGCTGGCTTCAATATGTCAATGGCTTTCTTCTCCTGGGGATACCAGAACTGGACATGGGACTCGTGATCCAGTCTCAGGGTGTTGACTAGAAGGGAATAACCCTTTCTCTTGCCATTTATTTGCTAATGCAGCCTTGTCCATATTTGGCTCTCCAGCACAAGGCCACTTTGCTAACTCAGCTTCAAGCTGTGAGATTCACCTTTCTGCAGAGCACTTCCTTAGCCAGCGGGTACCCAGGCTGAGGGCTTTTCTCTCTTGGCTGCAGGATTTTTACTGTCCCATTGGTGTGCTGCTGCTGAACTTTTTGAGGCTAATGTCAGCCTTCTGTCCAGCCTTGAGGTGTGCCCTCAAGGTTGTTGATCACTCCTCTGAGCTTAGTATCTTCAGATGGATAATCCCATTGACACATATGGCTGATTAGTCGTGCTTACCTAGATGCTCAGTTGTTTCTCCTCTCTTAGCCTTTGAGCTGTGTATTAAAAATGTCTCGTTCTTTTACTCTGTGTGATAAAAAAAAAAAACCACCAAAACACAAAACCCAGAAATCCCCACCACCTTGTTCTTTATGCTCTTCATTAAGCTTTGTCTGTGAAAATCTACAGTGATTTTCTTTAGGTGTCTCCTTTCTTTCACATCTGAGTAGAGATGAGCAACTTAGGAAAAATAATAGTTGTTATTCAGATAACTGGACTGGTTTTTAAGGGATGGCAAGGCAAGCATGAAAAAGTTGTGCAGGATTTTGAACTGAAAAGAGGAAAAAATCTGAAAATTTTTGTTCTGGGATTCACTATATCCTTTTCAATGGCATCTCACCTCCAGTTTCAGAACAGTGAAACAAGTAGGTGGGTACACTGAGCCTGGCCTACTACGTTTGTGCACATGAACCATCACTTGGAATAAATCTTGTGAGATAAGTTCAGTCATGGTTTGTTTGGGTTTGCTTTTTTCTTTTGTCAGTGAGCTCTCAATAAATAGGAAGGGCTATTTTCACCCTTTCTAAATGAAGTATTGTGTTTGCTTTGGTGGGCTTGTACAGCATGCTGCCCTTAGGGGACTGGCAATGGGACTCAGTTGCTGTGCTGGCCTCTGCCAGTTTTTTTGGTTTGTTTAGTAGAGAAGGAATAAGGGTCATTTTCTTGTAGGAAAATGTACAGTTTTTATTATCTGACACTGGTCTTCCTTCCCTTTTCTCACCATCACTTCCTTCAATCAATCAGGTTATCTCCCACCTCCTGTTTAAACTGCTCATGCTAATATATAATTGCTTGCAGCTGGTCAGGAGATGCCCACAGGATCATTCATGGTGTAGCTGACACAAACCTTGATGTTGTGGCCAAATGTGTCTGCTGCCAGCCGCCAGCACATGCTCACTTCACCTTTAGTCCATTGCTGCAGCCCTTACACCAGTGGTAACTACACCTCTCTGCTGAAGCTGTTATGTGAGCTAGTGGAATTAAATCAGGTGTGGCAGCATGGGCTTCACTGTTGGTTTTGACTGCAGTACAGGTGCTCCTTTCAGAAACAGCCTGATTTATAGGTGTGAACTTTCTCCCAGCTTGATAAGAAGAGGTATCTTTTCAACCTGCCTTCTTACTGTTCCTTTTGAGCCCTGTGGCAGCTGCTGCTGAGGAAACTGCTGTAGATTTGTGTTGGCTATTGCACATTTGCCTCTAAATTTTTGTTAAGTTTTTTTTGGTGTCACAGTTATATACTGCCCATGATCTGGAATATCCCTTTGGTCAGTTGGGGTTGCCTGACCTGCTTGTGTCTCCTTCCAGCCTCCCAAGGACCCCCAGCTTCCTCACCATTGTGGCAGCGTGAGAAGCAGAAAAGTGCTTGGCTCAGAGCAAGCCCTGCTCAGCAATAACAAAAACAGCTCCACATTTTCAACCCTGTGTTCTACACAAATCCAAAACCACATCCTCCTACCAGCTGCTGTGGAGAAAATTAACTACCCCGGCCAAAATCAGCACACGCCTTTACTGCTCTTGCTAATGTTATCACATATTTTCAAAGTATTTAAATGCATTGACTTTTATGGGGGATGCAATTGTTACCTGCATTGTCACTTACCATGCACCACCTGTTTGTTCGTGCCCAAACTTGTACATTGGTAAGCTGTGATCATTCCAGGGTCAGCTATTTCCACTTTAGGTTTTTATGCCCTTTTTTCTGAACAGCACATGTGTAACAATAATCTGTAGAACTACTAGGAGAGAAAAAGAACATGATATTAAGTATTCTATGCAAATACAGTTTAAATCTATAATTAATTATTTTTTCAAATTAACATTTAACTTATGCTTTTAGAATAATATGAAGTTTGGTCATGCTTTTCAAGATGAGTTCTAAAAGATCATCCTTAAAAACATTAGTGAGTGTAATTGAAAATTATATGTAAATTACCTAAAATTTCTTGGAGCAAAAAATAAGAGATAATTGTGGCCAGCTGGTGTTTTAAAAGAAAAAAAAAAAAGTTTAAATTAAGGGCCTCAAAAAATAAAAATAAAAGTTAAGAATCTAAAAGCAGACCTCTTAAGTTTGCTTTAGGTTTTTGTAGCCTCTTTCATGAGATGTGTTTTTGCTTCTTGTCATTTGACCTGGGAGAGGATATGTGTATTGATGCATTTGTTCATAGCCGAAAAAAAATTTCAAAAACAGGTTAGAAATTCAGTGTTGGCATTTCATTCTCTTTACATTTGAGTTAGCTCAACAAAGTCACGCCAAGCTGATGTGCAGCACTGTGTTTTCAGCATTACTGAAAGAAGCTCCACATTGAAAACTGAAGTGGATAGCAAGCAATATTTTTCTTAAAATGACTGCACTTTCAATATCAGTGAAATCTGAAGGTAAATAAGTTTTGATTTGAAGGTCTAGCTTAGATTCATGCAACTGAGTCTATGCACTGCCAGTATGGATATCAGGGAATGAGGGTTGTTAATTTGCTTTAGAATTAGCTCCTTTCACTTTTTCCTCCTGCTTAGTGCTCTTGATGGCATCACTGCCAGTTTCAAATGGGCCCTTGTCATGTGCAGCTGAACTCACCAGAGCATCTCATACAGCAAGAGGCACAGTGAAACTTTAATTCAGTCTCTGGCATTCAACCTGTCATTCCTTGTAAGGTAAATTTGTTTCTTTTTGAGGACTATCTGGAGTGTTTATTCCACATATACAGTTGCTGAGATCTGTCATTCATTTGAATTTACTGTTCAAATTGAGTCCTTATTTTCATTTGCCAATGAAAGCATGCCACATTCTCTACCATACATCAGCATAAATTCTCTACCACACAGGTATTGTCCTGACATAGCATGTTAACATGACATAGTATGTTAACACTTCATATTTTCTACTTGTGAGACAAAGGGAACGAGAGACAGCTTAAGAAATATAAACACACTTATTTTAATCTCATTTGAACTATGGCAAGTTGACTATTTCATACTGGTATATTTCTATATCTAAAAGATAATCATCTTGATAGGTGTGTATATCAGAACTTGGATATATTTTGTTCCATCCTTATATCTAAGGATACATAAAACAATCCCAGGTATGCTGCATTTTTTTTCAAAACACATCTCTTCCTGGTTTTATATTTTTATGAAAGTTTGAGCAATGAGCCTGGAGGTGGTATGTGACTGTAATCTGGATTTTGTAACATGTTTGTTTCATTGTAATATGCGTCTCCCAGTGTCCTGCAGGCTAAAAGTACCCACATCTCATGCGATGTGTGGGTAAATACGTGATTCAAATCAAATATACTCAACTGAAAACAGCCTCTAACAGGTCCCAACAGAGTAAGGGTGCATGACCTCGCTGGTTAAGTTTGTTAGAGTATGGGAAAAGAGTGAGTTATCCCTTAGGAAGCTCAGTCATACTACACAGGAATATATCAAGGCAATATAAACTCCAGTTTATGTATATGGGGAATAGACAATGAGGAAAATCTAGAGGGACTTGGTGCAATGTTGCTGGGGTTTAATCCCAGATAGCAAGCAATTAAGCCCCACACAGCTGCTCCTCCCCTCCCCATGTCTGCTCCCAGAGGGATGGGGGAGAGAATTAGAAGGGTAGAAGGGAGAAAACCCGTGGATTGACATAAAGACAGTTTAACAGGTAAGCATGCAAGCAAAGCAAAACAAGGAACACATTTACATCTTCCCATGGGCAGGCAGGTGTTGAGGCTTTTCCAGGAAAGCAGGGCTCCATCACTTCTAACAGTTAATTCGGAAGAAAATGTTATTGCTCCATTTACCTTCCTCTTCCTACAGCTTTATGTACTGAACAAGATGCCATATGGCATGTGATGGCCTTGGATCACTTGGGGTCAGCTGTCCTGGCCGTGTCCCCTCTTGTTCACCCCCAGCCTCCTCGCTGGTGGGCTGAGGAGAGGACCAGAAAAAGCCTTGGCTCTGTGTAAACACTGCACAGCAATGGCCAAAACATTTCTGAGTTATCAGACCTGTTTCTAGCACAAATCCCAAACATAGCCCCATATTAGCTGTTGAGAAGAAATTTAACTTTTTTTTTTCCCAGCTACAACCAGCACAAATGTCAGCCCAGTATCAGGAAGGCAACACTGTTCTCCACCAGCAGTGTCACATTTTTCAACCAAAATTAGAACTATCAAGTGTTAATAAGATCTTGGCTGGCAGAAAAGCAGACCTTTTTTTGTAAACTAGGAAAAAAAAACCCTATCAAAAGTATATTGTTGCATACAAATGGACTTAAAATATTGCATTTAGTAGCTAATAAAATTTTCCTTGAATTGGCTAGTTGCTTGGTGAGGGACCAAACCCTGTTATTAGTATTGGAAGATAAATCTTGGCACATATTCTCAAGGCCTTACTTGAATAAATAGGACATTTCTTATGTAGCATTACAGTACCTAACACTGGAACAGTACTTCAAGCAAGTTGCCACCATCCTAAGAAAACATGGGCAATATCACATCTGATGGAAATATAACCAGACTGTCAACAGAGACCAATCTCCTTCCTCTATCATCTTCCCATTTTTCAGAAAAAAAAAAAAAAAAAAAAAGAGAATGTGTATTGTGCTATATGTCATTAAAAGCTCAGAAAATAATCTTAAAGAAATCTTGCAAAAGGTCATCAGGAAAACACAGACTCTTCAGTAAATGCCACTTTTTAGAGCTGTTCTAATAATTCTGTTTTAATTTCTGCTAGCTTACTCAAATTAGCCCATCATTGTCTCAATAGGTCTGCTCTGTCAGGTTCATTTTATAGGCTGATGATCAGAAAAGAAGTATTTAATTAATAGATTTCAATAGTTTTTGCTTTTTGTAAAACATTTTATCTCTGTTTTGTAGGTGAGATAATTAAAGCATGAAGGATGTGAGGGAGTTTTGCAGTAAATCAGCAGCAGAGTTAAAAAGGGGAGGATGAAGTTTTCTTATTTTCAAAATAATGCCCTGGCTACTAAGCTGTGAATTAATTTCTACTGAAACTGTCTCCCATGCAAAGTTTCTATAAAGTAAAAGGGTTTTGTAATACCCCAGAATTTCCTCCTGACTATGCTTCAAATTGTTGCACTTTCACTCTGTGTGAATTGCTGCCCTGATGAGATTTTTTCATATCCCCTGCTGTTTATTTCAGTTGTTGAGCAAAAGTAATGTAATTTTAAATATAAGACCAGTTCTGCACTTTGAGTTCAAATTCAGAGTATTGTGTGCTTCTAGATATAATCCTATTGGATTCCTGCAAATTTACAAAACTAAGTTTGCAGTTCACTACTTTCTCACAGTAATTGTACTATACAGTTTCCCTCAAACTGCTGTAAGGATTTCTTGAGCCAGTGTTCATATAATTTTCTGTTTTACTATTAAAGATTAAATTTTTTTCCATTGGTTTGTCTAATTCTTGGTTTTTGAAATAAAAAATTTTAGTATTCTAGAAAATCCTAGTGCAACCAGGCTGTTTGATTGTGCTCTGTAAAAAGAAGATTTAGGCATATTTGGTTTGAGCTCAGTGACTGACATTTTTTGTCAGGTAACACAGCACTTAAATTACCATTAGTGAATAGCTACTCCCTATTCATCACTACATGCTGCTCTTCATTATACAGATTTCTGTGGTGCCCCTTTTATCATTACTTCTCCTCTCAGCAGCATCTAATTGTGCTCCTTTGGTTTGCTGATTTTTATTTTTTTTTTTACACAGAGGTGTTATATTTTTTTTTCTTTTTGTAGTAATATTCTATTTGTTGAATGCAGAGGAGCAGATAATTCTGGATTTGAGCACATTACTGATCTATACTACGGCATAACAGTCTCTGTTTTGTGCTCTACTAATTTCCTAACGTTCTGTTGTCTTTCTGGTCACCAGTGAGCATTTCTTCATTTGTTTTCTCAGAGCTACCTGCAGGGAATATAAGACCTCCTGCTTGAGAATAGCAAGCTCATTTGTTAGTGCGTGTGCAGGCAGGCTTGCCCATTATATGTATTTATTGACACTGAATTTCAGCTGCTCCTCTATTGCCCAGTTGCTCGTCATCATGAGATCCTTCTGCAACAGCTGGCTAACTCATGAATGTTTAGAGCACCAAGGAAATGTTTGATGCAAGTAAACTCACTGCTTGCTTAAATACAAGGATTATGCACACATGTCCTTTCATGTCAGGTTTCCCATGGAACTGTCTGGATATGGACGGAGTTCTTCTTTGGCTCCTGCTGCTGCTGAACTGAGCACTAATTTTTATTTAGTTCTACTCTACTGTAACTACATCTTTTTCTGAGCTTCTCTGTCCATCACAGAGAGCCTTGAGGGTATGATGGGAGAAGCTTTGATAAACATAGTTTATGTATTGGCTGGAAGGCAGGATATTTTGTAGCCTCTGAGGAGCTTTGGGAAGTATTAGATCAATGTGCAAATTGCTGTAGTCAGGGCTGTGCACCTCACTGGCTCCCATTTGCCTTAAGAATGGAGCTGATTTCAGTCAGGCACTGCAATTGAAGGTGAAATGCATCATGACACTGAGGAGACAAAGCAAAAAATGGTGCATGAAGTACACTTGAGTAAGCTGAAGGGTAATTTATCCATCACTGCTTTGGGGGGACAGATGATCAGATAATGCCAAACAAGTGTCATGTCTCACAAGCTCTCCTTACTGACAAAGTACACTGGCCACACTATTGACTAGACTAATGTCAGATTTTAGGGAACAGGCGTAAGGGATGCTTTCAAGATCATCCTGAGTTTTATCATGGTTCTTGAAAACTGTGCATGTAGTATTTTTCCAGTGGCTGCTGTCTGGGGATCCTATAATGTGCCTAGACTTAGGTGTTTTGGGCAATTTTAGGTGTCTTCTGATCTAGTTAGTTCCAGCTACCAGACCACAAGGTCTCCTGGAGAGCCTGGGTTACTTTTGACTCCCTCCTTCCTGAAACAATGATTCCTTCATGACAAGGTGAATGACTGTGGAGACTGAATAGTTATAGCCAATTCTCTTGCACAGAATACTTAAAAAGAGCTTGACCATGATTCCACAGTAACAGCAAAACACAATCCAGGGAAAACCTTTAATGCAGGGAAACACTTGTGTAATAAAGTAGATATTTAATTTATATGAAGCAGAATATATTTGGTAAGAGTTATGAAATTTAGTTACTGTGATCATTCTCCTCAAAAGATATCTTATGACATTTTACTTGGGTAATTTTCTTCCCCTGCGCTCCCCAAATCTTCAGCTCCAGTGAACAGTATTTCCCTCTTTAATAGGAGGAAGGAAAATAATCCCCTTATTCTGGGCAGGAACTGACTGGAAATTCTTGTATAATTCTTCTGAATTTTCATACTGACTGTTCTCCTCTGTGCATCATACCACATTTTTCTGCAACAGTTGTAACAAAGGAACCCCTTCAGATTTATTTTCATCTTTGTGTAAGTTTATTAAAAACCTAGCTTTGAAGATTTCAATGTCTTGTTGTTCAAAACAGTGGGAAAAAGACTCCATTTATGATTTATCATGACTCCATTTCCAGTCAGAGAAAAAAAAATTCATTTCCACATATAAGCTTTCAGAGGGCAGAGTTGATTTGGTTTTTTTTGTTTGGATGTTTTAGTTTGTTTGGGTTTTTTCCCAAGATTTGGGGTGGGGGGGAAGGGATGGGTGTTGGGTGTTTTTTTTGTATTTTCCCATATTTTTGAAAGGTTATAGCTCAGATTATTACATTTCAGTGGTTGGTCAGAAGGCTTTGCTTCTAAACTTTTTAGTTAAACCTGACAAAAAACGAATTCTATGTTGCAATTAATTGGATGCAGTGTGTTCCATTGCTTACTGTTAATAAACAAAAAAGATATTGCTAGAAAAAGATATTGTGACTGAAGTTAGCTTCACAGTCTCTCTTCGACCACTTCAGCTGTGACAGGATATGTTTTGCTAACACAGAAGCTGTCACACAACCATCTTTTTTGTTTGTTTGCTTTACTTGGTCTCTGCACAGCGTAAATCACGTAGTGGTTTCTATAAAATCAAGTTACAAAAAGAACCTGGGTTATATCTGCTCAAACCATAGAGATAACTTAGCTTGCAAGGAGTGGGGAAAGAAAGGATTGCAAAAAGAAAAGAGTTACAATGCTCTGTGACAGAAACTGGTTGTAGGGTGTGTAGCTGGGCTCCATTTAAGTTTATTCCTTGTCCAAGTGTTTATGCGTCTCCTGTACACAGCATTAGTTTGCATTTTATAAGAGACTTCCTTCAAGAAGATTGAGAATTTTAGTAAATGGTTTGCAGCTTGTTGAAAGTTAAGTTTCAAATCAGACCTCCTTCCCCCACCCTGAGAGCTCAGAGAATTAGGCACATACTACCAGAGACATGGTACAGAAAAAAAGCTGGAGTGCTGAGAGATTTGAGTTTCCAACAAATCACTCACAAAGTTAAAATTAGAGCCTGTTATTTATATTATACTTCTCTGCATATATTCTATGAAAAACATTATAAGTAATTATATTTGTTAAATAATGTAATAAACTTATTTTATATCAGGATTATTTTTGAAAGAAAGTTTGGTTTGGCAAATCAAAGAGTATGTTACTTTAGTCTTCACCTGCAGACCAAGCTTAAAAATAAGCATTAAGCTGTATAGTACACAAAATAGCTTAAATAATGACAAAAAATATAAACTTGCCTATATTCCTTATGAGATCTTATCTTAGAGGTCTTTCCCAGCCCAATGCTTCTCTTTTTTTCTCACTCAGCCTGTTTGAGGAGTAGTAGATAAACATTCTTAAGCAGAGAGAGGGCAGTTTTCAAAATTGGATGATATACCCACTGTCTAGGGGGAACATCATACTTAAAAACTGCTCTCTCTGCAGAGAAGCCATTTATCACCAGCCTCTGAACTGGTGCCTGGATAAAGACTTTTTATTCTTAAAGTGTGCTCAGATCCAAAGCCTTAGAGATATTCTGAGCTAGATCATTGATAGCTCAATCACTAGGAAAAGGGAATTTAATTTTACCTCAAAGTGCTGACAGGTCAGGTTCTTCAAATCATGACTCTGAAAAATGTTGCATCCTGTGTAATCTCTTCTGAGTGACATTGCATCAAAGACACTGCACTGAGTTACAAGCCCTTTCTTATACCTTCTGGAAGTAAGCTCCCTTCTTCCTTGATATTTTTGCTTCGACTTTTGTACTTTTGAGGCACTACTTCCTCGCCAAACACTTCATACCTGTATTATATTGGGGTTTATTGTGTGCCATTCAGTTTGGAAGAGGAGTTTGGAAGTAGAATTCCTTCTCCTTGGAGGAAAGGCTCTCAGTCCTGCTGGCAGTAAGAAAATGGACCAGACTCCTTCAAACTGGACATAACAGCTTTAAAGCAAAGCTTCTGATGGTATGGCAGGCCATACCCGTTCATATTCTCCCCGTTTTCTACAAAGCAAAATAGGATGTGATTTCAGAACAAAGGGAACCTGGAAAGAAATAGAAATAGAATATTTCTTAGAATAGAATAGAATACTACAATAGAAATCTTGTAGTCCCTGGAGCCCTCAAGCCACCCATTCTATGTGATGCTCTTTGACAGCTCTAATATTCTAAATCACCACTGCCATGAAGTTGGTCTTTATTCATCCCTGGATAGAAGAATTTAGAGCAACCTTCTCCTGTTATCAGAGAAGTGGCCAGAGTGCGGCATCAGATTTAAGAGGTTTATAACTTGACTTTCCTCAGACAAAAAGTTACAACAGTACCAGTGTAGATAACAGAGGAGGGAGTGGGTTGTGGGCCACAAGGAGGTGTGCACTGGGAATGGTTTTGCTTCATGAAGGGCTAATGCACTTATGATTTTTTTGCCTTTCTATCTCTATGTGGTCCTTGGATTTTCTCATAGATCCTAGCATTAAACAACACATCTGCAAAAAGAATGTTATTTCACTCCTGCAAATAGTCAGTTATTTCCCTTTTTATTACATTTTATTGTTGTTTGGTTTGTGTGGGTTTTTTAATACATGTTCCTATTCCTTTATTTTTTTAAAAGCTGATGAGTACCACCTTTACTTCCCAGCTGTCTGAGTTCAGACAGATATACTTGACATTTTCAAAAATAACATGGAATGTTGATTTCAAATCTAGCTGACAAGTGTAAAAAATTTCTATTTCATAGACCAGGTACAGGTACCACTCAACTATCAAATCTATGAATGCACACCAGTAAACATAAAATATGAATGCAAACTTTTTCATGTTGTGAACTTCTGCTGATGCTGGCCTGATGAACATCAACACCCACCTTCACAGAACACAGTGAAGAATAAACTGGCTCACCAGTCTTCATTGTATTTGCTCCTTGGGAACGAGCTTGGAGTTGGAAGAGACACTCTTAGAACAAAAATTGTATGAAAATTTCTTCAGAAATGAGATTCCTGCCTGGAACTCTATTGACTCCTTTTATTGACCATTTGGAGAATTTGGTGTTGGTGCAGGCTGGGGATTCAAGCTAGCTGCTCAATCAAGGGTGACAGTTTGGCCTCCAGCTGCAGAACGGCTTAGTCTAGTCTTTAAAAGCCACGAAATAATAACAAAAAACCCATTCTAATTGCAAGTGAGTAGTATTCTAAATCACCATCTGATATTTGCTCCAATTTTGTGGTTGTTTCCGTAGAAAGACAGCACTGCCAAAAGCTGGCATTTTCAAAGAAATTTGAAGAGAATCCAGTATTTTCCAGATTTGAGAGTTAATATTAAATGCTATTAGTTGGTAGTTTTAGTTAACTGCTATATCTTGAACTATTCCATTTTGAACTGCAAACAAGTATTGTGCTGGGATAACTTAAATATTTTAGTGGTTATATCTATTGTCACTGTATCAATTACTGGAAGATCATTAGATGTTTTGTGTCCTGTTGCTTTGGGAGTATTTAATAACACCAAACTATGAAGTCCCAAGGCATTCTCTGGGCATCAGTTGAATGTTCTCTCTTTCTCAGAGTCAGGAAATGCTGGTGCTCTGACAGTACTTCTATTTACAGTACTTTATTTCCTTTTTTTTGTTGGTGGAAAATATATTCTAAATTTTTCTTCCCTTAAAACAACATTTTGCTTGCGTATTTCCCTGGTGAACATCTGGTCTGTAGTCCTGTTGCTTGTGTTCTCTCATTCTTCAAGTGTTGACAAATCAGCTTTGGCACCAATTCCATAAATAGCTAAATCTTGCATGCAGGTGATTCCCTTAGCTTCAATGGACTTATTTACTTAGTCAAAACTAGATATTTGCTGAGACCTCTGTAGGTTTTTGTTTATTTGTTGGGTTTTCTTTGCAAAAGTTGTAAAAGGAGCAGTTGAAGTCAATCATCACAAAACCATGTTAAATAAGGACCATGGGTTTGGGCTTTAAAAAATAAGTGTCTTTCCCTCCTAATTTTGATGGAAGACGAATTTTGAAATAAATCATCATTAAAGATGGAGATACTTAACAGCAACATATAATGATAAAATTTTATTGTTTTCTATTAAAGAATTTAAAACTTTTGAAAAATGTTAACCTTATATTCTTTAGATTATAAAAGCAATTGTAATGTAAACAGTGAATTATTCTCATGTAAATTCTCATGTAAACAGTGAATTATTGTTATTTCTTGGGACAAACTACCTAAAAATAATAAATGCCAAATAAAATCCAGGTATTTTTTCTAGAATTTTAATTTAGGGGAAAAAATTACTGCTCTTAATAAAATGTCTGGCAGGGTTTTTTTTTTTTTTTCTGTGGGTCCTAGTTGTAGAGCTGTGTCAGATTGAAGAGAGATCTGGAAGGCTACATGCAGGTCAACTCCCTGTGTCTCCAGAGGAACACTGTGGCTGTGTATCCATGAGGGCAGGCTTTCCCACATGCATTGCTTCCCACCTCACATCAGGGATGCTTCTGCCTTTCTCCGTAATCTCCTTTGTGCACTGCACAATCTGCCTACCCAGCTTTTTTGGCAATCTGCACTCTGCTTTGCCCTAAGGCAGCTCTGCTCAGAAGGTGCTGTGCTGGGGTTTATGCAATCAGCACTTTTGGAATCAGAGCTGCTTCTTTCCACCTTGGCAAGATTGCCAGAAAGTCTTGCAGACAGCCCAGCTGTTTGTTAGTGTGCAAAGCCTTAGTCTTTAGCTATTCAGGGCTCTGTTGGGGTGGATTAGAATTCAAAATTTGGGGTGTGAACATTATTCATGTTTAGTTTTAATCACATTTACACTGCTCTTTTCATAACTCATCTAGATTAATTGCAATGAGGTCAGTCAGCAGCAGGGAATATGTTCTGAACAAGGTAAAACTTCACACCTTCCTGCCTGGAAAAGGGCAGAGTATCACAGAGAGCCATAAAATCAGGACTGGCATGAAAAATGGGAGTGTGAAATAATTTAATCACTGTTTCTCAAAATACAGGGACTCAAGTCAGTCAATGGAACTATTTGATTTAAAAATAAATTAAGTACTTTTTCACACAATGTACCATTATGTTGTGAATTGATTCCCAGTGCAATCTTGAGAGGGCTAAAAGCATAAATGGGTTTCAAAACAATTCCGTGAATTCATAAAGAATAACTCAATTGGTGACCAGAAGAAAATCTGCTTTGGATGCGGACTCAGAAGGCGCATGTCTGGCTACTGTGTAGATATGCATAGACTTTTTTTTATAGCAATCTCCAGACATTTTCAGCTGGCCACTTTGAGAGAAGAGGATCTAGGTTCAGCAGACCAGTGCCTTGTTCTTGTGCTTCCTGAGTCCCCTTCTGCCCTGGTGCCTGACAGCACAGTCCCTGAATGTGTGTCTCTCTGTCTGTCTATCTCTGCTTGCTGCTGGAAGGGACCCAGATGAACACTCCACAGCAGAGTGTGATGTAGGGCTAGATCTGTCTGCCAGGTTTTGAGGGGTGCAGTAAAAACACAACCTGGGTGACAATTCAGCTTTTCAGGCTTTTAAGATGAACTTTGTGAGAATGGTTTTGTTGAGTTGTAAAGTGATGTGGGTGATGTGGAAGCTGGCACTTGATCAAATGCAGGTGGTTTCATTTATATGTTGGTAACCAGGCATGTTGCTGTCTTATGCTAGACTGGGAAATCATGATGAACTTTCTTTTGGAAATGGAACTGCTACAGGCTTCACACCTGCTAGACATGACTATGGCCAGTGCATGGCTGTATAAATAAATTCTCTGTGTATAATGTGTATTCCAGCTGCCTTCATCCTTCTAAATGTGCAGTTTGTGCATTTGAAGTTTGTGGAATAAAGCTTGGAGAAAGAAAAGGTCAACAATAATAATGAAGCATGGGGGTACACTGGCGGACATGTGGACTCAGAATTGTCTGCTTTAAGGCTTCTGGGGAGGAACTGTGATTGCTCTCAAACATTAACATAATCAAGAAAAAGTCATTACTTGCCACCAGCTTTGTGTCATCTCTCCCAACCTACACTACTAGGGTTAAAAATTAGTAGTGCTGAATGACTTACCAATAGCAGTTATAATTTCTATATTCGAGATATAAATTCAAAATTGGTGTATTCAAAACATAACTCATCTCGATTTCAAAGCATGCTCAGGTGCTCTTGAAATGCTTGG
This sequence comes from Zonotrichia albicollis, assembly GCF_047830755.1. NCBI lineage: Eukaryota > Metazoa > Chordata > Aves > Passeriformes > Passerellidae > Zonotrichia > Zonotrichia albicollis. Next base: position 82,856,298 of record NC_133819.1, read on the forward strand.
TAGCTAATCCTCATTAGTAGCCTAATTTGGTAGGAAAAACAGGGACATGACACAGTGGAAATTGAAGGTATCTTTGTGGGAGTTTATTTTCTTTACAGTATTATTTCTTTTCTGTATTATTTCCTTCTTTTATGTTTTATAAAATTTTAAAGTGTCTAGAATTATGCTGTGTACATTGTGAAACTAAATACTAGCTCTGTGAGGTTATTTGTCTGTTAATAGGAAGGACTTAAAAGAGGATCTAGGTGAGCCAGGGATGTTGGAGCTCACCACTGAGATCTGAAAAACTCTGCTTGTGTTTGGGTAATCCCAGAACTGTCTCCGAGAAGTGTCTCTGAAGTAGTGACACGTTCTGCTGATGGGAGCAATCAGTGTCAGTCTCACAGCCAGAAGTGCCTCCCTGCCTTGGCTGGACTGGAACACTGAACAGAGCAATGTCTGTCCTGGAGTAATTCCTGAGCTTGCTGATTGCACAGTCAGGCTCTATCCTTGTCTGTGTCAGTGCCTAGCCCCTACCTAGAGCTTTCTGGCAGCAGGAGCTTTCCTGGTTACAGCATCTAGTGAGGAAAGAGGGGCAATGGGATCTGCTTTTCTCTTTATCCTGAGGGTACTGCCCCACTGTCAGGGCCTGCCCTGGATGTTAGGCTGCCACTTGCACTGAATGCAAGCATTTTCCCCTTCTCCTGACACTCCTGGGCCACTGGAGAAAGAAGGAATTTAAAAATTCCTCTAACTACACCAGCAGGCATGGGGGCACATAGTGCAGGTTTTCAGGTTGTTGATTGAACAGTGTGGATCTTTGGACTCCAATCACTGTTCACAAGATTTCTGTTCACTCAGTTTTCTATTTCTGGACTCTTTATGTATTTTGTTTTAAAATAGTCACTGGATAAAATCCTTTCAAAGTTCTTTAAATGTTTGCCTTTCATGCAAGCATGAAAGAGAAATTTGTAAATATATGTAAAAATAATTAGGATTATTATCTGTAATGACCAGTACTTAAAAACTATGTGAAGTACATAGTCTCACTGTCGAAACCAAAATTTACTGCAAAAAAAATGTTTCTAGTTGGTTTTCTTTTTTATTAATCCTTAACTTGCTGTTAACTTGTAGTAAGTGTGTAAGTAAGTGTGTGACGATTACAATAAACAGTGGAGCCATATTTCTTTTGATAGAAATTCTGCAGTCCTCAGGTTGCTCCATGTGTGTCCTTGTTCAGCAATGGATACAGAGACTGTGCTAGTTAGAGAACAGGATGGCAGAAACACATAGAAAATCTGCTGTCTCAATGCACATACACCTAGCAATGGCTAGGGCAATAAAGTAGTCCCAGGGCTCCATGAAATGAAGATAAGTGCATGCCTTTCCTTAGAATTTCAGGAAAATTGGAGTTTATTCTGGCCTCAGCCTTTCCAGTTGTTGGCCACTTGAATGTAAAACCACATGAATGTGTTTGAAATTGCATATACTTATATATTTGTGTAAGAACATGTTATTCATATATAAAGATGCGCTAGATCTAGTCTAGTCCATGACTAGTTATCTGGAATGTTTATTTATCTTTTCCAGAGAAAATCACAGTGTAATTCAAGCACACAAAATGAAGCTTTTGAAGTTTTTTGCTTATAATAACAGGGGGTTGGGCAATTGTTGGTTGAATAGTTTTAAAAAGCAGAATGAAAGGTGAACTTACAGAGAAAAGGTCTGAGGCATCAAAGGACACTTGTAAGCAATAGAGGATACTGTAAAAGGGAAAATTATATTACATTCAGAAAGATCAGGCACCTTTGAGAGAAAGAAAAAGTGAATACTATGGAAGACAGTGAACTAAAAATAAAAGAAAATTAAAGGGAAAGATGTACCCACTAAAGGGAGCAAAGAAAATACTTATTGAACACCTTTTACTTTTTTCCCCTTTAACACTGTTTAGGCAAATAAAAGGAGTTCAGACACCAAAGCTGAGAGAGGTTACACACTATCCTTTTTGAAAAAGATGATGGGAGTGAAGATGAGTTTGAAGACCAAAGAAAGGGCACTGAGAGAGGCTAACAAGGAAGAGAACATGCATAAACTGAAATAATAATAAAAGGGTTGTTTGGGTTTTTTTATCCCTTTAATATTTGAGAAGAGTATTTAGGATTTTTAAATAGTCTGTCCAGCTAGCAATGAGAGCAGTAGTGAGCCTCAGCAATGGAGCTTCTCCGTTTTCTTGTTTTGAAAGGACATTAGAAGCAATCCAGTTGCCTGACTCACTACTTCAGTACACTATAAATCTCTGCACACAAATACATGCAAGGCTTCAAAAGACTGCTTGTTCATCGAATGGGGACAAAGAAAGAATGGCTCAAGGTTCAGGTTATGGTATCAAAGAGAGACTGCACATATCATCTCTCCCCAACAGAGCAGTTTTAGAGTGGTTTTATGGTCCTGTGTTCTCTGTTGCCCTGTCACAGAACATTGCAGCATAGGGAGTCTACATGCTTTTCAGATGGTTCTCATGTAAACAAAAAGGGTGAAAAGGTAAACTGGCACCATTCACTATTTAAAGACTTCCTGTCAGACTGTTCTGGAGGGAATGCTTAATTTCAAGTATGCTTATAACTTAAATATAGGGTAGAAAATTTAGAAAATAAAGCAAGGGATCACTGGGGAAGCAGACGGATCACAGGAGAGCAAGGAGAAGGAAGCTGTCACATGCCACTTTAGGGAGCTGTTGGAACTGAAGGATAAATGCAGAACATACAATAGCCTTAAATAATTATTCATCAAAACACATAAGAAGACAACAAGACTTTATTCCTTAACTTTTCCTTCCTTTAAAAATGGATTTTCATTTCTTTGAAAAGTTTGGGGGTTTTTTACTGAGGTCCATGCTGTGAGAACTGGAGGCTGTGCTTATTAAATGAAATGGGACTGTCTGACTGGATATAAGGCTGGTTTGTGTTTTGTTTTCTCTTGTGGGGATTGCCAAGTGTTTTAACAGGTTGTGTAGAGGGGCTATGGAGTCTGTGACCCTGGAGGTTTTAAAAACCCTGAGATACTGATGTGAATTCCATGTTAGCTTTGATTTGTGGAGGAAGCTGGACCTCCTGAGGTTTCTTCCAACCTCCGTTATTCTGGGAGTCTATTTATTACACCTCCGTCCTCTTTATCATGCAGGAAAAAAGTAGGACATGGGACCACATGGTGGTGTCCACACTGTGTCTTGCATATGGAACTTTAAATGCTTTCAAAAACAAACAAAAAAAAGTGGCATTACTTTTCCCATAAATTTTGATTGCCCTTTGTTCTCATATGTGAAATAAAAGCAGAATTAGAGGGTATTTGTTTGTTTATTTTGATTTGTTTGTTTGTTTATCCTAAATCCTCTGCAGACCTCAGAAGTTTCCCTTCGGAGAGCTTCTTTGTACAGGCCTGTTACAGCAGCCTAGCAAATCAAAGGATAACAATTATGGAAAAATAATAGCACATTTGTGGCAGTGTTGGTTACACATCTGTCTGACAATGCCCCTGGTGAATTGTCCCATCTGCCCACTTACTCTGCTTGCATGAGATATCAACAATGCTATGCTGTACAACAGAACCTGGCAGGCAAAAATGCTATTGAAAAGGTGTTAAAGGGTGATAATTGGGCAGATTATCTTATCAGAGCTATCTGATTATGTAGAATATCACAGATCTAATGACCTTGATTTAAGAGGATACTCTGGTAGTGCTTGTTCTTGATAAGCATTGCCTGATGGCATGTCTGTGGAGCAATAAGCAGAAGAAAATATTAAAATTTACTAAAAAAACCCCAATACCCTTAGAAAAGAGATTATTGGAAAATGATGTATGTGTTCCTTGCTGTGTCATTTCTAAGGATTTAGACTGGATAAGGAGTCAGAGATTGTCACATGTGAAATATCACAGCTGGTAAAACCTGAAGCTGATATTTCTTAAAAGCTGAGTAATTCACTAATGCTTTCCATTTCATAATGTAGGTTAGTGAAATCACACACTCTTTGGCATTAGTTCCCAGTGCATGAAAAGCTTCTGTTCTTTATGGCACATTAACATACATGAACAACTGGGCTGAGAAAGAGGATTAAGTGTAGGGTTTTGTAAATTTTAATACAAATACAGCATCTAGGCCCTTGTACTGACAAATTCTTTGCACCTGTATAATTGCATGATGGGTTTTGTCAAGATCTGGTCCAGAAATACCCCTATATTTTTCCTGAAACAGTTTCAAAAGTTTTTCCTCCCCCTTTTCATCAGTTCTCTGAAAAAGTACCTCCACAGTTTGAGGTTGCTCTTTTGTTGAATTACCTCACCTTTACTTCCCTCATAAAGCCACCTCTTTGTATTTACTGTTGTAAGTGAATTCATTGCTGTTTTTCAGTTGAAACCTAGAGGATAATTTACCAAAAATCCCATTTTTCTGGTAGAATATATTTTGATGAAAAATCTTTGATCAACTTTAGTTTTCATGTCTTTCTTTAAAGCATCCAGTATTGACTGGCTTCTCATGCATACATCATGTATGTAGAAAAATAACTATAGCAAAAACCTATGCTCTTTCATAATGGAAAGGTTGACTGTATACCAGTCAAATTTCAGATGAATATTATTTTAAAATATCTTTTACAAAATAAGAGTTTGATTATGTGTCAGGGCAGAAAGCAGGACTGGCTGGCTCAAACAACAGTTGCCTTATCAAGGAAGAGGGTAAGTTACCCTCAGTCCTACTGGAACTGCAGTTCTTTCTTGTTCCCTTGAAGAAGTATTGATAGTAAATCCAGGGTCACTGTACAGCTGTGAAAAACTGCATCCACTGTATAGAAGATCTTTTACCAGTGGTGCTTTTGGATTTGATAAGGCTGAAACTACTTAGAGATGAGAGAGTAGAGGGAACGATTATCAGAAAGGAAATCTGCAAGCAGTTCAGCATTTCTCATCATACCTTTTTTTTCACTCTTCAAGGAAATAGAGTTGTAGCAACAGATATTGATCTAGCTTGTGACACAACTTGCACTTTGTTGCTAGAGTGAATGTTGTGAGTTTCTTAACATGTAGTGGTGTTTATCTTTCCACAATAAGGTTCAGTTTCATTTGGCAAAAGGTAGCACTTCAACTAGGCTGAACTTTGGGATGTGTCAAAATGTAAAGCCTGAGGGGCCTTTTTTGCATGTTTATGTTGCTTTTGCAAACATGCACAATGCCAGCTGTGCAAAATGTCCCTTCTGCCTGAGGCTGGACAGGAAACTGCACCCTCTCTTCCCACGCTTGGCCATGTTAATCCACGTTTGTGATCGCCAAGTGTGATTACTGTAACATGTTGCACTGAAAAATCAAACTGCTAGCCAAGTCAATAGATCTAAAGGGAGAAATGGAAGTTTACAGAGAGGTCCCTGGTCTTATTGAGATACCAGCAAGGAGTGCTAGGTCAAGTGTTAACAAGAGACATGTCTATCCCATAGCAACCTCCTGGCTTCTGCATGAGCAGTTTTTCACAAATCTTAGAAATGCACTAAAATAAAAATCAAACAGCTCTAGTTCTGTTAAAGAGATTTGCTATATCACAAATTAGCAGAGAATTCTTAGGTGTTTTCATGCTCTGTAAAACCCAGCAAGGAAATGTGTCCTTCTCTGCAGCTGCTTTTCAGTTCTGTTACTCATGAAAGCCTGTAAATATTCTTCCTACACTGATAAAGTTGACTGGAACGCTGTAAAGCGAAGCCATGTTTCTTGGTTGGTGGATTCAGCAGCTGAACACTGTAGGTGAAACCAGAGGTGTTAATACATTTTTACTCCCTTACATTTCATGCATGATGCATTTTCTTTTTGACTCACCCTGGCAGACTCTTGCAGCCCCCAGCCCTTCTTGTGTTCCATGATAGGCAAGAGTAAACCATGGCCTCCTCACAGCACTGCCTTTAGAGACATAACTTGCTATGCGCAATATATTTAACTATCTGAAGCTTTTTTGTTATTATAATAATATAAATCCTGGACTGTCTTGTTACTGTTGGTGAATGGATCAATTATTTTTACATGCGTCTTTTACAAAATCTTCTTTCTTGAAAAAATTTTGAGTGAACAGGCCTGCAAATAATCTTCCCCGTGTGAAATAAAATGCCATGAAAGAACGCTGAAAAACAGTTGAAATGTTCTCTTGACCATCTGAAATTTTGCATGTCACCATTGTATTTGTGACCTTTGCTCTTCTTTTTCTTTTATGTTCTGTGAATGATTCATATTTTTCTCATTGCTGCCAAAAACTCAGTTCTCAGTGCCAGTTCCTAAGCTGTCATCCAGTTTTAACTTTCTTTTGCTCATATATAAAATAAGCTTGAACTGCTGAATATCCCTGTTTAATTTCTCACCCAGGGAAGTGGGTTAAAAATAGCTAACAGGTCTCATGCAGCTCCTAAGGAGGCAGGTTGGGACTTTGAGACTGTAATCAGTTTAAATTGCTACTTTTTCATATCTTAACCTCTACTTACTCCCTGCTTGTCTTTGCCTCCTGTTCCCTCCAGGATACTTTAATTCTTTAATTGTTTTTATGTGTTCGCTTTACTTTCACAATCAGCTATGGAAAGGGAGTGTGCATAGACACTGACAAGATATATTTGTTTGTGACACATGATATAAAATCTGCCATCCACCTTTTAATATCCTATTTTTGTGAAGGTAGTGTCTGAGGAGCAGCTGGTGAAAAATGGCCCTGTCTGGCTGAGAACCAGGATTGTATTGTGTAATAATTAGGCAGTGGTTTCTCTTGGAAGTTATTAATTTTGCCTGTGGATATAGAAACTTTGGGGTTTTTAACCTAAGGTGCATTTAACTTGAAATATCTTAGAATCTGAACAAAAAGAGAAGGGCAGATACTGAAAACAAATATGACAATCAAGTATGAAGAAGTTTATAGAGTTAAAACATCAAAATAGACTACATTTTCAGTTTGATTCGTGTCCAGCTATTTTTTGTTTGCTTGTTTTCTTTGGTAGACAACATGAAAGATAATAACTTGGTCTTTCTGCCTAGTAAAATTAAGGAGTATAATACCTATTGAAGAGTTGCTGTGGAAGTATGCTTCAAGAAATGTTAATTTCTACTAGAACTGCAAAATAAAATGAATCTCAGTGTTACACTCTTTTGTCTAGGGTCTGTCCTATAAATACTGTCTATTTTACCCTTCTTTTTTCCCTGTGAATACTCATGGGAGATGGCTAGAAATGTTTAATCAGAGTAATACCAATAGCTACTATCACACCAGTTGAAATTCTTGTGCCATGTCTACAGTTTACATGTGCACACAATTCCAGATTTCTGTGTTATGGGACTGATATCTGAGGTAAGGTACTTTAAGAAGTTAAACACAGAAGGAAGACAGAACAGGAACACCAAGATGTGAATTATTTACAGTTTTTTCCTTCTTAGGGTTTTTTTTTTTCCTAGTCTAATAAAACCATGGTTTAACTCCTTTATTTAATATTTCTTCTTAAAAAAAGTTTGAGTTTTAAATGTTCTAGTTATCTTGCCTTGAGATGAGCCATAAGATCTCTTATTTTTCATATTTAAGCAAAACCATGCAAAATGAATACAAATCCTGAAGCTGTATGTGAATGTCAATGCTGCAGAATGCCAGAAGTCTGTTGGCAATTTGTGTGAAAATGTCCCAGCTGTGAGCTTGCTGGCTCAGGTGCTTCCAGCTGTGCTGTGCTGTGGCATGAAGTGCAGTGCAAGCTGCAAGCTCTCCAAATCTGTGTAAATACTCAACTCAAAGCTGCACCATGCCTTGGTGCTGTGTCTGCATGGCTAGCACCCAATGCAGACAGAGCAGAGTTGGTTTTCCAGTTCCATTCCAGTTATAGTCATCTTTTTTTTTTAGTAGTCATACTTTTTATTACTGTGTAGATGTATTACTGTAAGGCTTTGTACTTTACATGTAGTCAGTACAAGCTAAAACAGGGAACATCAATTATTGTTCATTAATCTGTTGGTTTGGATTTGTTTTTACTTGTGTTTTAGACAGCTAATTCCATATAAAATAAGATGCTGTGGTAGGTTGTCTCTGTTTTACAAGGTTAAAGTTAAAAATAGTCATAATGACATAACTGTGGTCCTTCAAACATGAAAAACCCCTGTTTATTAAGATCCACTTCTCTGAAACTATGGTGCCTTGGTACCAGTTTGCAACTATTTTCTCCTCACCAGTGGTGAAGGATCAGAACATCACTGTGGGAAAGGATGAACTATTTCTGTAACATACATTGTTTTCCCCTACCTTTGATCACTTAGTTTTTTCTCAATGCCTGTTATTAAAGCAAAAAACTAGGGAAGATTGAGATGATTCAGTCACTGTGCATTCCTGCTAAACCTTACTTGGTGGAGATGACTGTCTTTTACTGGGTTCTGTGAAACACTGATTTTCAAATGGCACAGATAAAATGACCAATTTCTGTTTTGTCAAAACCTTTGCTGTCTTTAGACTTGCTTAATAGTGTTTAGGTTTTTTTTTTTTTTTTTCTCTTTGGCTTTCAGTATAGAGATTACTGGGAATGCAGGCAAAAGGAAAGACCCCTTCTGTCTCTATCCATCCTGCATCTTTCTTTAAGGAAGGAAAACATGTTAATCTCAATTGTTATGCTTTTGTTTTTGTTACCTCTAATAAAGTCCAGTCAGCAGGCTATGCTTATTCATTTTCTGCAAAAGAAATAATTTTTCTTGATTGATCCCTATATCTGGCTGTGAGGTACAAAAGAAAGTATTTCAGTTAACAGCTACCTAACAATTTCAATTTAGATTTGGAGTGTTCATTACATTTTGGAAATACATTATTCACCATCATTTTATTTTAAGTGCATCTTAAAATAAAACTGCAGATGCCATGTTATAAAACACTCTTTTTTGTAAAATTTTCATGGTTCTGGTGGTGCTTTTTCTCCACATTTGACATGTTCTCCGTGAACAACATTTCTGTGATGTTCCTTCCTATGCCATCTTTCATGTTCATTTGCTAGTTCCATATAAGTATTGTTAACTACATTCTGTAAACTTTGTATGGGATTTAATGGGATCTTGTGAAAAAGAAATGCTCTAGATGCACTAAAGGTACCTAGTATTTCTGTAGCACCACAAAATAACATGCAATGTGTATGAGATGGCTTATGCTAATGATTTCTCATGCTCTTCCTCTCTTTGTTTTTTCTGTCTCCCTTGGTGCTCTCTGGTGCCTTCTGTTATGGATTATTAAAATTTAGGATCTATAGGTGCTGTGTTACGAACAGCTCCCTAATACATCTACTTTTGCTTTTATATAATTGTTTTCATTACATGTATTTTATCTCTTGCTCCCTAACTTTTCATAATGCTTTTCTGTGAACTTTATTCATGTCCTCCACTATTTCAGTTTTTAGTAAAACAGTTGTTGATTATCATTACATAATTGTTGATAAGAGAATATATTTTGTTTTAATCCAGTATAGACCTGTCTCTTGACTAATTGAAGGCAGTTCCCCTAAATAAATCTTCTGCAGTGAGAAGGCTCCAGCTGCCCCTTTTCTAATTCTGAAATTGAGATAGTGTTTTCACCCGTGAATTACAAACCTCACTTCAGAACAAACTGTTTATGTCGGGTCAGAAGATGTCTATCAGGAGTGTCTGTGTGCCTACTTTTCTACATCGTTAAAACAGAGACTGCATTGCTCCTAAGAACTGACCTCAGGAAAATCTTAATAGGAAGTAAAAAATCAAAATAATATTAATGCATGGGAACTCTATTTAGATGGTAAATAAATGTACTCATGGATTCCTCTTTGCACACCCTTAGTCTGGCAGCAGAAGAAAGGGACAAATGGAAGAGAGAAGCAGTACCTCACACATACCAGGCTCTGGAGGTAGCTGAGCAAGGCAGTAAGAGGTGATTATATACAAATCTGCTCCCCATGCCAACCATTTATTTTGCTTTCCTCAATGTGTCCTTCTGTGCTCACCAGTCTTGCGCAAATTTAAAATCTAGATTCCTGGTTCAGAATTTTTGAGGAGCACATCAGGGCTTGGTGGCAGCAGAAAGCATGAACATGGAGCAGAATACAGTCCAAGGCCAGTAATGTCTGCTTGGATACTCCTGAAGCCAACAGCTGAAGATGAGGAATTAGCAGGCCACTAGAGACTGAGGACACAATAGTCTCAATCCAGGGAAAGAAAGGGAAATTATAAAGCTGAGTTGAAAAAGCAGTATATCCTTCCTGCTAAAGGTTTATGGGAATAATTAGGACTCTATTTAGTGCCAGGACCTGGTTTTGAAAACAGCCTTAATGAAGCTGCTTAATAACAAGAAATGAGGAGCTGTATCTAAATTCAAATAGAAATGACATGAAAATAGCTACTGAAGTCTCATAACTCATGTAGCTGGAATTCTGTGAAAGAGATTTCCCTGGCATGACAAGGGAGCTCTTACTAACATGCCTGCCCAGTCTGACCATCTGAATTCTGTTGAATTAATGTTGATGCTCACCAGGGTAGTGATGTCAGAGGGACACCTGCCTGAGGCTTCTCCAGAGCAACCTTTGCTATGTTGAGGGAGTATTACAGCCATGAGTGCTTGTCAGGTGGAAGATTTGGAGGAGGAGCCATATTTTATCTTAAGATCACTGGAGTTTCTCTTGGCATCTCTGGGGCTCTTTAATTCTTCTTCTTCATCCAGGAAAAGGTGAATGCAATGGCAGATGATATCCCCCTGATTTTTTTCTCTTGTGATCACCCTACTAGCCATCAGTCACTGCTGCTTGCCCTCTGTTCTTCAGGTTTCCATTTGATAATCCACACTAGTAATATCTGGCTGGCCTTTGATCAGCTCCTTTTTTCTTTCTGCACCAATAACTTCCATGCATGTGTTGGAAAATGACACTGATGCTGTCATGAGACATTTTCTTTCTTCAGACTTTGGCCATCCTCTTAAAAAAAATAAAATGTTGGCCCATCATAAGTCCCCAGTGACCTTCTCTGGGCTCCCCAAATATGCTGTCTTTTTGTACAACGATTATTCAGAATAAAACCCCTCCTCATGCAATTTATTGATACATTTTTTCTTACAAAGTTCAGATGGAAAGACTATTTAGGATGTGGTGGGTCATTCTCTTAAAGACTTTTTAATCCTCCACATAATTCAACTCCACCAGTGCATTGCCATCACCCTGGGTTACTTTCTCCATCACAACAATTATGCCTTCCTATATGCTTCCTTCAAACTGATAGACTGTTTTCCAAGTCTCTGAACTTGAAAATGAGACCAATATTTCCAATTCAATGTTCCCTGTTCTTTTAGAAATATCTTTATAAGTGATTCCACCACAATGAATAAATGGAATTTGTTGTAAACAGTGGAACAGAGTCACAGTACATGCATGCCTTCATCATATGAGGTCTGATTTTTAAACCTTAGTACATCATACTAAAGCATCCTTAAAGAAACCTGGTTCAGTGTTTTCAGTCACTAATTTTGACAGCCTTCTCTAGAAAGTTGGATTTTGAAAGTCAAATCTCTCAATTGTGTTTTTTTGACTATGTTTAGTATCCTATATTTAGAGAAGATTTTTAGCAACCTTTTTGGCAGCCAAGGAAATGAGACTGGAGGGGGAGATTCTGAAGAGCAGCATGGAGCTGTCACTAGGAGGAGGTGATTGGGTCTTCTGATCTGTGGGTACTCTTCAGGGGAGCTCTCTGTGTTATTCTGAGCATCTGTTTCAGTATTGATTTCTGTTGAGTGTTTTTTCTCTAACCTATTGTTACTTCTCCATTAAGCATGCTAACAAAGCTCCCAATTATACAGTGAGAGCAAAGTTGAATCCTAAATTAAATAATTAAATTATTAAACTCAGTTTGATGTTCAGGATATTGTCTTGAAGGCTTTCATTGGAAGATCTTTTTTTCTCTCCAGGAAGATATACTGCACCTCTTACTGTTATCTCCAGAGTAATATAATTATCTATTTATCACTTAGGTGAGGAAAATGGCTCTTCAGACAATTGGTCACTCACATCTGTGAATGCCAGTGAAATGGACTAGTGAATGTCAACCTACTCTAATTATGTGCTGCTGGCAGTGAAACACATCATGGTTTAGTTTGATGTAGCAAATTAGAAACCCAAAGTAGGTAAAAATGACAAAGATAGTAATGAACTATTTCATTCAGAGAGTCTCTTCTCATCCTACTTCCCAGCTTTTAGGGGGAAAAAATTTGCAATGACTACAACCAAAGAAAAACAAATAAACCACAAAACCCCTCACACCTCAACAATGTAGAGACTGCAAAATTTGAAAATATTAAAAAGGACATACTTTGCATGTGTCTCAAATTTTTGTGGCTGACAGAATGTAGATCCATAAAAAGCCTTTGCATTTACATCTCACTACATTAATTATCAAAAGTGGTTATATATCTATTCTTAATTACATTTGAATACCTGCACATATGTATGTTAGCATTGCTAAACAGACCTAACAGTATCTGTAGGGACACATTGTGCTGAGTGTTCAGAGAGCCCAATCCAACAGAGCATACCTGGATCATCAGGTAAAATGCTGCTGACAAAGGAGAAAGATGGAGAAAGTATGCTCTATTTTAAATAAGGTGGGATAATTTGGAGAGATCATCTGCTGAATTGGAAACTCTGGTTCCTTTTCCTTCTCATCCTCTGTAGAGATTTGAAGCCCCATTTCCCATAAGCACTCTAGTTACTGAGTTCTAGTGGTTGCAGTTGTCCTAGCTGGGCTTTGCAAGGAGCCGTGCTTCCTGCAGTCACTGTTTCCTCCTCCCATGCTTTACAGGAAATTGTTGGGAGCTTAGCTCTTCAAAAAATAAGGACTCTTCAGTAAAAGTAGGTGCTTTCTTATTTTAAGGAATTAGATACCAAAGACTCCAAAAGAGGGCGTGCTAAGTCATAAGCTTTATGTTTACTAATTTCAGCGTCTCTGCACTGCTGTGGACCCTTTTCAGTGTCTCTGCACACACTGCTTTCTGTGGACGTTCTTCTGTTCAGTCCCCTTTTTTCAGCATGCTGCAGCTTCCACCAGACAGAAGATACCTGAGTTCCTGATAGCATAATGCTTAGTATTACTGCCATTTTCTGTTCTTACTTCAGTCTGCACCATTGAGTAGCTGCTGCTCATGACAATCTTTCTCTTTTTAGAAGGGACACCTATGAAAGTTCTTCTCTTTTGAAAATGCCTAGCACTTCCAACCTCTTGAATCCATTTTAAATATGCTCATTGTGTGTCATATCTGACCATTTAAGTGAGATATATTGAAGGCTTTGCAATAGCACTTGGAAAACCCTCAGGCTCACCAGCACTGACATCTGGAAAACACAAGGCAGTTTTCAGGCCCTGGGGTATAAACTGCCATGATACCTCAAGGGTTTAGAATAGTCCTCAGCATTGTAGACTACAGCATTTGAACTGTAGAAGTTTAGATCATTCTGTCTGACAAGAGTCTGGGCACTTGTAATCAACCCCAACAGTGCTATTCGCTAGAGGCAGACAAGTGAAATGTGTTAAAATATTGCTGAAATAAAAATGTGTCAGAAATGAACACTGAAATGAATATTTAAGGCACTGTAACTGTAAATTCTGATAAATTTGTTCCTGATGAGCCATTCAGGTACAGCTTTTAATTGCTCTTCACAGAAAGTTCATTTTAGCCTTGTCACATTTTCTGCTTCTTTAATGTGCCCTTTTTTACATTTCCTTTTTCAAAATTAGTGCCTGTAGTGTGTCTGTTGGTCATTCTCTTACTCTAGTTCATACATAGAGTCTTTAAGTAATTTCAGTTGTCTTTGAGTTTTTTCAGGGGCTTTCCTAATTCAGCAGACAAAGAAATATTGTAATTTCTCAGTTTCTTCCAACTCTGGTTTCACTCAGATGATGAGGATAGAAAGCAATAAGATTTTCCTGGTGTGAAAGCCTGTTCATTAAATTACATTACACTTCTAAGTTATATTACCACTTTCAGTAGTACTGCATGAATGATTGTGATTGTGGGATCAAAGGCTCAGAGCTTCATGCATTTGGAAACCATGATTATGTTTCTGTCCTAGAACACCATAAAAATCTAAACATAAGATTCAGTGGCTGATGGATAAATGACTGCATGGATTTAATGTGAATTGCTCTTAAAAACAGGCAGAGATTATATTTATTTTTCTGTGCAAGGATCTGGGTAGAAATCTGAGTGACATTGATCATGGTGTTCAAGAGAAACATAATTTCTAGAGTGTTAAGGGAAAGTGACTTATTTTGTGTTCCATATACAGTGAAAATCTTTTATGTGAGACACCAACAGGCACAAAAGGAGAATAAAACAACACTACCAAGACTTGTTTTGCTTAACTGGAGCAGGAAACATTATTAGGAAACATCCTTTGATTCTCTTTGAGGCAATCCTATTTCTACATAGAAGAAAACATAAGTGAACAGTTATTTGCCCAAATCAAGAAATCTGGATTAGGAAAATTAGCAGTTCAACCTAGCATATCAAAAAATACTGGAACAAATAATATATACTACAGGAACAAGCAGCATAAACTAGCAACTGAGTAAATTTTATGGGGTAAGGCTCTGGAGCCCTGCATGCTGGCAAAACTAGCTCAGCTAATCACTGGGAACCCCAAATGCATTATGTTTTGACTTGAAAGGCTTGATTGAGGAATTAAACCTGAGTAACATTTCAAATATTTGAGTTGTCATTACCCTACCCTAAAAAGGTTCATAGATCTCCACTCTGACAGTAAAAAATTTGCCATAATTCAGGCTATATTTATTATAGATCCATAGAATTCAACGACAGAAGGAAGCACTGGATCACACTGGCTGATCCTGTTATCCAGATCTGTGAGTCTGTGTTGCCCATGGTATAGATGCTTTTGCATGCACAATAAATCCACTCTACTGGTCTCACCTTCTGCACGAGGATCAGGGGTACATATTGTGCAACAGTTTTGTCAGACTCACTGAAATCAGGTGCTTGAGCCCTTTTTGCAATGTGCTCCCCATGAGCCCATGCTGTAAAATGACCCCCTGGTGCCCCTCATTTGTTACTACTGTCTCCCTTGATCTGAATAATCCATGTTTGTGGAAATTTACACTTGGCTAGTATATGGTTTTCCCAAGAGGACACATTAGGTAAAAGCTGTGTCTAATTTCTGTTATTATTTTTTCTGATATCAGATTCTGAACGCTACTATACTTTTCTTCCTTTCCTTTCTGTGTCAGAGCTGCATTAGAATTCACTAATTTTTCCACAATAAAGACAGTTGTACTGCATGCACGTTGCTTTTCATTTCTCACCTGTGATGAAGTGCCAGTTTGAATTATTTCAAACCCTTTTTTCCCAAACTACAGGCTGATTTTGTGGCTCTTGATCATCTTCAATTCTCAAAGCTCTTTTTAGAAAACACAAATATTGACAGTGGTTGTGTAATCTACATTAGTTTACTGCTAGTTTTACTAAAGTCACAGTCAGGTGTAATTTCAGCTGATCACAGCTTTCCTCTTTATCTGTCCTTATGGCATAGCATGGCGCTGGGAGTTACTGCTGGGCCTTTTGTGCTCTCCCACGAGGGCTGTCCAATGTTTCTTGTTAGCCTGATGACTTAGTGTGAAAATGTGTCTTGTTAGAACGGCCTGTTCTGATGTGGGACTCTTTTCTCTGTGTAATGGACCCCTCTTTGGTTTGTGTTCCCTTACATGGAAAGAGCAGCTTGGAGTTCCCAGCCAACACTGCAAGCCAGCTCCCATCCTGGGGACAATCCCTGCACTCTGCTGATCTGATCAGGTGAAGTATGGGCAAAGGGGCCTCCCAGACACAGCAACCATGCCCTCACCTGCCTGCCCTGTTCCACACAAACATATCTGTTGTCATTTGTTCTTTGGCTGGTTTTTGTTTCCTCTGAATTTATTACAGCAGTCCAGGTTCTCACTAAAAATTAATAGTGTGAAGCAAGGTCATTTTAGAGTCTTTTCCTGTCAATTCTCTTAAGGAAAGAAAGTCCCCTGCTAGTCTATGACATTTCTATAAATCTCTGTCTCTTGTTAGGTATTTCTCAGTTAGCTCTTATTTTTCCTGATCAAGTGTGCATAAAATTATACTGTGAAGCACTGGCTGTTTGATTAGTACGTCACAGGACACTAAATAAAATGCCTTGCAGAGTTCTCTGTTTATGACCTCTCCACTCCCCAAGTTTTTATCTCTTAAAAGTGTAAAATGAGACCTGGGAAGGACTATATTCCATTTAAAAAAAACTACAACTCTTGTTTTTCAAGACTCAACAGTGTCCTCTCCTTTTTTGCTCTGGCATCAATGTCATATTCAATGGCCCACTGAAGTATAACTCAGCTGTCTTTTCTGACTTTAACTATGCAAAGGGAAAATTTATTTTTCCTCTGTATACTGTGGAATGATGGATCGGCCCTTTTGTATTAGTATTTTCTGATAATTTCTTTTATTTTGCTGGGAAATGAATAAAAGCAATATAGAAAGAGGAGATGGGATAAGGAATGCACTTTCCTGCCAGGGAGCTTGAACGTGTTCCTTTTGTACGTGTTACTCGAGAATTGCTGCAGCTGGTTTGCTGTGGGTGAGCAGTGCAGCCAGTGCCGTAACGTTTCAGAAATATCCTGTGCTCATTTCTGCTGCTTGATGTGCAAAGGGCAGCTTTTAGGAGAATCAGTGCAGAAACTATTTTCAGGTGCATGAGAGGGCAGTGTTTGCTTCATCCTGCTGCAAAATGTTATGATGTAAAATCAATGTAGCTTGCCTTGGAGTAGTCCCATAACAATTATTGGCTTCATAACATATTTTTCTCTGCAGTGTCTGAGACATATGTTGCATTACAGGCATGTGGCCATTTCCATACACAGATAAGTATCCAATGAGAGCAAAAGGTACCCTCCTTGCAGCAGACAAGTATCTTCTTCCCACAGAAGGGCTGGCAGGAAACAGCTTCACAGTCTGCAGCTGCTCAGAGTATCAGCAGTAGAAAGTCCAAATGACAAAAGGGCCCGTGATGATCTTTACCTCAGTATGATCCTCTGTAGTTCCTACTACACAGGCTTTTTTGTCATGCAATCTCTGCCACATTTGGCTAGTGCATGAAAAACTGGATGAGTACATGGCTTGCTTTTTGACTGTTTTTCTAGTCAGGAGAAGCTGAATAAATTTGAATGTAGTTGAGAATCTTTATAGAAAATCCCTCTGTGAAGGACAATTCTGCACCAATACCTCTGTTAAAGATCTCTGTCAGCTAATTCTTAATGAATAGTGTGTGCATAAAGGGGGATTTGGCCTTTATAAAAACACACTAAATTTGCATTTGAAGTAAGTGCAATACATCAAGTACCTTCTTATGCCACCTTTTACCACTTGGATCATGGTATTGTACTATGTAGTGAAAGGAGATAAAACATTTCTTTTGAACACTGGTTTGGAAGGAACCCTTGTGTTTGAGCTCCAGATTAATATGCAGCCTTTCCCGTTAAAAAGTATGGGAGATGTAAAGCAATGGTGGCAAGATCAGCATCAGGGAAGAGTCACAACAGGACTGAGAGAGAGATATGGCTCATTATCCCAGCACAGCAAAAAAATCCCTTCTTCAGCCTTGCTGAGGCAGAAAGGGAAGGGGAAGTGATGATCCCTCTGGAATCTGGCTATTAACACCTATCTGAACTGTATGAGCTCCTTTAAAGAGAAGAGCTTGCCTCAGAGGAACTTGCTCCCCAGGAGGAAGATGATGATGAAATGCACTGAAGCTCTTTGGAAAAGCCTTTTTGCCTTTTCTCATTTACACAAGAGACAGAATCTGTAGCTGATCAAGGGTCAGCAGCACACTGCCAAGCCATGCTGGATGCTGTCTGGCTGCATCTGCAGGCACAAGAAACCTCCACTATTGCTGCATCAGAATAGACACCTGAGACCCATTACTGAAAGGTGACAACCAGATGCTGGCCATGGCTTGGGCCTTTCAGTCTCCATCTAGTACACATTGCTGTTGGCATAAGTTGCTAGCCACGTGTCACACTTTTGTAAGATTTGTTAAGAAGGAAAGCAATTTTTTAATGTATTTATCAGGTCTGATTCCATTGTGCATGAACACGTTAAAGGATAAAAATATTTACATGAAGGAATAAATGTATTTTTCCTTCATAAAGAAAAGGCATTAAGGCTGTTCCATTGCCTGTGTAGGAATAAAATATGCAATAAGTTTACAGCAAAACAAACTCGTCCTATGATCTTGAATCAAAGAAGCATAACCCAATAGTTTAATGTGAGTTGATTTTGTGATCAAATAAAACATGAACCTTGCTAATTTTGCAAACTTATGAAGAATTCCTTTTCTGATATAAGGCAAGCATAGATACGGTCTCTGTTGTCTGTGTGCATGGTTGCTATTTCTTGTTTTGGCAAGAGAGATGGAGGTGGTCCAAGGACTGGGATGTATGTTCTGGATCATTGACTACATTTCAGAGAAGTTTGGCCATAACTAAATATTGTGCTTGACTTCCTTACTTACAGAAAAATGAGAAATGTTGCTCCTCTGGGAGCAACTCCCTCCACTCACTCAAATGTGGCTTTGTTAGAGATAATGCACTTATGGCTTGGGCATGAAATAGGGAAGCACAAGAGTGTCTGCTACCCGGTCCTCATCCACAGGCAAATGGAAATGGTGGAGTGGGACAAAGAATGTGGAGTTTGCGCTCTGGCCATGTGAAGCATTGGTTTTTAGTTGGAGGACTCGGCATTAGGAAGTTAAACATATTTTTTGGGCATATAATAGTTTTTTGTGACTATCACAACACCCTTCTTTTCCTAATGTGGTGTAATTCTGATGTAAATAGTTAAAATTGTCCAAGGCAATCTGTCCAGTTCTATGTCATTTGTGCAACCTACACCACCAACAGAGGAGTGGCCAAAACTTTTGTAGGTGATGGTGATAAGAGGCTAAGAGAGAAGAACCTCTTCTACAAGCACCATGATTTAGAGGAGGATGACTATCCACTAAGACTGACCTTGGACTGGTGTCATAGGTCAACTTTTTCTTTCTTAGGAATTATTTATTTCTTAGACCCTGATTCTTCTGCCACGCTTATGATGGTGTTTAATTGTCCTTTCTGTGTAATTTGAAATATAAATTTTGGAAGTATGGTACGCATAATCACTAGAAAGTGCATTCTCTGTGTTGCTATCCTGCACCAGGCCATTTGTGTGTTATGGCTACCTTCCAGAACTGCTAGTTGTCATAGTTTAGGAATAGTACTCTCTGATTTCATGCCCTCACCGGGACTCTCCACTCTGATGCCTCTTACTCACTCCCTGCCCCTTCCTCTTCCCCTTCCTGTTTGGTGATGGACTTGAGAGCTTGAGGCATGAAAGATAAAATCATGGGTTGAGATAAGAACAATTTACTGGAAACAGCAAAAGAACAAGAAATCTAATAATAACAGCAACAATTTAATGACAAAAGGTATAAGACAAAAAAATTATTTACATGGCAAGTAAAACAGTACAGGACCATTTTGCCCACCACACTTTTTCCCCCAACAAGAAACAAGAGAGAGAATCCTTTACTTCTGCTCCTGGCAAGTGACCTGACAAAGGTACTGAATAACACAAGAGTCTGGCCACATTCCCCTTCTGGCTACTGTAAAAACTAATCCTGTCCTGGCTGAATCCAGGACAGTAGTGAAATCTGAGATCATCAGAAATATAATTCAACTCTCCTTTATCTTATCTATGGAATGTTCTCTAGGACATACCTGCCAGAAATCAGAGTCTTTACAAACTTTCTATATAATTCTGGAAAAACTACAAGAAATTTGACCATACATAGATCTTTGATCTATGTATGAAGGCACTTTATATTTTTCATTTGGAACAACAAGCATTTGTCATATTAAAATAAACTAACAAAGCAAAACCAAAAACCAACCCAAGCCAAAGCCCAGCAATCTGTCCAAAGTCAATATCATAAGAAAAATTGGCTAGAGGAGCTAAGCTGTCAGTGCTGAGCTCAGTGATACAGAAAAATGTCTATTTAAACCTCCCGCTCTCTGAACAGATGCTATTTACTTTGCAGGAGGACCTTTTTCAACCTTTGTTTTTAAGTCTCAGACTCTTTGGTCCTTCAATAAGAGCTCATCTGTTTAGAAACCACTCTAGCTATACTTCAGTGAATACAGCACTAAAGCCTTCAAACAGTGCTGTTGTTTGGCCCAAATGACTGATCAGTAATTCTTTCAGCTCTTCATCCAGTGAGGTCATAAAAGAAAGAATGACAGGAGCTCCAGAACTCCCTCATACTGCCCCTGAATGTCTGTTCATCTGTCGTTCATTCTGCAACCTGTCCTTTTCAAGCCAACAGGCATTAATTCCTTGTAAAATCTGCCAATAGTAATTCTGTTTTTTAAATTTTTTTGTAAAAAAATATTTCCCAGCATATTTGGCATCACAGTGGTTTCAAAAGTTGGATTCAAAACATGAGGGACTCGTGCCTCTCCAGAGAGGCAAAGCTTCTGTCTACATTGTTTTAAGAAAAAATATTCAGCTGCTTCATCTGTCAGTCATTCTCTTCCAGGAGAAGAAAATACAGGCATAACAACAAAATGAGATTGCTCTCTGAAAGCAAAGAGTAAAAACTTGAAGTTTTTTTATCTTTTTTTATGATCTTCCATTATCTTTCTCTTGCTGTCAGTAAGGATATAGTTCTAAAAGCAGGGAATTGGACAAGCTTGGTGTTTTGTGCCAAACTTCCACTGCTGATGCAGAGAAAGTACAGAGGCGTAAAAACAGAAGAAAGGGGGACAAAAAATAAACAGAAGAAAGGAAGATCATATATGCCTGTATTTCCTGATTGAGAACAGAGCTCAAAGTACCATTTTGGTAGCAGCACCACTGAGGACTGTTCCCCAGCCAACTCAGCTTTTAAGGCTACTCTAGTCCCTTAATAACCAGAATTCTGCAAAGAATAAAACAAAACATTTAATACAATTTTTTCATTTCTAAATATAACAATTGCAACATTGACACAGGCTCCACATTATCATCCTAAACTTAAATCATCATTCTAAAAATGACTATAGTAATCTATTGCTGGTGTAGATTATTTCCTCTTCAGTACTATACATAGTAAATTTACTGCTGAGTTCATCAAAGTGTAGAAGCACATTTTCTTCCCATTTATCTGCAGCATACTGCTAATTAGGATGGCCTAATACTCCTGTGTCCTCAGGTTTGAAGTACTCTCAGATAAGTTTTTAGGGACAGAGATGATGAACACCTAGTAAGCAAAAAAGACAGAGATCTTGGAATGTACCCTGCAGCTTCTCCCAAGAACCCTTCATCTTCATCATCATGACATGAGTACACACTGTTCTGCTCTTACATTGCTCCCAATTGATCTCAGAGCTTTGCAAGAGGTGCCATCCATAGCTGGTACTACCCTGAAGACTGAAAAATCAATGATCAGAGGAAAAAAAGCCATCAATTACCAACCCATTTAGATCCTGGAGACAAGTTAGTGATGTTGTTTTAGAGAAGACATCTTGAAGTTATTTTTAAAATGACACTAGGTACTATAATGCCAGATGCTAAGAAAACTAAACAGCTTTCTCTAATGACAGCTGTTCCCAGGGACAAATAACTCCAAAGGCCAGACTAAAATAAGTGAAGTACTCCTCTATTTCAGTCCAACTGTGCCTAGCAAACTAACATTATGTAAATACTGCTTACTGACAGAACAAAGCATCTGCCTTTGTGAACAGATTTCCATCTCAAGCTAAATAATACAAGGCTTCATTTTGTGAAGGATGTTTACATTTCCATGAGTAACACTGGAAGTTTAGTCCTTACAATTACTTATTTTTCCATATAATTTGCCATAATGATTATGATGATAAAGGGTTCTTCAACAATTCTGAAGAGAACTCAGTGCAGTTTTTCTCTTTTGAAGGCAGAAGTCTTTTAAGCTACTTAACATATAGAATGCAAAGTCCTAAGAAAAATATCTGCCCAAATATATCTTGGTCTTTTGGTGGAGGCCCTGCAAATATCAGAGCCAGACAACTACGGAGTACCTACGTGTTTGCAGTGAAAACCAAGTGGTTATGTTTTAGGAAAATAGTTTTCCTTTTTAAAAGCTGCCATCATTTACAATATGTGAGATAACTGAGGTAGCTCAAGGTGATATATGGAAGAACAGTGACAGTTTTTTCCAAACAGTGCCTTCAAATTCATCTTTACCTTTGTTTTAGATTTGAGATAGAATAATCTTTAGCCAGACCATAGAATTAATCTCTTTTGGGTTTCCTCATCAATTACAGATTATTTTTGTGGCTTTTTTTATCTTTTTCATGGAAGTCTTTAATGAATAGCATGTGAAAAAATATACCCTTGTTTTATTGGATATCTGACTGGAAGGTAATTGGTGTTTTGTAAATCAAGGGGAAAAGTCTACTGGTGACAATTAATTTATCCAAAATAGAAATACAAATATTTATTTCTATCTTTAGCTTGAGGAAACTGGACGCCTCAGTCTTGAGATCGTATTCTTCTTTCTCTTTTTATAATGCTAAGGTGTGACAATGGTCACAGAGGTTCTTGGATGAGGCAAAAGATGAGAATGTTGATGGCATGTTCAGAAGGCTTGATTTATTATTTTATGATATATACATTACATTATAACTATACTAAAAAGAAATAGAAAGACAAGTTTCATCAGAAGGCTAGCTAAGAATAGAAAAGATTGAATAACAAATATCTGTGGCTCGGACAGAGAGTCCAAGCTATCTTATCTGTGGTTGGCCATTAATTGTAAACATTCAAGATGGTCCAATCAAAAATCCACCTGATGCATTCCACAGCAGCAGGTAACCATTGATTACATTTTGTTTCTGAGGCCTCTCAGCTTCTCAGAAGGGAAAAATTCCTAAAGTAAAGATTTTCACCACAAGATGTCTGCGACACTAAGGACACTTTTTAGCTCCTTTCCAGATGCATGCTTCCATACTGTGACCTCTTTCCCATAAAATATCTGTGATTCACAGCAAAGTAATAGTCAGACTCTCTCTGGTGCTAAGGATGTATATAGAAAGTATTCATCAACCCATTGTGCTTATGGAGTTAATGCAGTTAAGTCTGTTCAATTACTTACTCAAAGCCATAGATTTCTGGGCAGCGCTACAAACCTTGAACTTCAGTTTTGTTCCCAACAGCTGAATCAGATGAGAAACTGAAGCAAATTGTCACTCACTGGAGTTCAAATGGACTACAAATAGCAATTGCATTGCTTTCCAGAGGAGAGATTTCCAGTCCATCTGGACAGTCATCTGTAACCTCAAGATAAATCTGTCAGAGACAGATTTCAGACTGTTTCAGACTGTTACACCACATGTCAGCTTGCACTCATGCAATGCCTGAAGCCAGACCTCACCCTTCCTCCTCTGCAGAGCTGGCAGAGGTTGGTATATCAAGCTGTGGAATGTCAAACAGCTTTATATGTCTCCTGTCTCGGCTTAAACCGATAGGGTTCGTAAGGATGCATCTTTCTCATAAAACCTGTTGCTGGCTTACAGAAAGGGCTGTCACTGGGACCATTGGATAATCCCTGCTACATGGTCTCTGTATGCGGACCCAGACGGAGACAATACACAAACATTGTACGCAAGGGAATCAGTGGAAGGCACTCAGTCTTCTTTTAAAGGTTTCCATAGACCAGAAAATACCTCACTAAGCATTGTGAGGTATGCATAAGTATGAAAGAGCCCCTTGGGCTTTTTTCCCCCCCAGAGCAATGGCTGACAACTATTTACATTTTGTTGTCCTTTCAGGAGACAATCTCTTGTCAGTCTGTGCTCTCTTTCGTGATTTGTCCTTGGATCAATGTCTAAACCGTAAGTCCAGTTAAAGACCTATTCACTGTCAAAAACACCTCAAGTGTTTTGTTTTGTTTTGTTTCTGCAGAAAGACTCTGATCTCAGAATGCTTGCAAATAGAAGGAATAAGGCATTATGCATGGGTTTCCTCTGGCCCCCTACCAGAGTATAAGAAAAAGGAGAAGGAAGGAATGAAACTCTGTTTATCCTAATAGCTTCTAAGCATCCAGGACATTTGTACCTAATAGATTTCTTGCAATTCATGCCAGCCTCTATAGACAAAAGAGAGGAATATTTTCTATGTAGTTTGAGATTAAATAGGCATAACCATAAGCCTTCATTGCCTGAGAACGCATAATCAGTGCAATGTGAACCAGGCCATGGCACTGACTACTCAATCAGGAATTACCTATCAGAAGAAACAGTACCAAGGCATATAATAAGAGAGGTTTTTACCTCCCTCCTTATGACTGAATTCTTTCTTAATGCTCTACCAGTAAATTTTCTGGAGATGTGTATTTTTTTAAGTTATAACACTTGCTGGAAAACCCATGCCTCCTAACTCCAGCTTATTTTTACTTACTGTCTTTTTTTCCTAATTACAAGTATTCCTCTTTGAGACGCAGAATACACAATATACGTTTCCTTTTATTGCTAAGGGATATGCTTGCTTCTAGGAAATACTATCCTTAAAAGAATAGGTTTTAGGACTACATCACTGTATTAAGTTATGTCACCATGTGTAAGGGGATCTGCAAGTGGGTAGAAGTAAGTATTACAGCCTGAAGAATAATAAAAAAAAAACATAGATAATGGAAGTAGGTAAAGAAATAGGTAAAGAAAAGCTGGATTTCATGGCAGAGATCAAGAGTAAGATGCAGAGAGACGACACAAAAGCCTGAACCTGCAATATGTGCCCACTAGATCCAGGCTACTGCAGTTCCTCCAAAAGAAAGCTTATGGAGAGCATGGAAAACTGGGAGTACTAAGATTAAAAAAAAACAAAAAGACCCCATGCAAATAGAAATAGGCTTCTATTCAGTAGCACAGACTTTATTAATCACTCTTGTACAAGACACATCACACTGACAGGTGCACTGGAATGAACTTTGTGGAAGTAGACTTAGGGCCTTAAGTTTGGACACAGGAATGAAATTACAAATGAGTTAAAATATAAGTAAATTTGAGGATTAAGGAAATATGCAGCATCTGATACCAGGCAGATGAACTGAATTGCCTAGAAGGTCTGAGTGATTGGAAACTTATGTACTATCTCTGTTCAATATTAGAAGATGGTCTTTTCAGGAAAAACAGAGAAACACTTAGAGAAACTTCACTAAAAAGACTTTCACATTTATTTGCAAATTGATGGTGTAAAACCTACTGAGGATATGCAGAACAGGAAACATCTGGTTCTGTCCTTCTGACACATTTTGTGAAGTCTGCCAACATCATTTATATGTAATTATACTAGTTTTAGCAGGACTACTGCCTCTGCAGCTCTAATGAGAACAAATATATTGCAATTGTTGGCAGATGTTTGTGCTTTTCTAAACTTTCTGAACTACAATGCTTGTGCAAGATCCTATCTTAGGAATTTATTTGCTGGGTTGCATCATTCAATTTCTGTGTGATACAATATAAGTACTAATTTTGTTACCATTATTTTTCTTAGGACACTCAAGCCCAGATCAGGCACTCACTACATAACAGAGCCTCTTGTCCATCTAAAATAAAGGGTGAAAAACTGAAGACAAACCAATGTTCCAGGAGATTAGGGGACAATGTCAAATAAATGTGCTTGCCTTTGACACAATAACAGATTAATAATTATCAGTTGGGGTTTTTTTTGGGGGAGAATTATTAGGCACTACAGCAAAGACATGTGCATGAAGGGACTAGGGAAGTGGAAAGCCTAAAGTTATGTATATTTATGGGTAGCTCCATATAGGCTTTTTGAACAAATAAGCAGACAGGGCAATAGGTGGACTAATTAAAGCTTGAACGTCATTCCTGGATAATAAATGAAAGATTATTCATAGAATGAAAATAGCTGTCAATTTCTTTAAATGTTTGTTTGTTTGTTTGTTGTGATAGCTACTGTTGACCTTGCAAAGAGCTGCATGAGCAAATCAAACTGGTGGGTTTTGAAGACAGTCTTGGCAGCAGTGTACAAAGAGATGTGCCCAAGACCAAAATGCCTTTTCTGGGGCCAAGATGTTGTAGTAAGTAAGCTGTAAATTAATTGAGACCTTAATGAGAGCTTTAACAGCATGAGTGGATGAAAAAGGCCAAGTTTTAGAGATGGTTCTGTGGGCATAGTAAAGAGTCTAAATTAAACCTGGCATCCAAGTTATGGGTGGTTTCAGCAGGACAGGAAGGGTCCTTTCGGAATCTGGAGAAGAGGCAGGGAAGAGATACCTTGAAGAAGAGAGATAGCACTCTGTTTTAGCTGTACTGAACTTGAGATGGCAGCCAAGGGCATATCAGCAAGGAGTGCCCTTATCTTACCCTATGAAGGTAATATTATGGGGAAGAGAATTCTGGAATGAAGCAGTATCTGAGATATTCAGGTTAAGATGATAATGGAACTTGTCGGTGAGATGAAACCAGGAGGAAATCAGAAAGAAAGGGACAAGAACTATTGGAAATGCAGAAAATGTGACCTATGGGGAAATTATGAAGGAACAAAGATGTTTTTTATTTAAAAAGAAGGCACTGTCTACGTAAGCATTAAAGGTAACTGGAAAATGGAGAAAATAAACTGTTCTCCATCACAACTGAGCAAAGAAAGTGCCAGTTTAAGGTAAAGGAGCACAAAAGTAATTTGCAAAATTATGGGTAGAAATCCATGAAGACTGTGATGTCTTCCTTAGCTGGATGCCTTTAGAAACAGATAGCTATCTGTCAAGAAAAGCAGGTACCAAATCTAGCTGCAGCTGAATTTACTAAGGTAAGATGGTTCTAATGGTTTCTTGCAGTCTCTTCCAAAATTGAAGGTCCATGAAAACTCTAAAAATGGGACATCTTTCATGTATTCTTCACCCTTTGAAATGTTCATATGCATCCAGTATGATATGTGTGGGTTTCACTGATATTTAGGACTTTTCCCCATCTAATGCGATTTGAAAGGCATGGCGATACTTAGGAACTTCTGTAGTCATTAACCAGTAAATATGGTTTTTGCCACCCCTTGCAGAAGGTCACAGGCTTGGTGGGCACCTGGCAACGTGGGGGCTTAGGACATGTCTGGCTCTGCCCTGGTGGGAGCTGGTTTTAGCTGTGGTAGAAATTGCCTGGT
This sequence comes from Zonotrichia albicollis, assembly GCF_047830755.1. Lineage (NCBI taxonomy): Eukaryota > Metazoa > Chordata > Aves > Passeriformes > Passerellidae > Zonotrichia > Zonotrichia albicollis. Next base: position 82,883,509 of record NC_133819.1, read on the forward strand.
GGACACTTGCCTGATGCTTGCCTACCTTGGCTTCACTTTAGGAATGCCTGGGATGGGGGTTTAGTCACTTAGATTTTCCTGTATATTTTCTGATTTTTATCATCATCATCATGATTGTTACTACTATAAATTTTAGTAATATTTTACTAGATGATTTAGATAACAGGCTCATCATAAAAGGCTAGTTGCATGTATGTGGTATATTTTCTCTTGCCTGTAAGCATAATCTTTTCATATAAGAGTCTGATGCCTTCCTCTGATTCAGAATTGCTCAATTTATTCAATGCATTATTGTTTTAGTTTTGATCAGATCCTTGATGGATAAGATAGATAGTTTTAGTGCCATATTTCTAAGACTGGATATAAAAATTCTTTAAATATTGAAGAACTGGAACATGGATATGTGTGGGTATTTTCTGAGGCACTCCTATTTATTAATAAAAAATTTTAGCTAAAATAGTGGTGTTAGAAGCCTGTTACATCATGACAGATATATAAATTGTTGAAGCCGTTACAGTATGAAGAGCCACAACTCTTCTACGGAAGCCACAATTAATTAAACTGATAGAAGGGAACAACTTCTCTTAAAAGCCCAGCCTTGTCCTCTGGCTACTTGTTAAAAATATGATTCGACTCCCAAGTAACTACCTGTACAGATTTTTTTCTTAAATCTCTGAATAACAGGGAAGGAAATGCAGACAGCTGTGAACCCACTGTGTCTACTGGAAATGATGACCCAGTCACACTTTCATACTCATTAGCTGAATCCCTGAAAATGGAATGATCAGAAGATAATACAGTGCCTTGAAGGGATATTAATCCTTTTTTTCCCCTTTGTTTTCATCAATATATTTTTCTTCTAATTTTTACAACTTTTTATGCTTCTTTTGTTTGTAAAGATTTATGCCAAATTTTTTCAACGTGCTCAAAAGCCAGAGAGGTTTATTACATGAAGAATTTAATTAAGCTTTTCCAGAAAAAAATTTATTTCTTCATCCACTATTTTTTTCATCATGACCTCTTCAATTAGTTTTCTTTATTTACCTCAGATAGTACAGAGGGGACTTTGGAAATTGTATTTTTATGTAAATTAACTTACTCATATTTGCTTTGTTAAAATGAAGAAAAATATGGGGAAGTGCCAACCTATTATCTATGAGGTAAGGGTGTCTGAAATTTTAATATTTAGCAGCCATTGACCAAAAGCATTATATTATGTATTCCTCGCTTGTTTTAAATTGTGTCTAGTTAGAGCTGTAACCAGAAGCTGAAATGAGCTGCAAGCTGTGAGCTGGTCTGGCACTGTGCACTCACACTTAATTGTTTTCACTGCTGCAGTTCTGTCATTGTACTGCTCTCAATTCCTCAGTAACCTCAGCAGAACTCTAGAAATAACAAGGCTCACTGACTGACCATTGTTGAAAACACTTGAATGCTAGTTGTTCTTCTGGCTTGTATATCTTTGTCAAAGCATCAAGCTCACTATTCATCATCAGATCTTAACCTTAAGGCTCAAAATGGTGACTTCAAACTGAATTGGCAGTAGTCTCTTCCATTCTGTCGCTGCTGATCAAAGAAATAATCCAAATTATTTGGAAACCAAAACTCTTCTGTGTAAAGGTGGTAATCATGACAAGTTTTGTAGGTTTTTCCCAACTCCACCAAAGATCAGTGGAATGCTGTTTTCATTTGTAGGCATAGCGTTTTGTTGCATTTTTCTCAAGTGCTTGTAATACTAATTTTAGCTTTTCTGTTTAATACAATCTGATGAAAATTGATCTGTTATTCTTCATGTGCTGCAAGAGATACTTAAGACATGCAGATGATGGAGAGTTATTTTGGGTAGCAAAGATGAAGAGCAGCTACAAATTCTGCAGAAAGATCTCAGAATGTGGAGTGAACAGATGATAAGAGAGAAGGTGAAATTCCATGTGTGCACTAATAATGGGACACACAGAGAAGGAAGCAATCCTAACTTCACAAGTGATGGATTCTGAACTTGCTGTTGTCACTCAGAAGCAAGATACTGGAATAGCAATAACTACTTTTGTGAAAACATCAGCTCAGCTTTCAGTGATGCTCAAAATAAGTACTGAATGTTAGAAATTAGTAGAAAAGGATAGAGAGAAACCAACTTAACCTCCTATGGCTTCTCTTTGAGGTTTAGTACTATGCAATTCCATAGCATGCTTAAGCCTAAAAGGCTGCTTACACTCTTGATTCCTCCTTTTTCAGAAAATTGAGATTCAGAGAAGTGGATGTGGTTTGGAGAGGACAATGGAGAGGTAATGACTAATCACTTTGCCTTATGATAAAATGATGAGGGAAACTAGGTGGGAAGCTGTTCAAATCAAAAGGGAGTGCACCCTTTCAAAGCACACCTCAGGTGTGGCATTCCTCAGCCTAAGAGGCTGTAGGTGCATCAGTGATGGAAGAAATTTTGGAAACAGGTCTATGGAGGACTGTATAAATGTACTGAGAACCTGCACTACTGGATGTCTGTAAGCCATTAATCACTGATGGGCAGCTGTATGCTTGTCTTGCTGAACTCCTTAAGAATCTCATATGGGTGGCCATCAGAGACAGGTTAATTGGGCTAGATGGACCATTGCCATATTCCATCTCCTACACTAAAGAATTTGAGTGCTCTGGGTGGAGGGACTATCTGAATATTGTTTGGCAAAGGGCGAGTTGATATCAGGCATAGTACTGAGGAAACACTTTATTATTTGGTTGACACAATCAAGGACCACATAATTTGTCCTTTTCTTTTTTTCCTTACCCTTCATTTTGTTTTTATCTTTCTGCTTTTCCTCATCTGCTTGCTTTTCATCTCTACTTCTCTTTAAATTAATTGTCCTTTGTGCCAAACAATCCTCCAGCCCTAAAGAAAAACAGGGCTAAAAAAAGTAAGCACCCACACTGGTGAATAAACTCTGTGAAGCATTTCCAGCTTTCCTTCTTTGTTCTTGGCTCTCTACTGTGTAGCTGAGCTCAGAGTTTTTGTTCACCCAGCTATCAGACAGAATCAGGAGATGCCACAGGGTGAGATTTGAAGGGAGTTATGATTCTTGTTTAATGTTGTTCTCTCTTATTACTATCTACTGAGGAACTTGCAGTTTGTTGTATGCTTGTTCATCAGCTGTTCAGAGATCAGGTTAAAAAGTGGTTCCAGAGCAACAGCACTGTCTGAGCTCCTGGCAAGCATTGGTGGAATGCTGGTGGAGTCCGCCTTGTTTGTGCTGGGCCTGTGGTGCCTTCACTGTGTTTTCAATGTTAAGAGAGCAATAACAAACATTTGGAGGGATAGAAGTTTTTCTGTTTTGATCCAGACAGTGGTGCAAGCCTCTTGGTTTTTTCCAAGATGAAGCTTTTTTAATCAGGTCACCTTGAACTGAACTAACATAAACAAGTGGGATATTGATGAATTTTTGGAAGAGCTGTACTGCTTTCTTCAAGTGGGTGGAATTGAAGTTGTCCCATGACAAGCTCCATTGAAAATTCAGTATTTCTTGTTATGCTTTTACTAATCTTTTTAGAAACTGCTCTAAGTGATATATACATAGCAGAACATTTTTCCCCTTCTCTATTCTAAAATAATCAAAGGGACTTTGGTAAAAGGCAGGGAATGTGTTTGAAATGAGATATGAGGTGTTAATTTGGCCTCTACTCTGCCTTGGTAGTGGAATAGCAATTGATTGGCAAGTTAAAACATTCCCTTTTAGCTCCTGATGACCCAAACTAGTTTGAGCCCCCAAGCTGTCAGTCTTTCTTCGTTTAGCCTTCCTTCCTTGAGGCCATTGCTACTGGTTTTATCACAAGCAGGGTTTGGTATCATCAAACCCAGCTGTACACATGCTGAGTGATTGCTGTGACATAACAAATTACTTTTCCAGAGGCTTTAGTAAAATGCGTTTTCATTTATAATGTTACCAGAAAGAAAAAATCCTAAAAACTCAAAACAATCAGCATGACTTGTTCTTCAGCCCTTCAGTTACAAAGAAGGGAGTTAAAAAGTATAAATACCCAGGAAAGATGTATGTTGTTAGATAATTAATTTCTGAGAAACCAAATATACCCTTAAAGATATTTCAGGCAGACATAGTTAGACACTCCATTCCTGGGTCTTGGCAGTGTTAAGGGATTCTCAGATCTTTATATTTGATTATAGTACGAACATCTTTGGCTTTTTCTCCCATCAGATTTGTGGAGTTTATCTGTAGCAGCCTCCACAGAATATCACAGTGTGTAACTTTCTGTCAAACAGAAGGACTGTCATTGATTTTTTTTAACTTTTTTTTGCTATAGCATTAATGCCGTTGGTAGTTCCAAACAAAACCAGGGTCCTACTGTGCTAACCACTGAGTAAATACACAGAATTACAAACTCATCTGTGGTTTCCTCAGGTGTGGTATTTGTAGATGACAACACATTATCAGCAGTAACCAGTATTATTGTGCTCTTAAATAGATGAAAAGCCCCAGTACTCCTGATGTTGAACAGTTGGGCAGCATAGGATATATGTTAGTTATCTGTATTTTTTGGATGAGTGATCTGAATTTGAGAACAGAAAGGAAAACTATAATTTAAAATGAAAAGACTCAATTTTGTTTTTCTTTCATGATCTCAACTAACAAATCCAAGGAGTATTTTGGCACACTCTAAGTTCTTTCCTGCTGATTTTTCAGTTGCATTTGGTATACAGAATATGCATTTGAATTTTGTTTTGTGTGATTATTCATAGAGTTCCAAATAGAACATAATTGATTCAGGTTTAAAGGATGCTTTTCATGCTGTGTCAGTTTTAAGACTTGTGGTGTATTGCAAGATGCCACTAAATACAGCAGGAACTTTGAGCTTTATTTATTTATACTATCTATTAGTCTTCCTCTAATTGCAAATCCCAGTGGTGTGAAAGAAAATTAAGACTTTTTTCCTTAAACAGGTCTTGGTTGTATCAACACAGAAATGCTACAACCCATTCTTGCTCCCACTCAAGTCAGAAAAAAAATCTTTCCCAAGTATTTGCTACTGAACAAAACTCCTAAATGCTTACAGGTGTTCATCCTGCATCTAATGAAGAACAACCCTGTTAAATTGGGAAGCTTTGCCTGACAATCTGCTGTAAGGAATATCTAGGGCATTCCTGATGGCAGGTCCATGTCTGCTGATCCTGGGAACATCAGCCATTAAAGTTTTAGTAGAAGTGTTTTGAAACTAATTTTCTCAGACATTGTGAAATAAAATTTTAAATCAGCAGTATTTTGTCCATTCACATTGCTTTCAATCACAGAAGCAGAATGAAAGTGTTTATGACCATACAGAAATTTTCCAGTTCATACAATTTTTCCCTCAGATAGTAGAACAACTCTCCAGTTCCCTCCCTAAAACAAGAGAAGTAAAAATGTGAGTAGTCTAGAAAACTTTAGACAAAACCTGAGGTCCTTTACTGAACAACCTGAGCAAGTAAAAAGGCAATAAAATCAATTATACCATGTCTAGGGGAGCTGATCTGTGCTTGTTTTCTCCAAAGATGTCAGGAGACATGGTGGAAGCAGCATGATCAGGAGGGATGGAGGAACATAGTTCACACCTCCTCCAGGGTATGGAAAGCAGGGGGAACTGAGGGTGTCACCATTCAGACATAGGAGACAGCCTAGGGAAAAGTCTTCACTTCTCTTTCCATGGAGCATCTTCCTTCCATGTGCAGCTGCTGTGACATTGCATTTGCTTTTATCTCATGGAGAAATTACTAGGCAAAACTCTCCCAGAAGCTGATGCTAATGAATATGTGTCAGACTGGTTTTTTTTTTTGGTTACATGATTTATCGTGTTATAACCGGAAACTCCCAATTGTCTACCATGTTGAGTGACTGCTTGCTATTTTCCCATGCATACACACTTTGGAATGAATGTGTCTCTTCCTTTGTGCTAGTTATCCACTTTCACTCAAAATGAACAGCTTTGGGGAGATGTTCTTAACTTGTGAATTAGTTTTTATCTTCTGGTCCAAGTTGCTGTGTCTTTGGGACATAATTCATAGCCTATTTTTGTGAAAAGTCAAGGATGTTGGCAGGCATGGAGACTTTGGGCTGCAGTTGGATGACTGTTATTTTTTTCTTGGGATAATTCAAGTACTTTTTTCCATTTTTCAACCGAGTTCTGTTATCAATGCCCTCATTTTGATAGTACAAGGAAGTGATTATTACAAAAAAGAAGATAGCATTACACATGTAGCTCCTGTGTATTTCTTCCTTTACTTGCTCTCGTCTTTTTAATTAGAATCTCTATCCCCTGCTGACAAACCCGATTGAAATCTGACATTTTTATGCAAATTATTTCATTAACATTTCTATCACACTACAACAATTTTTAAAATTTTCGCCTTTGAATTCTTAGTAAACATATGGCTGATGGAAGAACAAATGGTGAACGGGCTTATTTTGTTTACACAGCAGCATCAGTGCACAAACCAATCCCCCAGTCCTCAGCTTCTGTTCTGGATTGAGAATGTCCACTAGAGACAAGAGGCGCTCCAAGATGTGTAGACATTAACCCTTGGTCTCCTTTTGTTATCCTCTGGTACTATTTAAAGTATGACAGTGGACTTGGAAGGTGAACATGGGTTTTGGTCTTCCCTGTCAACTTGTGTCTTTAATGAACCCCCAAGTCTGAATAAGTAGTAAAACCACTTAGTAAGTGAATTGGAGCTTGGCAAAACTGCAAAAAATAGTGGGGTCTTTTTATCTTCAGTAGCATGTTGCACATCCCTCCTCCTGCTTGAGTGTTCTGCAATGAGACTTCAAGTTTTACAAGTCAATTTCTGGCTTCCTAGAGCAGACTTAGACTAGGTGTCCCCTTCTGAAACAAAACCTCTTACAAGTTTTCAATGTGTCCAATCAAATAATTATTATGCAATACTGTTAACAAAGCAGTTTTTATTATGCAAAACATAAAGAAAAAATATTTTGAACATGTTACTTCTGATTTAAATAATTTCAATAACTACAGTGTTTTCAGGCTATGGAGAGGAATAAGAGTGATGCATATTTAATAACTGAACTTATACTATACAGAATACTAATTATTGTTGAGGGCAATAAGTCAAGCACTCAAATGTTAGGTAGTAATAGTTAGTGATTTGACTCTAGCTGGGCACTGTGTAAGCACCAAAGCCACTCTGCCATTCCCCTCCTCAGGTGGGTAGGTGAGAAAAAATATAATGAAGGGCTCACAGGTTGAGATAAGGTTAGGGAGAGATCACTCACTCGTTGCTATCACAGGCAAAACACAGGTGACACAGCTTTGGGAAATTCACTGAACTCATTATTTATTACTTATTGTTGCCAAGCAAAATAAGAGTAGGGTAACAAGAAGTACAATAAACCCTAAATACACCCAGCACTCCTTCTACCCATCACTCCCTCCTTCCTGGGCTTAACTTTATAACTGGTTTTATGCTGCAGCCCCAGCAGGGCAGGAAGATGGGAGAAGTCCTCCATGGACTTGTCAAACATGAGTCCATCCCACAGGATGCAGTTCTTCACAGACTGCTCCAGTGTGAGTCCCTTCCATGCAAAGCAGCCCTGCAAGACCAGACTGCTCCAGTGGGACCCACAGAGGTCCCACATCCTGTCAAAACCCCATTCCAGTGGTGGCCTCTTTCTCTATGGGCCCACAGGTCCTGCCATGAGCCTGCTCCAGCCTGGGCTTCTCATGGGGTCACAGCCTCCTTTGGACATCCCCCTGCTCTGGGATGGGGCTCTCCAGGACCTGCAGGTGGATGTCTGTGGGCTGCAGGTGGATCTCTACTCCCCCTGGACCTCCACTGGCTGCGGGGAATCTCAGCTCCAGCACCTGGAGCATCTCCTCCCTCTCCTTCCTCACCCACCTTGGTGTCTGCAGTGCTGCTGCTCTCACGTATTCTCACTCCTCTCTTCTCAGGCTACAATTATTTTATGTAATAACTTTTTTTCTTTCTTCAATATTACATCCCAGAGGTGCTACCACCATCACTGCTGGGCTCTGGCCAGCAGCGTGTCTGTCTTACAGCCAGCTGGCATTGGCTCGGTTGGACACAAGGGAAGCTTCTGGCAGCTTCTCAGAAGCCACACCTGCAGCCCCTCCTCTACCTGAATCTTGCCATGAAAACCCAATACAACTGAAATTAGTACCACCAAGTGATCATATTTCCATTTTCATTATGAATATAACCTTTCTTATACCCTGAACTGACAATGTTACAATGCAGGCTGATATATATACATATATACATATATACATTATACATATATATATATATATATATATATATATATATAAAAGAATGAAAAAACAACTAATAGTAGAAAAATAGCTGCACACTTTTAAATGGTCCACCTGCAATAAATGGATGTGCTTTACTTTGCCAGCAAAGCTCACAGCTTTTTGGGAAATGGTGGGAGCTCTTTAGTTTGGGGATCACTATGGGACAGAGCAAAAAAATGAAAACTTAAAGTTTGACAGCAGAGAGTTCAGCTCAACAGAGAACAGAGATTCTTAGCAGATTTTTGGTATTGCTTATAGGCAACTTTTGAAACACATCAACAAAAATGACACTTGCTAAAATCTCAAGTGATACCAAGATGCATAAAAAAATTGTAAAAGAGTGGGCTGGGCTTCCTTTCAAGTCAGGAAAGACACAGGTACCTCCTTATACTCTCATTGCTCTAGTCTGGCCTGAGTTCAACTGATAACAAAAGAGAAGACCAGACTGTGAGGAGGGTGCTTTAGTATCTCAGTAGAATCATCAAAGTAACTGAATTCAGATGGGTTTGCAGTGTGTGTGTTGGTTACTTGTTTCTATTTCTCAGTAACAAACACTCAGTCATTTAATTTATTTTCTCTTTTGTCTTTGCCTAGTACTGGCTTCTATAGCCACTTTCAAGTTGTTAAGCATTTTGCTCTATAACAATTCCAGATTACAAAGACTGTATTTAAACAACTCCATCTAGTTCTTTCCTAACAGGCAACTGAATACAGTGTAGGAGCAACTGAGGAAAATATCACTTCAACTGGACTTGTAACTTTTATTGCTGCTATCAAATGATCTGACAGGAAGTGCATGGCTGGAAAAATGTTTACAGTATGTCATGCAGCTTGTTTAGATGCTGCCTCTCTTCCCTCCTACAAAACCCCTCTTGACAAGTACATCTACCTTACTGTGTTCACTGTCAGTCTTAGAGAGTGAAAAGGCAGAGAGCAAGTGGGATCTTGGTCACATAAATATGCTGTCTGTGCCTAACTAGAGGGGTAAATGAACTCTCATTAAAGACAGTCACACTCTTTATAAGAAAACCCATTACTGATCAGTCTTTTTTTTTGTTAATGTCTATTTGATTTACGTGCATTTTTAGTGGATTTAAGATATGCTAAAAGCAAAACAATAAGGTTCACATAGGGGTACACAGTAATTTAGATAAATCACTTTTTAAAAGTGACTTAGATGTTGGCCTACTTCAGGAATTTACTATTACATAAAATTAAATAGCACGGACAATTCCACTACTACTTGGTAAGCTTCTTATAGTGCTCCTAGTGCTAGATCAGTGCCACAGAAATGTTGTCTGAGTTATGAGGCCATCACAGCTTGTTAAAATTCCTTTTAGAAACTGCAGAGGTCTAATTCTATGACACCAGGAGTTATGCCAAGTATCCTCTCTATCCTCTCATCCCCAAAAAGGCCAGCACAAAACTGAAGTCTAGATGAGCTCTATGTCATCTATGAGTTCTGAGTTCTGTGTTTTAGACTTCTTGGCAGTGATAAAGTTTCATTTATGTATGAGTGTGTGTGTGGTGTGTTTGTGCTCTCTATCCGAATTCCACTGCTGGGTGATGTAGTAACACAGGAATTCAATATTAATGATTAGGGACAAGCAGACAGAGAGGAGAAACTAATGGATTGCTAATATATACCCTGGCTTAGTTTGAAGATGTGTCTTGGGGCTAATATAAAACAAAAATGAAAACTTAAATTAGTCTATATTGGAAAGTTGTATAAGGCAGCAGAATATATTACCATCCAAAGTAGAGGAGAAGAAGCAAATATTTTTATTATGTATTAATTTAAAAATCTGTGAATCTTGATTCAAATTTAATAGCCCTTATGTCTCAGGTTTGTAACTTTACATCATTTCAGTCTGAATTCTGACCTATGTAAGAGACCAGAGTTATTAATATTTCCTATTATTTCTACTCCTCAAACTTTATGACTGGATTTCTCCAAGGCATTCTTCATTCTCACTCTTATCTTCCTCTTCATTTTGAAAGTTTCAGTTCAGGGAATTGGCTGAAAGATAGAAAAACAGACACATAAAAATTGTTTGACTGACAGTATTCATTGTAAATTTTTTTTTCCTGGAGGAGATATGAAGGTGAATCAGGAAATGGATGGCATTTTCAGATCACATGAATCAGTACCCAAGAATTCATCATTTTCACCAAATATTTAACTACTTTTAGGGACATGAAGTTAGATGGTCCTTTTTTAGAATTCATATAATAACTTCTTTAACTCCCTTTTCTGTCAGAGACTTTAATGGAAAGAAAGGAGCAATTACTAAAAATCGTATCACAGATTTATAAATGTAAGTGCACATTTATTTATATAGCTGTGTTGAAAATATCATATGCATTCATAAAAACAAACCATTTTGTTTATAAATAGCCCTAATAATAGAAATGCTGTGAGAGATATTACTTTGTCTTTTGATCACAAATGGTAAACATGAACTCATCAGTTCTCAGGAGCCAAGTTTTACTCTCACCTAGCTTTTCCTAATTTATAGATATTATGGAGACCAGTCAGCTGAACCTTTAAATACAAAACTTAATGTGAGACAGTAACTTAACGGAAAACAACAAAGTTTGTAATTATTGACATTTACTTCCCTATTATTTTCATGAAGAATCGCAATGGTGTCTTTTGCTAAGGCAATTAAAGTGGTGCTCAGTCTGACCTTGCCCTGTGTCTCCTAATGGGCATACACAGCTACAGCCTTTCCTGGCCTGCCTTTTAACAGTGTACTTCCCTACCAGACCCATGTGAGGATGAGGATGGCAAACTTAAATCCTCTGGGTCATCTGCTTTCCTGGGATGAAGGTGTCATTCCTGTTTTTACACATAACAACAGCACAAGTCCCTGGTATTTAAATATGGCAGACTTGTGATGATCCAACCTTGAAAGATGTTGCTCAATGCAGGTGGGAATGCTAAGGGCTCGTCGACTCAAATGCAGCAGGGCAAATACTTTCCTGAATCTCAGCGGGAAAGAAGAAAGAAACAGAAATGTAGAGCTGATGATTGGTACTTCAACAATGTTGTGTAAGTCAGGTTAATTCAAGACACCAGACTGCACAAACTCTCTGCTCCCAAGCATTGATTCAGGAAAGGGTGCTTGTTTGCATGCACCACTCTTCTGCCTGGTCTGCTCTGGAAAGGCTCTGGTCACCAGTAGGGTTTCTCCTCAGTAATAAATGATGTGGTTAAAAAACACAAAAGTAGGTAATTAACTGTGAGACTTCAAAGTTTTCCTCTGCCTGTTTTTCATGAATTAAACAAAAATGACTAATGTTTTCAGTGGTCTGGAAAAAGTAACATGCAGTGGTAATAAAGACTTTGAACTCTGTGATCATGAAGCAAGCAAAGACCTTTTCCTATGATGGAAGTATAACTCAAGGTTTAGTTTTACTGAAGCTCATACCTTCTTATTTTTCTATTTTTTTTTCTTTTTAATCTGACTTAAAGTTTCAATTTACTGTATCTGACTGTTTTTCTAAATGGTGAAAGAGATGCTTACTATCCAAGGTGCTTTTGATGGGTAATGTGAAGACAGGCCTTCCCTTACACTGTGACTTTCCCACCTAAACAGATGGAAATCCACCCCCTTCCCTGCTTTCTAACACTCTTTATATCCTGCCACCACAGGAATGAGCTGAAATCTGGCTTCCCACCAAACTGGCCAAAAGCCTGAAGGTGCTGTGCAGCTTTTCCTCTTCCAACTGCAGTACCATGACTGCTTCCACACGCTGCCATCCCTTAATATGCTCGGTCTGTTTTGTTGGAAGGAGAGTTTAAAAATTACTAACAGTGAGAAATATAACGTCAGGAAAATACGAGGTGGAAGAGAAAGATGAGCTCCATACCGGAAGAAAAGCTGGATGCAATGGACTTGATCTTTTTTTTCCCTTCCTTACATCAGATAGCAGAGCTTCTCCAGCTGCTTTCTCCCTTGCCTTTAGCATAATATTCCTAGATTATATTAGATTATCCTTATTTATTTTGGATATAGTAACACAATGAGGCTTAGCCTAGGATTGAGACACCACTGCAATTTATGAAGAAACAAAAACCGTCAGCGCCTACTTGCAAGGGTACATTTGGGGATTGCATCACCTAAAATTGCTGGGCTCATTCACTCAACTCATCTGGTTTAACTCTGTAACTTAGACATAGCACAGAGTTACATGTAATATTAAAACTGTTACAGTTTTTAGCCTTAATTTCAAACATGATTAATCTCACAGGCAGTTTCAGACATCTTTGCCCTTGAGCTTTTAAAATAAAATAAAATTAAGCATTGACATCATGACTGTTCTTCCATGAAACTGGTACAGAACTATAAAGTGCATGACTAAATGCTCTGTGGGTGATACAGAGTCAATATGATTCCAGTGGAATTTTTCTTAGAATGTGCTGTATGCCATTAACACAGTATGATATAAAGATATAAATGTGGTGAGATTTGGGATTTTTTTTTTTTTTTTACTTATATGCCTATTGTTTCATAGCCAAACTGCAGAGGAATTTTTAGAGGCTAAAATGTACATCAGTCAGGGGGCCAGAATTTTGATAGGTTTTTTTGGCAGTTGGTTTTGGTTACACAGTGCTTTCTTTTCACAGATAAAGCAGGGGATGTTTTGTTTTTTTTTTTACACAGCAATTGGAAAACAAACAGATCTCCTCTTTAAAAAGAAAGTCTAAATGTATTGTAATAGGTGGAGGTACATAAGAAGTGTAGGACTTGCTGATCTGAAGATGTCTTAATAACACTCCAAAGAAGTTAACAGTGTAGGTATGTGAATCATCTCATATCTGCACTTACTTTGATGGCAATTTTTAGGTGTAAAACGAATTCTTATATTTTCTGTACAAGTATTTTCTGGATCAGAAGGAAATCACATGAGAAAGTGACCCCAGGAATTACAGTAATCACAGTAATGGCTTCTTAAACACTATTGTTATTTATCAGCAAACATCCTTGAGTATCAGGGTTACATGACTTTACGAAAAAAAAATAGTTTGGCCTTTAGTATTTGGCTTGGGTTTTTTTAATATCAAAAAATAATCAGAAAGAATGTTCCAAATGTCAGGACTTAATTTTACTGATAATTTCAAACTTCTGGTAATGTTTCTACTTGAACAAGTTTCTTTTATACCCTAGCCAAAGTCAAATTGAGCTAGAAGTTTAAGGCAATTTGGATTTGGAACATTTGGCTTGCTGATAAGTTTTGATGCTAGTTGGTTTAATTAGCTAACTTTTATAAGATTACTCTAGCATAGACGAATTCCATGGTTTTGTTTGTTTTAATAAACTCTTACTGCTTTTGTTCTTCTAAATTGCTTGGTCTTGCTGCGAACAACAAAAGGCAGTTTCTACTGCAGTTTGAAGTGGAAATGCGCAAATGCTGTCATAAAAGAAAAAAAATTCCAACTCTGATGGAATTAATTACAATGCACACATGAACAGAAATAACCTCCTAGTTTAATACAGGTGAGCGGACAAAACACAAAGGCATGCGCCGAAGACCCGGGCAGCGCGACAATGCGAACGCACGTACCTGCGGAGATGCCTGCGCGCCCCGGCTGCAGCCCCGCACTGCCACGTCTCACTGTGCCACGCACGCCCCGGGACCTTTATAGGGGACTCTCCCAGGGCCTGGAAATGAACTTTTGGGGCTGACACGTCGATCGTGCCATGGGGGGGAGGGAGGGGACTGGAGGGGGCGGAGAGGGACTGGCCGCAGGCTCTTACGTGGCGGCAGAAATGTCAGTACCCCACTCCCCCTGGCAGCGGGGCCGGGGCCGCTGCTGCGGGGCTCCTGTTGCCTACGCGGTTGCTCGCCGGAGCCCGGAGGGCTGGGACCGGGACATTGGGGCTGGCTGGCCGGCTGTGGCATGGTGTGAGAGGGGTGTGGACAACCGGGTGGCGCCGCTTGGAGCTCCCGGGGCGCTCCCGTGCCCCTGCCGTTCCGGGGCAGCCGCTGGCGCCCAGCCCTCCTTCTCCTCCTCTATCTGCTGCTCCCCGGTTTTGGTACATTGCCCCGACACCGAAGCCCCGGGCAGCGGCTGGGAGCCCCCTGCGGACTCGGCACCGGCGGCGCTGCCCGTGTACCACCGCCTCCCCTCCCTCTTGCTGTCACTCGCTGGGATTTGTTGTGCTTAGTTGTACTGGCGCCGAGGCACCCCTGCTCAGATCGCATGGAAAAGGAGCAGCCTCAGGTCATGTTTTTGTGAGCTGCGGTATTAAGGAATAAAAGGAAATAAAAATAAAAAAACCCAAACCCCAAGGACAAATATCTCAACCAGTTGCAACTTCTCAGCTGGCCCGGAGGGGGGAGCGCGGGGGAGGGCAGGGAGTAATGCGAGATCGCCCCAGCCCGGGGCAGCGCCGGCTGCGGGACGAGCCGCGCCGCGCACCGCACCGCGCCGCGCACCGCATCGCCGGGGCCGGGCGGCCGTGGCTGCTCCGCCCCCGCGGCGGGGCGCTGGGTCCGGCCGCCGGGCGAGGCGCGCAGCTGCCGCGCCGCAAACTTGGTGGGAGCGAGCGGAGCGCGGGCGGCTCGGCGGGGCTGCGGCTATGGCGGCGTGAGGCGGGAGCGGGCATCGGTGAGGCGGCGAAGGAGCCCCTGCCCGCCCGCCCTGCCCGCGGCGAGCAGCCCTCGGCGCCTCCAGGTAACCCTGCCGGCCCCTCTCCCCTCCCCGCCGCAGCGGCGCTTGGGGAGCGCCGCGGGCATTGCGCGTTCCCGGCCGCCCTGTCCGTGAGCGGGGCCGCCTCCCCGCTCCTCCACCGGCTGCGCCCCGGTGTCTGCCGGGCCCCGGGGGGCTCGGAGGCCGGGCGGGCTGGGGTCCGGGCGGAGCGGCGCAGGGCGCCGGCAGGGGGAGCCGGCAGCGAGGCGGAGCGCCGCTGCCGCTGGGCTCCGGAGCCAGGAGCGCTGCCGGCGCTCGGAGCCCGTCTCGGGCATTGCCCGGCCCCACCCCCGAAAGTCCACCGAGCCTTTCAGAACGGGCGGGCGTTCTCCCCGTAGACGGAGCTGTTCGATCGGGACCAGAGAAAACAGACGGACAGGGAGCCGCATCTCCAGAGGGGCCGGAGCCCGGACCGCGGGCGCTCCGCGCTGCGGGACCCCCGCGCCGCTCCTGCCCTCGGGAGCGCGGTCTCGCCCCGGAGAGTGAGGTGCGTGGCTGTCGCTGAGCCCCGGCTGCGGAGAGGCAGCCGCTGGCTCGGGAACGTTTCGGAGGGCTTAGTCACACTTCAGCAAGTGAAGTTTGCTCAGGCTCATCTTCTGGTGAGAGAAGAAGTGGCGTGAAAGGCAGCGTCAGTTGTCTGAGTAACGTGGGTCTTCAGTGGGATGTTCGTGTAGTGCGGTTGAAGTCCCGATGTGCTTTTATTCTCGCTGTTTTATTTAACTACACTGTCTTCGGTTTGTGGCGTGACTGTATTTTGGCACTTTCTGAATTGGGGTGTTAAAGAGTTTACCGTTCCGCGACGATGCAGCTGGAAACACCTCAGCCAATTGTTCTGTGAGGACTGCTTACCAGATTAATGACAACTATTAGGGTTTTTTGTATCAATCCAGATGCTGAGTCTGCATTGTAGATTGACACAACGATAATCTGCCCGGGATTACTCCTGGGGGCAGCTGGAGCGGGGGGAGCTGTCAGTGCATCTGCTCCTCCAGCAAACCGGACTATTGGCAGGAGAGGTCTGTGCATACAGGAACGCGCAGCCTTGTGAAGATGGTTAGAATATGCAAGATTATAGCTGTGACAAACATCCTAAAACTAAAACGTGGTGTTAAAGTTATAGTGGTAGCGTGTTCTGGGAGCCCTAAGGTAGTGCATCTGAAGGTCTTACTCTCTGAAAGGTGACTAACCACTCTTGGTTTGAATTTTGGTGTAACAGCCTGATGTGGTGCTAGCCCAGCTAGAGTGATGTAGAGTAGATTTTTTTCATAGTGGAAATTGCACTCAAATCTTATTTCTAGAAGTTTGAACATTTCCTGGTTGTTATATAAGGCTGACTGAGTTCAGTAAAGTTTGACTTAGAATTGTTGAACTTGCTGATGTCAAATATGTAACACATAGTCAATCAAAAGTGTATTGCTGCCATGAAAGGTGAGGTATGGCCTTGGCTACTTTGCTTAGTAGAGTGAAAGATGTTGGTAAATTTCTGGATTTTGTGCTGTGTTCCCACCTTCCTCTCCAGCAGGTACCAATAATATAACTTTATTACATTTACTAATGAATTCACCTCATTTTCTCATTTTAATGCTGAACAGCTGTGAGGACTCCTGCTGAGAGCTAAGGTTTTGCTCTGGCATGTGGCAGTTTACTTCTCTGCTTGAGAGGTTCTTTTGAACTAAGTAGTGTAAACACTGGCTTCTGAGTTGTACTGCTTATTCCTTGGGATATTGTTACACATTTGTTTTGGTTGACAAAGCTGAAGGCATTAATATCTGAAGTGTCTCATTTCTTTTAATCTTTAACTAGTGCTGTTTTCATAAAATACTTACAGGTAGTAGGAGTGCCTGTGCACTTTGTAATGATCCATAAACATGGTTGTAGTAAGTTTGTTGTACTCATTTCCTGCTGGGCAGAGATGCAGAGGGTGGTAACTGTATTGCTGCTGTTTTCGGAAGAAAGAGTTGTGTGGTTGTTTGTTTTTCACTTTCTTTTCCCCAGCTACTTAGTGAAACCACGTGGATTCTGACTTCTGTTGATACAGTCTTGTACAAATACAGGATTTTCAATGAATGAAGTTCATTACTTTTCAGGGAGTAGCTGTACACTACAATCTGTGAACTGCAGAAATACAACATAGTTCTCCTGCAATTTTTGGCTCTCGTGTTAGAGGTTGCATGCAGGAATTCAGCCAAGGGAGCAGCTGAGCTCCTGGGGTGAGCAGGAGCAGAGAGACCCGTTTCTGCCCTCTGGTCTGCAGCAGCTTTATCAGCAGTGTTGGCTGGGTCTGATTTCTGTGCTGTGGGACACGTAAGTGGATTGCTGATACTGCTATCAGTTAATAGTAGGTGTGTACTACCAGTACTATCTGTTGATAGTGGGGAGGAGGGTGTGTGAAATCTGATACTCTGCCACTTCGTGTAAAGCAGAATCTAGTAATTGGTTAGTATGTTGTGATGTTGGACTTCTGAATAGCAGTGAAATACGGTTTAGCTTTAGATTTAACATCTGGTTTTTAAAATTTTGATATGCTCTTGATGTTTGGTAATGTGTGTTCTGAAGTTACTATGGCTCCTGAGATGAATTGCTATTGCTATGGCCATAATTATAGGAAGCAGCATGAGGAGCTTCTCCTTTTCTATAAAATCATTTTATGGAAATGTTTAATGGGTAATCTTGTCAATGCAGAGTTCTCCAAATTATTGTTAATCAGTCTGTTTCTCTTTATTATCATCCCTTTATCCTCTCTGGCATGTGCATGCATTCCGATTGGGAAACAGTGTTAAGTTACAGCCTCTATGCTGGTTCTGTCCTAACGTGTTTTGCAAAGCTGTAGCTGCTTGCAAAGAACGACTTCTTGGGGTGTTTTTTTTTTTTATTTCGTTCTGATTAGTCAAACACTATAAACATTTTTCAAATTGACCCTTCTGAGGCGTGTTTGGCAACTACTGGCGGTAGGCTGGCTTTCATTTCCAGGCTGCAGCATTGCAGCTGTGACCCGTGAAAGGCAGGTGGCACTCTGCTATCTGCAGTTTTCACAGACACCTGGGGAATGCTGTGCACTTCAGGTACGGCTTGCTGCTAAATCTGTTGTTGCTAAAACGACAAATTGTTTAAAAAAAATTTTTTTTATGAGTCTTTTATTTTAGTTTTCTCTATAAATATGTCCTATGATTTATTTAGGAAATTTGCCAGTTTGCATCTAACTATAGCACATTTGCTTAACATTTGTCAGGAAGGTAGCAAATGTAAACCAAGTTAATGATCCCCAAACTGCAGTCTAATTAATGTCCTCTTGATTTTTTGCTGGAATGTATATTCCAAAGTATTAAGCACTCAAATATTTTGTCTTTTAGTGGATTTGTTCATGCATCTATTCTCAAATTTGTGTTTTTCCACAGATACTTTGATGCAATCCAGTTGTCTGCTGTCTAGTATCAGCTCTACATAATAAATATATTAATAAAATTAATCTCTGTATGGGGAGATTGATTTTGGAAGAAATTTTCTGGTGTCCCAGTGTATATTAGAAAATCAGGCAACTCACAGAAAAGCTGATGTTTGTCAATGATAGTAGCAGGAGACTGGGGTTGATACTTAGTCTGCACTGAGGCCTTTGCAATGAAACTCTTGAGTTTAACTCAACTGTTGAAACTTATCTTTTCAAATATTATAATTTCTTTGCCAAGAGTTTGAATGACTTGTTCAGAAAGTTTAAATGCTGTGTAGCATGTTAGCTGTGCTACCATTTCCAGACTTATCTTCAATTAGCTTATCTGTTACGAAATTTCTTGCATGATAGTCATATGATACAGCTTTTCAATCCTTTTACGTTTTTCTTTTTAAAATCGGGATCTGGCCTTGAGCTCCAGTATACTTTAGAATTGTTGGATCTTAATTTCTGGCAGAACTTGTCAATCTTTTCATGGTTACCAACCTCAGTAGTGGAGATGAGTTTCATTTAGGGGATGTTGATTGAGCAGCTCTGAATCTTTGGCATATAATATTCTGATTTTTTAATCCCTTGCTAGATGAATAGCAACATGCATCCATTTTGCAGTATTTGTCTAGTTTAGGAGAAGCTCAGGGAAATTATAACTTTGAAAATACTGAAACGTAACCTTTTACTTCCCTCCCTCTCTGTAATACTGGGATATGTTCTTAGGCATTACTAAATATCTGTGATGAACAAATTAGAGCACATGTGATGGCTGCTGGATTGGCTTATAATGTGAAGTGGGTGGGCTGAAAAAATGAGCTGTACTGTGAATTGTGTTGATTTTCCCACCTCTCTCCAAATTTCAAAACTGAGCTGCTGTCTTTTGTGCTGCTGTCCTCTGAATTGCTAGTCTAGCTGGAAACCCAGAATGCTGTTGAAATGTGCTTTCTTGTTAGACTTAGGTTTAAGTGGGAATCAGGAATGTTTAAAATAAAGTTAACTATAAGGCCTCGGTAGCTAGGGAGAGAATATTTTAATAATTGGGGGCCCTTTTATTCTGACCCACAGTAATCTTATTGCTGAATCAGTAATTTCTGTTAGTGGTGAACTCTACAGACAAAGGCATGAGAATAAATATTTGTTTATAGTTTTAAAAGTTATTGGGCAGTTTTTCTCCACTGTGTCTTCTTCAGCATCCAGTCTCTTCAGAAATTCCTGTTGCCTTTTTATTTCACTGTTTATATATGTTTTTTTACTGTGTCATTTTAGTGACCTGCTCTCACTGGAAACCTACAAACATTTGCGTTGGCAAATGTTTTGAAGGGGTCCCTGGGAGCATGGCTGAAATGACCTTCTTGTGGGACAAAATGTTTGGGAGGAAACAATTTCTTTTGAAATTGTCTGATAGTGAAATTGCCAAGTACTTGAGGAAAAACTCCTGGCCTTGCCATCTTCCTATGGCCTTGCCATAGGAAGATAGGTTATGTCTATTGCTTTGTTTCTCTCAATGTCTGTCATAGTTTTAGGGTTTCTTTACTGAGTCGTAGTCAAAACTGAAGACTGGAAAGAAGTTATCCACGGTCATTGGGCTGTTGCATTACTTAACATGAGTTCAGTTGCTGATGGTCTCTTCTCTTGATGGTCTCACTTACTTTCTCATTCTGAGCTTGCAATAGCAATATATGGTTGTTTTTGTAGTTTTTGTCATATAAACTGTGTGTGTGTAATCCAAATTTTAGCTCCTTCTCATGCTCCAGTGCATGCTTTTCCTTGTTGCTTTTTAAACCTTAGCAATGATACTGAAATATCTAGGAGACCGTATGTACACAAAATTGTTACTAGTGTCAGGTGTTACATTACCCAGTGCTGCAGAATGGGACTCCTAGCTTAGCCAAAAGATGGGATTTCAGCTTTGGATAGTTTTCTGATAGTGCTCTTCAAGGTGTATCAGCCTGGGGTAGCCAAGAGCCTGCTGACTGCGATGATCCTCATCAGTAGTTCTGATGAGGAAGTTGCTAAAGATGTTGTTGGTTGTCTGTTGTGCTCATTTTATGACCCTGTAAATCCATGTCCTAGCTCTCACTTGATAAAATACTTCAGAAAAACCCAACCAGAGAACCCCCTTAATTCCTGTCCACTTTTGACAATTTCTCTTTGTGACCTGAGCACCATGGTATGCCGTGATTCCTGAAGGCAGGCAGATATACATGGAGGATGCTGTGCCATCAGAGAGTCAGAGAGTGCTGTTGTAGTTTCTTGTCCTCCTTGCAAATTCTGGGATTATGTCAGGCCATTGCCTGCTGGGTCCTTTTAGTTGTGCCAGTGTAGCTATTTTTGTGGAACCAGAGTGTAAACAGTATTAGGGAACTGATCCTCTTAATGCTTTGCCTTTGAAGTACCCATGGCCACCAATCCCAGTAAGGCCCCACAGGCTCTGGTCTCAGTGTAACTGCGGGTGTGCAGTCACTATTGTCAGGTGAGGAAGGAGAAGAGGATTGTGTGTGCAGAATAAAATTCTAATAACAATGAAATGTGGAAAATTTTGCCTCGGTGTTTTAGAGTGTATCCAGACAGCTTTTTTTAATGTCAGCTGTATAACAGGCAGCAAGCTCTCTTGTGGAGGCTGCCAGTGGACTGAGGCACAGCTGCATGCCTGTCTTCAGCAGCAGGCTAAACTCGCCTCCTGAGGAGCGAGGTACCTGAGCGGCAACACCTCGTTGCACTGCCCTTGAGTGTGTCAGGAGTGGGGAAATGCAGGGTAATAACCTGTTAAATAATCAAGTTCAGTCTTCCAGAGCTTGTCTGCCAGACCTTATTCTACTGAAAGATGGTAATAGGTTCTGATGCATGCTGTTGGAATTGATAGTAGAAAGCCTCAAAATCCTTCTACATTTATGTGCCAGGAGCATGAGTTCATGTGTACAGTTCTAGAGAAACACAAGAGTTGAAGTTGGTGTTTGTGGGAAGAAAAACTTCTCTTGATGCATATGGGTACAAGTGTGAAAATGCTGCTACCCTGGCCTCTGGAGACTTGTCTAACTGATGTAATTCTGTTATAAGTCTTGGTCAGAGTTTACAGACTTTCTTGAATTGTCCAAGAAAGTTGCTGGATTTTCCAGTTTATCTTCTGTTGCTTTCCTAAGCGCATAGTGTCAGAGTCTTTGCCTATGCATTAGCTGAATCTTTAATACAGAAGGCAACCCAGTGGAGCCAGGGCATCATCCTTTAATGGCTGGTTACAAAAAAAAAAGTGCAACCGTCGACAATAGCAAAAAGAGATGTGGGCTCTAGAGCTGAATTGCTGTTCTTTTTGGCATTGTTGTCTATTGTTTTACACTAAATTAATGGTCTGGGTGGGGGAACTTAATTTTTTCCTCCAGTAGTCTTTCTTTAAGCAAGTTTGCAAGTAGGTTTGATTACAACATTCCATTTTTGCTCACTTATCTATCATTGTCAGGAGAGATTGTTTTGCAAATTTATTTAATCTGAAGGCCAATGAGATCAGTATTGAATTTTGAAGAAAAATAATCTTGAACCAGAGGTAAACACTTAATTCTGATATTTAACTTGAGCCTTTATATTTTGCTCTCAAACCCACAATTATAAAGTGCTCTTAAAATAACTTGAGCAAGCATGTTATTTTTCTTAGAGTACCCCTGTGAACTCATTGCTGGCAATGGTTCTCTGCCTCTTGGGAAAAGGACACGTAGGTCTTTTTATAGGATGGCTGTTGACAAAGCTTGTCCTTCAGCTTCACTTGTAGAGCTGCTGTGTTGTAATTGTTTTTTTACCAAAAGTCTAAAAAAAGAATTAGTTTGCTGTGGAGGCATATCACTAATATTTTAATAAGAGGAAATGTAAGTCTTGTTTAACTGGAAATATAGGAAACTCCATTTGTTTGTGAGGAACAATTCATGTGCTTAATTTACCTTTCAGATTTACTGTGAATTCTGTATAAACTAGACCTGATTTATAATTGCATGTGTTAGTTTGTTTTTTGGGATTTAGCATGTCCCATAAAAAAGTTATTTAAACAAGATGTTTGGTTTGTTTTTTTTCCCTGTTACTCTCATCAACCTTGATCTTTTTTATAAGCCTCAAATTTCTAACAGTATCAACCCTAAAAATTTTGGAAATGGCATGCAAAATCAGTGGAGCAGTTGACACTGAGCCTGTTCCCAGCTCTGTGCACACAGTGACACCTTCAAATACTTATCTGTAGCTGTAGATCTAGTCCAGAGAACCTGATTACAGATGAAACCTGAGGATCTAGAGATTTCTGGTTTTAACTTGCAGCTTTGGTTTGCTTCTTGCTAAGTTGGTTGCTTGTCTTCTCTTGTGCTTTTCTACATTGAGAAAAGTGTTGCTTTATGATGTCTGGGTACCTTGTCTCCTTCTTGAGTATTTGGGGACTAAAACTTTCTAAGCATTAAAAGAAATTTTGCACGTGTTGAATGTTCTTGCTTCCACAAAAAAACTTATTTTCTATGAATCAATCTTCATTTGGAGAACAGTGTTTCTGTGTTTGTATTAATATTTATAGATAATTGATAATTGGAATGATCAGTCTTTGAAAAAAATTGCTGTTTGTGAATATCATTCATGTTGCCTTTTAGGTACTTTAATGCCACCTTTCATCCCAAAACATATAGAAGAGAAAAAAAACACAACCTTTGGCTTAGTAGTAGCATCTAGTTTTACTTTCATAATTGTCGTACTTGCCCTAAAATCACTTAGGGTTGTGTGAACTGAAATGCTCATAGGAACCTTACTTTTGTGACTGAATGGGAAGGATTGAGTTAACAAGGCTTAGTATTATATTTTTCAGATTTGCATGTCATATTGTGACTGAAATGAGTTTGGAATTGCTCTGCCAGGCAGCTGATTAGGAGAAAGTGAGGAGCAGAAGATAATCTCTTCAGCTTTAGCAATGGCAACTGATATATAAATTAGTGGTTTCTTCTGAAATGTTTCATTTGGCTTCTTTTTGCCACAGTAGTTCCCAAGATTCACCATTTAAACAGCATTCGGGCTTATAACTGTAGTCTTTATGTTGCAACATGTGAAATATGTAAAATTTTCTTAAGAAGGAATGTTCTTTGATGTTTCATCTTTCTATAGTTTTAAGCCTAATCAACAAGAAGGGTGATGTAATCCATGAAACAGAGAGCAGCTAACAGGCAAGCTCTAAGTGATGTCCAGTTGTTAGAAGAACAAATTACTTGTTGGTAGAATTCCCTTGTTAAGGTTTAGGGCTGGACATGCTGCAGTGATCTCAGACCTAGGGGGAGGTTAACAAAGCTTGGGAAGAAGGATGTACCACTGATAGTGAGCACACAGAATGCAGAATTTAAGGGCCATGAAGACATCTGGCAGAACTCCCAAGACAATGAAGAAACAAAGCAACTGTGCTGAAATCAGCGCTGTCTGGATAAAGGGTAATTATGGCAGGGGCAGATTGTGGCCACCAACTCACAGACTGCTGACCCAAGAAAACCTGACTCAAAAGAAGAGAAGCACTGAGTATGGGACTAATTAGCATGGGAAGCAAGAGAATCATTTACCAATAGACAGAATACTCATTAATAAGAGAACTATGTAACTGGTAGCCAATGAACACTAATTCCTTTGTTTGCGAAGATATATAAATAGTAAAATGTTTTGATGGTTGGCATGCTTGATTTGAGTAGTATCACTGAGCACCCATGCTTGTGCAACTCTGAAATAAATAAGCAATATCTCCCCTGAGTGTGTAATTATTGGCTTGTTGCACATTGGGTAATGAATCCAGTTTTTCTGGACGACACTTGCATGTTGATCCCAGGAACTCATCTACAGAGAAAGTTGTTGCATCAATTTTCTATAATCCAGTTTTTCTAGGGGATATACCCAGGTGTTCAAAAATGAATGGAAGAATAGCATCCTTGCCCCAGGGCATCTATGGATGGAATCACTTTTGTCTGGCAAGATCACTCCCAGTGCATTCAACTGTAGCTCAGCATGGGAAGTGAAGGATGCAAGTCAATATTCAGAATCATTGAAATGGTACTTCTCGTACTTCTGGCAGTAGTATTTTCACACTTGCAGTCCTATAGAGAAGATTTTGTAGACTCTGTATTTAAATATCATCTGTGAACTATGTTTTCTTTAAACCTTCTTTACTCAAAGCTCTATTTCAGTAAGTCCTGAAGGATTTACTGCTAACTCTTGCCAAGTTTCTAATGTTTCTAGACCTGTTGGAATGAGTCCAGAGGAGAGCAGAGCTGGAGCACCTCTCCTGTGAGGACTGAGAGAGTTGGAGCTGTTCAGCCTAGAGAGGAGAGGGCTCTGGGGAGACCTTGTGGCACCTCACAATACCTAAAAGGGGCCTTCAAGAAAGCTGAAGTGGGGCTCTTTGCAAGGACATGTAGTGACTGAACAAAAGGGAATGGCCTTAAGCTAACGGAGAGTAGATTTAGATTAGATATTAGGAAGAAATTCTGTGCTGTGAGTGACGGTGGTGAGGCACTGGAGCAGATTGCCCAGAGAGATTGTGAGTTCCCAGTCCCTGGAGGTGTTCAAGACCAGTCTGGATGAGGCTCTGAGTAACCTGGTCCAGTGGAAGGTTCTCTGGCCATGGCAGGTGGTTTGGGACTAGATGATCTGTCTGAAAGGAGGTTGTAGCAAGGTAGAGATTGGCCTTTTGTCCCAGGCAACGAGCAACAGGACAAGAGGAAATGGCCTCAAGATGGGCTGGGGAGGTTCGGGTCAGACATCAGGAAGAATTTCCTCACTGAAAGGGTGGTTAAGCATCGGAATGGGCTGTCCAGAGAAGTGGTGGAGTTACAGTTTCTGAGTGTTCAAGATGGGACTGGATGTGGCACTTAGTGCTGTGTTTAGCAGACAAGGAGGTGTTCCATCAAAGGCTCCATCAGGAGGTTGGTTGGGTGTTCCAAAGGTTGGAATAAATGACCCTGGAGGTATTTTCCAATCTTAATGATTCCATGATCTTTAAGATCCCTTCCAAATCTCATCATTTCATGATTCAATGATTCTGGTGTCTTATGTAGTGTGGCATAAAGCAAGCTGGAGACACAAGCTAATTGAGCTAATTGCCTCCCCCTGGCATTTCTGTTACAGGCAGCTGCCTGTAACCTGTAGGTCACATGTTCCATTCATTCAAGGTTCTGACCTACCAAGGGAAAATGAAATATAACACATATCTGAAGTAAAACTACAGCATCGATAGTGACTTTAATAATGTGTGACAAATGTATATGAATTAAATGAACAATGTGCTAGACAGAACTTATTTGAGCAATAATTTCTGTGTAGAAATTGTTGGATGGGGCTCAGTGACCAAAATTATCCTAGCTAGATAACTGGTTCATAGTCATGTTCCCTCCTTACAGTAAAATGTATCTGTATTTTAAAAGATTAATATTAATAGCAAAATGTGTGACACATGTAATTTTCCAAAGAACTCCTTGCAAACAGAATCTATAAATGCTTCCTGGTTTACTCTATGAATGGTCAAAATTAACCTCACCTTACAGTTCTTCCACATATTTGTAGGGGTGCTTGCTTTCCCCTCTCTACACACATGCATTCACCTCAGTTTTGCAGTCTATACTAATTTGTCAAGCAGTGGCACAGGCTAGATAATAGATATTAATCTCTTCATTTGTATTGCCAGATTGGTGCTGTAGTATCCCCCAAAGTAATAGTGGAAGGAGAGAGAGGCCTTTCTGCTGGGAAGAACTTATTAGCTTCAGTCCAGTGGTTAGTGTGCAAGATTGTTCTGAAGACAAAGTGAATTGAAACAGAGATCAGGACACTGTTCTGATAGTTGATAGTTCTATTTTGAGCTCTGAAGAGCTCATCACTTTGAAGAACAAAGAAATATTGGTATCAAATATTGATTGTGTATTATCCAAAATTCATAAGCTTCTTAACTTTATTCTCGCAAGTTGGACTGCAGGGATAAATGCAGCAACATTTGCTGGAGAATGAAAAAAGTTAATAAAAGAAATACCCTTTGAATTAATCTTTAATTATTCGTGGGATCTTTTAAAGGCAGATGTGATTAAATGATTTAACTGGATTCAGAAAATATAATTGAATCAGAGGAATTTTTGTAAATTATGAAGTTACGTTAATTTAGATGAACCAGAAACATGGACAGGCTAATTGGACTACGCTAATGTACACATATACTTTTCTGAAAGCTGATGAACATTTTGTCAGTGCAAATGTTTCTCTACAGTGTCTCTGATTTGATGGTATATCCTGCCATGCTCTTACTACAGGCAGTGATTAAGTGTCTGTGTTCTGTAAGTGCAGTTGTTAAGTTTTAATTTCTAAATTCTTCAGGTTCTGCTGCCTCAAACTGCAGCTGCAGTTCTGAAAGTGGCATCAGTAGGTCCTAATATGGTAATTAAGATAATGTGCTGTAATATGTTGCTTTTGTAGGGCTCTTAATTAAACGTTAGGTTGCTTAATGTTAATGAAGAGGGGTGGAATATTGAGGGTTGACATTTAGCACTACTTCATTAAAAAAAAATTGGAAATAAAAGTTCTACACTGTTTGTTATCTTCGTTTTAGATTAGCAATGCTAATAAAATGAGCTCTTATGCTCTGTTGAGTTCCTTTTTGCTGTGTGCACATTTTAAGGCCAAGCCAAATCAGAATATCCCTTGCTTTACTGTTTAGTAATTTGGCTCAGTTCTTGTACATCTAGATCTGTCCTTTGCAGGATAATGCCCAAGGCATAAGGCAGGCTGGGGCACTCCAGCATTCTGCTTTGGGTTAAATGTGTGTAAATGTATTAATGAACAAATAGTTCTCTAGCAGTGCTGGTGTTGTTAGCTGATTGCTCTCTGCCTAATCCATTGATGGTAAGAACCTGTTGTGAATTTTGTAACTAGGTGGAATTGCTCTTCTCTGCTTTCACTCTGCAGTGAGTCAGCCAAGATGGTGTCCCAGCAGGGGAAATTGTGTCTGTGAGCAAGCTGAAGGTTGCCATCAGGAGGTTGCCAAATGTCCTGTTAGTGCTATCACATGCAAGACATGCAGGTCACCTTTCCTGCATTCCCATAGCCCAGGCTGCGTGTATTGCTGTAAATACTGAACTCTGAGCAAGCAGGGGGCTTGGGCTGGCAGGAGCCTGCTGGCACTCACAGAGCTGTCAGGATTTTTCCTGCTGCTTTGTGTCCTGAAGCTCAGGACAGAGAAGGGCAGCTGCTGGTGTGTAGGTGGGTGGGGATTTTTCAAGGAGCAAAGATAATGATGTCGGTGGTGGGCAAGAGGGGAGAAACAGGTGGTAGAAATAACAGGTGGGATAGGATGTTTTGGGTGAGTGGGGATAGAGGGCTTCAGAGGAAACCAGAGCCTGTGAGCCATAGGAGGGCAATGTGGTGGGAGCTAGTAGATGGGCAACTGCAAAATTGTAAAAGCCTTTCTCCCTTCTCTCCAGCACTACACACCTGGCAGCCCACTGGGTTACCCTCTCACCCTGACTGCTCCAGCATCAGACTCCTTTTGGACTGGATCAAAAACCAGGGTGCCAGCTAACCATTTCCACTGCTGCTGCACTGCTTTTCTTTAGTGCTTAGTGGCACACAATTAGCTAATGAATGCTAACACAGAGTTTCTCACACACATAGCTGCTTGAAGCTTCATGGCTGTGTTAATGTCAATAATTGGCAGGCAGGAGGAGTTGCTATATAATAGAACTACAGAAACCAAATTCCAAGTTGGAAAACTGGGTCAGGCTAATTGAAGTAATGTCACCAGCTCTGAGGGTGGACAGTGTTCTCCTTTGCATGTTGAAGGTCTGTGGATCTACAGGGCTTTCAGCTCTTCTTCAGGTATGAACTTTCATGTACCTTGTTTTTCGTTTGTTTTGTGGATTTTTTGGGTGAATTATTATCTGCTTTGCAGTAGAAGTCTGACGTGGATGATATGATCCTATGCATGTGTTATGGAAATAAACAAGTTAATTTTTCAAACTTATGAAATGCATCCTGGTTTGTGGAACCCAAAAGAGATCTGCAAAACCATCTCATAAATAAAAGCATGCACTCAGTGTTAAATGATAACAACTTTGTTTTATATCTTGGACAGGACAGAGGTCCTTGGTTTAGTGTGGCTGCTTCGTAACCCAGACTCTTTACTCTCCACCTTTTATTTCTGGAAAAACAAAAATGTAGTATTTTTTACCAAAGCAGTCAAAAAGCCAATATTTTCATTTGCCTGAGAACTTATGATCATCAGAAGACTTAAGAAGTACTCATAATGCTTAGTTTGGTGTGAGAACGCAGTTGGAATAGGTTGGAAAATCATGGTGGACTTCTGCCTGAGTTCTATTTATTGTGGAGAAGATAGAACACAAAATATTTGCTTAAATTATCTGTAATACAAAGTATACTCTGAGATAATAATAAAAAATTCAATACAGCTTCTTTATTCCACTGTCAGCATATCCAGACTTTTCTTTTTCCCCCCCGTATCTTTAAATATCTTCTTGAAAACCTTTCAAAGGTAGTTTTATTAACCTAACATAGTGCAGATGTTCCTAGTTTGAGAAATAAGTCACAATGACTTGTAGTATTGTGTCAAAAGTATCATTTAGAGGTTTAGAATGAGGGGAGCAATTAATGAACAGTCTTCACTGCAAACAAATGTCAGAGACTCCTCCAGGGCTAAGCTGCTTCTGTGCCATATTCATTAATTGCTCTTTTGAGCAAAGTTGGGGTTGATGAGTGGGTTTAATTAAGTATACCTGAGAAAATCCACAAAAACAGATCCGAAGTATTAGAATGAAAGATTTGCATTTGATTTAATAAATAAAGACCTTTTCATTCTCAGGGGGTTTTTACTTCATGTAACAGTTTCTGGCTGACATTTCTCCCTGACTGCTGTGTTGTCCTCACTGGAGAGTGGCAGACATGTCTCATGGTTTGCTTCAGGATGCATGCCAAATACCATGCCCATATTTAAGTCTCTGTTATTAAATATGTATTAAATCTGTCATAATGGAAGATCTCTCTCAGAACTTTACCTGTTGAAAAATGGCAGGAGAGGGAAGAAGCACAAGTGAGTAGAAAGATAGAAATCTTAAGCTGCTAAAGCTCATTCCAAACTTGCTAACCCTCTAACCTTGCTAAAAATACCTCCTTGGGAAAACTCTGTATATTCATGTGTAAAAAAAAAAACCAAAAAAAACCAAACAAAAAACCAAAAAAGCTCCCACCATATCTAAAGCTGGATTTTTTTTTCAATGTACTTTGTGGCTTACAGGTCTAAATTGAAACTTGATGAGTGGTTGCCCCCAAAATCCATGTTATTATGTGAAATGCAGTGATACATGTATCAGCATGGGGGTTTTTGTTGCATATTTGGTTCTATTTTGACACGTGTGAGAGTCTGCCTAGAAGGAGAAGGTTACTTCTGTGTCTTTTTTCTGTGCATTGAAATGAAAATTGTATTAATATATTAAAAATACTATTATTTTGTGTTTTGATGAGAGGGTTCAGGGCGAGAGGGCCCTTTTTTAGTTATACTTTTAGGTATTTGTTTTGGTTTTATTTCTACGTTCTATTGTGTAAAGTCAATCAGAATGTGAAGAACAGTTTGGTGAAAGTACTCATAATTTGCAGTTTTGAGCCAAGTGGTAACTAGAAGCTTTAATAGCTTTTCAGTACCACTTCAGAAATGGAGATGTGCCATTGGACAGACATGTCAGAACTTAGTAAAAATAGCATACCCTACAGTGGGCATTCATCCAGAAATCTAAATTTAGCATTGTATGCTGGATATAGGACTGCAGGTGGTCACATGCACTAAAGTGTATTCAGCACCCTCTGTTATTCAAGCAGGTCTCAACATTCTTATTTTAAACATTTTATGGTTTTATGCAAGGCTACCTTACTGTTATTACTGTGGTTCTTTATATGGCATCAAAATGTGGGACGTGTTTTGTAGGAATTAAAACAAAGCCTTAGCCAGAGATGTTTAGTGTCACGGTTCTGCGTGAATGGAAGTCAGTGGCACAATTCCAGCTGACTTCAGCTGGGAGTATTAGTAGATCCTGACTTATTTCTGATAATACATATACACACACAGCCAGCTGGCAGGTTTGAGTGTGATTTATTTCACATTATTCTCTTTTGCTTGTAGCATTCCAGTAGAGTTTGGCCAAAGAAGCTTGAAGGAAAGTTCTATCCGTGCATTAGGGGAATGTAAAGCTTGAGGAGAAACAGAGCTCGGGTATTATGGTTTGATTAATTACTTGAATATTTATGCAAATTACAGTAGGTTCTGATGAGTGTCATATGGGGAAAGTCTGTACTGACCTTTTCTTTCCATTTATTCTACCCTCTTCTTCCTGTTTCTGAAGCAATAGAAGGACACAGGATTTTTAATAATTGTGGGCAGCAGGTTTCTTTAAAACCCACTGGAATGACTTGTAGAAATAAGATAGAATTTTCTTATGACATAATTATGAGTACAGGTGTTAGTTTTTGTGTTTGTTTTCAGATAGGGAAACGAGAGCATATGTTTCTCACTCTCTATAGATGACTGTATGTGTGTGGGCAGGGTGTGGGAGAGAGACGACAGAACTCTGCGTGTATGTAAATATTCTCCTAGAGGACAAACACCTAGGGAAAAGATGGTTTCCTTTATTTTTCATATTTTAACTATATGCAATAATAATTTTTTTATTCAGAGTATTACTTAATGGTTTGGAGGTTATAAATTGACTTCTGACTTTTTAACACTATCTGTAAGGTGAGAGACTGCTGCTTCACATTTTCAGAGTCATCTGCAGATCTTTATTGCTTTGGTCACAGTTTTTTTTTTTTTTTTTTCCAGCAATTCCTTGTTTTATTCAATACTTGTGAGTATTCCAGCAGTTTCTTGGGTGATAAAAGAAATTATTCATTTTTAATTTAGATGATGTCTGATATTTTCATTACTTATAAGAGTTTAGGTAATGCTGGGGTGCAAAGGCTGGATTTTTAGGTGTAATATTCATGACTAGAGTGCAGAGAAAGCCATTCATGTGTACTGAAGGGGACATGACGAGTACAGTGGGTAAGACAGAAGTGTGATTTCTCCAAAGATTCATAGCAGAAGCTTATTCTGTTTATTTGCCATAGTAGACTAGTGGCAGGCTTCAAAAGAGTGATAAGATTGAGAAATACTTGTGTTTTAAAAGGGCTGACAAGGAAAACCCCTGCACAGATAAAGTGTTTAATAAAGGCAATTTTAAGTGATTGCAAATACATCATGTCTTTGTGGAAATGGAAGTGCTCAGTAAACCTAAACCCAGTGGCCTAAGCAAGTTTGCTTTTTTAATTATAAATCTTTGCTACTGTAGGAACAATAAGTTTAAAAAAAAAACCAAAAAAAAAACCAGAAAAACAAACAAGGAAGAAAAGTAAGCTTTTGCCCTCCAATATAAACCTGGTATTAATGGGTCTGTAGTGTGGTGTGATGTCACAAGGATCTCTGCTTCCTATTTGCATCTTGAAGGAGCAAGTGTTACAGCCATGAAAGTGAACAGAGTTACAAGGACAGCAGCCACACTGAAAGTTGGTGCGTTAGCTGGAAGCAGAAATAAGTTCTGTGGATCTGGTTTACTTTCCAAGTGAAATTGATGTATGTGGGTAAGTGCAAGCACCAAAATGAACCTTCTAAGAAAGTATTCAGTACAGGATGAATTTTGGGAAAGCTGAATGCTGTGTCATGAGATCTAATGAAGTTGTAGTTATTGTCTTAGCATGACACCTATTGTAAAGGCACATAAATAACAGATTAAGGAAAATATGGGCCTATAATGCCTTTCTCCTGTCTAAGGGAGAAACTAATATGTACAAGCCTGTGAAACCTTTTGTAAAGGAGTTCAGACTGCTTCAGTGGAAGGTGCTGTATAGGTAAATAGGTCAATTATATCCAAGTTCAGTGAACTTATTTTAAAAATAATTTAAAAAATTGAGTACTAATAAGATTTTAATACTCTGATTAAGAAGAAAATGCCCTGCTGTTCTAGTGTTAGTGCGATCAGCAACATGAACAGTTGAAAAACACATTTAAGATAACCAGAATTTTATAAAAATAAAGACTGGAGATACCAAAATTGTTCTAAACTCTATGTTCTAAGATTCAGGAAAAAAAAAAAAAAAAGGCAACAGCACCTTCTGCCCCTTCCCTGAAAATGACTATTTTAATGCTTATTTCAACTACAGCAGTTGTGCTGGCCTAGATGGGGGCTAGAGGAAAGAAAACTTCTGAAGGCTGAGCTTATTCATGGACTCCTCTTCTCCCTCAGCTTCTGTGCTTCTCAGTAAATGCACCCTGTGCGGGCAAAGCATTTTTGATTCATCTCTGTGAACAACCACATCTGTAGCTTAGATGGTTCATCTCTTTTTATAAGAAGGATGTAAGCTTCACAGAAATAAATTATTCCCATATTGTTGTGAGTTTTTGCACTAATTTTAAACAAAGATGCTTTAGATGTGGGGAAGAAAGTTCTCTGTCTTGTTTAGGTGACAACTGGAGACTTGCATGAGAAGTAGAAAATGTGGCTAGTTCTTTATGATATGACATTTTAGGACAGATTGACAAACAGCTTGAACGACATTTGAAATGTGAGATGTTGTAAGAACTCACTGCCTTTGCTGTGTGTAAACACTGCTGTGAGAAAAACAAGCTTTTATTTAAAAAAGAAAAACGATGAGGGAGAGAAGAGCAAGTTATGCCTTGAGCTATTTCCTTGTATGATTAACACCTGGACTGTCTTCAGAAAATGGCTTGTATTTCTGCTTTTGTAATTTCAGAGTGGGTATTGACTGAGCAGTAGGGGGCTTTTTTTCTTTATCTGGTGCCTTTCTGAGTTCTTTGCAGCCTCCTGACTCTGTTAGGAAGCTAAAATTGCAATTTTAGCTATCAGGCATAGAAATCATTAACAACATTTATTGACTTCTAAACACTCTGCTGTTATCTCAATGCTGTCAGATCACCTTTGCCCACTTTCTACAAAACATAATTGAAAACAATGAAATTTCTCAACTTTTGTGGACAGGTTACAGACTGGAGAAGATTTTTATCTGAGAAGACATCATTCAAGATGAAGCTATAAGAAGCTGCATGTGCTAGAGGTAAGGACAGCTTTAACAAAGAAATCTTGACAAAAAAACCTCCGTGTGCCTTTTCTACTTTGTCCTTTGCATTGAACCAAGGGATGTTTTGCAGAGGTCAAATAAGAAAGTTGTAGTGGAACTGACACAGAAATGCATTCATGTTGACTTCAGATTTCTAGGTTTCAGTATCTGTAGCCTCCTTGCATAGCTCAGTTCAGTTTTACAGTAACAATTAATGCTCTGGTTTTGATTCTTTAGGGTTGATTTATGTATGAAGCTCTTTTGAGAGAATAGGATAGATAGCATTGCCACTGCTTCAGGTGAGGAAATGAGTGAGAATAATTAAATGCAGCTTTAAAGTAGTCTTATGTATCGAAGAGCATTCTCCATGAGGAGTAATAATATCCTGTCAACTAAGAAATGAAGAAAAGGTAAAGAGAAGATAATTTAAATTAAAAAGCAAAGAAATCTTTTGATAGACCAGAAAGTAGGACACAAAGCAAAAAGGAAGCATACTGTAAAAATGTAAACTCTTTTTTAATACATCAGGAAGTCAACACATTTCTCTTATATTTCACTTTGTGTTTGGAACCAAAACTATGCGCAGATACATCTTGCTGGAAATATGTGATTATTTTTAATTTGAACCTTGCACGTTTCTTTGCATATTTAGTACAACAAAGGAGTTAGTAAATTGATATATGAGAATGTTAGAAATAAGGTAAAAGTAACCTGGATGGTTATAGTTGTTACATACTGACTTTGACAGTCTGGGTACTGTAAGTTTTCCCATGTTTTGGAGTACCTGTGAAAACTGGGAGTGGTGACAAAAATCTGCTTTCTGATGGTGTATAATAGTATCAGTTGGAGCAAGCCTTTGGCCTTCCAGATATGGATTATATCTGTTCTGAGGATGACATAGCTGGAACAATCTCCCACCCTCCCCCTCAAATTATGTGTTGATAAAGAAAATAAAATACTACCCCTGTTTGCTGAATCTTGTTTCTTTTTGTCACTTCTGTGTGCTTTTCGTCTCATAGATTTTCTCTCCTCTGTAAATTTACCAGACAGTAACATCTACATAGGAGTCCTGTACCATGAGGCACTGGGAGCTTAAAATGCTCATCACATATATGTATGTGAACTGTACTATTTGTCCTGATCTGGAATATGTCTTTATTATTATACTTTTTAAATGCTGAATACATTGTACTGCCAAAGGAAAATAATTCTCCCTGCCATCCATTGCGTTTTGTTCAATTTAAGCAGGTTTTACCAAGTTCCTATCAGGTTGGGGTGCCTTGGCTTTGTGTAGATTAAGCACTAAAAATTGTGTGAGAAGGATAAAAGAAAGGTTGAGAGGAGTGGTCAGGAAGTGGCAGGGTGTTACGAGATGGGTTTGGAGTTAGTTCAGAGTGAAGAGGCTGATCAGGATGTGTGGGAAACGGATACATTGTTCTCAGACACAAGATGCGGAAGGCTGGTATCAATTTGTTGGGAGGAATGTGATGAAAAATGAGACTCTGATAACTGTTTGAAGGTTTGAAAGCAATCTTTGATATATTGTGAAATACGTGTCCAGTGACATTTCCTAAAACCAAGGATGGCAATGCTGTCAGCTCCACTTCAGATGAGGTCTTGTAATTTTTTAACGTTGCTACTCTGTGAATAACAGAAAGTAACACTTGTGCTAAGCAGTAGAAGTGTTAAGGCTGTGATGTGCACAGGGAAGGTGCTGTAAAGTGGCACCTGAGGCTGTGGTGTGGCACAGGAAGGTGTCTCAGCCACTGCTGCAGCCACCTC
The DNA here is from genome assembly GCF_047830755.1 of Zonotrichia albicollis. Taxonomy (NCBI): domain Eukaryota; kingdom Metazoa; phylum Chordata; class Aves; order Passeriformes; family Passerellidae; genus Zonotrichia; species Zonotrichia albicollis. The sequence goes on from NC_133819.1 coordinate 82,918,878, forward strand.
TCAGGGCCAGGCCTGGTGTGGGAGTTCACACAGAGCTGGTGATGTTAGCACCGTAAATAGCTTTGGGGCACTGTCCTCTTGCATCACCTCAGAAAGAATTGAAATGGTCATCAGGACATGCCCACGGTGGGTGCTCCCTCCAGAACTCCTTGGGCAGAGGTTTGCTTTCAGCTTTGCTGAAGTGCCTGGGTTCTCCCTGTCATTTCTGAGGTCGTTGTCTCTGGCACTGAATGTGCGTGGAGCACAAAGGTAGCCATACACTCATGGGTATTGTGAACTCAAATTTACTGCCAGAACGTGAATTCCAATCATTATGGGGCACCTAACATTTAAATAAAGAAACAAAATGCCTCAACCTTGATAATTGCACTTGCTGCATTCATATTCATCATTTTGATTGTGCAAGGGAGGGAAGGAAAATTTACCCTGACATGAAGTGCCAAGCTCAGCTGGACATCAAACTGCAGCAGGTGTTCTTGAGGGTGAAGGAACTGCAATTTGCAGGAAGCCTGCTTGGGAGGAGTAGAGGGCTGTCTGCTTTTGGACAGCAGATTTGCAACTACTTGCTGAAACTTTCGCCCAGTGACTGTAGTTGCTGTTGGCCTCTTTGGAACATACAGAAGCTTGCTTGCTGTACCATGGTGATTAGAAAATATTAATTTTGTTATGCACAAAAATCCATAATGAAAGTCCTTAATGAAAGGTTGACCATTTTCTGCAACTGTTAATTTCTAAACTTTTTTTTTTTTTACAAATGTAATTGCTGCTATGATTACAGAATGCCAAATTGAGTTTGGGGACATATGCAATATTCTTTTACCACTAGTCTAGTCAAATAATTTTTAATGAGACAAAGAGCTCGTTGAACACCCAAATTGGTTTGTTTACTTCAGTAGCTTAACTGCATTAAAATCAAAGAGTTTGCATGGGCAGGGGGTAATCTGTGTCTTTGCTGGGCACCATTAATCACTCCCTCGACTGAGTGCAACACTTTTGAAAAGTGACTTATAGATGATTGAATAACTTTACTCTCTACAACATTAATAGCTCCCAGCAGGCTGCTAGTCTGCAATCACAAACATCTGTGCATTTGAAAGTTTCCACTTCCCCAAACAGAGACATATTTTACAGAGAAAAGAAAAGGGAAGAAAGAGGAGAATTTGTTTTTGTGTGAGTGGTCTTTTGGAAAAAGGGCTAGTGGAAAATTTTCATGCTTTAATTCTTTGTTCATGCTTGTATGTTAAAGTGTCATATGAGTTTACCTTGAGGTCTTAATGGCATTAGAAGAATTTTTTGTTTTTAATTTGTTTTTGTTGTTTTTACTCCATAGGATCTTTCTGACATTTGATATCCAGTAGTGAAAGAGAATGTATCCTGATTGCCTAGTAACTTATGGATGTTTTTGTTTTAACTGTGTTTAAAGTAAATGTAGCCACTTACCCCTAGACACTGCACAGTGTGCATTACTTATTCAAAGCTGATTTCTCTTTTGGAAACCAGCTTAACAGAACAGAGAGCAAAAATCCTTTCTCCAGGCAGTGTGCTACTTCTAAAGTAGTCTTTTAGACAAGCATTTAATTATTCAGGGGAAGAGTGCTGGACATTGGCTGTGTTTCCTCTCTGCAGAGTGTCATGGTGGTTCCTCACCACACCTGACCCAGGTGGGTGCTGCATAGCTGTTGTGATTGTCATAGAGCTACTGAGGGAGGGTTGCTTGGGACTGGAACAGATCATCCAATCAACCACCCATGTTCAAACTGTTTGTTTTCCTTTAGCTTCTTCTAGCACATTTTGCAGACTATCTCAGCTTTTTACTTTTGAGGACTTCCAGTACTTGTCCTATATAACCTGTAGAGTATTAATCCAAGAGTAACATATTAAAAGCATGAGATTGATGGTGCTGTTTCAAAGTTAACTTTTCACTGTTCTTGCAGTGAAAAGACCTCACCTAAGAGGACTTGATAGGTAGAAAAAAAAGGACGACCCAAAGGAAATAAGAAGAAGGAAGGATGCCTCCTTTATCAGTCAAAGATAATTGGTTCTGTACTGAAAATGCGTTTTAAGTTATCTGTGGGTAAGGATATGACAGGATTAATCAGTTTTGTGAAGCAGTGAAAATTTACTGTGTAATTGAAAGGTGAAAGGTTTGCATCCCTTAATCAGATTGGTACTGGGGTAAGATAAAGATAGCCTTGAGTTAGAAGTCTAACAATTAATATTGAAAAGGAAAGTGAGATGAATTGTGTGTGTTCCCTAACAGCTATGCAGAATGGGACTCCTAGGTAAGTGTCTGTTACCCCAGAGCATGTTATAACCAAAAGTTGATGTATAGTGGGATAGTAGGACATCTGAAGCTTCAGTTAAGTACCTCTTTGACAATGCTAACTGATTTTAGGAGACTGGACATCTTTGCCTATTCCAGGATTGCTGCTATGAGTGAGAAATGTTGGATCCGGAGTTCCCACTTCACTATCAGTTGAGGAGGCAGATTTTTTTGTGCTGTCTCAAATAACTTGTCCAGCTACTTAGACGAGGCACCCTAATAGGTCTTGTGTCCCTGAAAATTTTTCCTATGAGATTTCTTTATTTTTCTGTGAGCTTCTAATCTGTTTAACTTCTGTAGCTTGTGGTTTAAATGTACTCATCACTGTCACTGGTGTCCTGGACTGAGCACTCAAGGGGTGAGGTCCAATTCTGAGCAGAAGATATGAGTTTTGAACATCCTGAATGTATTCTGGCTTGTCATCTGAACTGATGATTTCTACTCATGGTAGGAAAATGGTAGAAAAAAAGCATGGCTGATAGAGTGATCATATTCGGCAATTTTTTTGTCCGCTACACTCATATATCTTCTTTGTACATGTGTTGCACTACCTGTTCCTTTTTTTTTTTTTTTGTTTCAGAAAATTACTTGATTATTAAAAGCAAATCCACAATATATCTTCTTTGTACATGTGTTGCACTACCTGTTCCTTTTTTTTTTTTTTTTTTGTTTCAGAAAATTACTTGATTATTAAAAGCAAATCCACAATAAGATGGAACTATTCCATGGACAAATACTTCCCTATAGAATTCCTGTAGCCAGAGAAATTTAAGCAGCTACAGCAGTAGTGAAGTGGCAAGGATTGGTCACAAAACTTCTTTGCCAAGAGGGGATTTTGTTTGGCCTTATGTCTGGCCATACTGCTGGTCCTGATCTCGTTAAATGCTTTCCATTACCCAAATTATTTTATATGTGTATGTTTGTAATATACAAGAGAGGGGCTTTGTGTGTCAAGATCAGGAAAATGAGTTTTCATTCCACCAAGGCAGAATCGATAAGAGGAGGATCATGAGCTACTGGCACTTGTCCTGGAACATAAACTACAAGTGCTATTAAAAGAATGTGGCTGGAGCTGTCTTTAGCATGAGCATTCAATAGAACATCATGAGGAGAGTGCATAAATCATAATAAAGTTTTATAATCCTTTTCCTTTACAAGTTACAGGAAATTAAGAAATCTTATTTGTTCTGTGTGATTTTTTCTTTCTTCCTTCCCACCTCCCCTAGTGCTTGTAGGTAGTGTTGGATTATTCAGCCGCAAATAGTTTGTTGTGAATTTATCCCTAATATTCACACTTTCATTTATTCTTTTCTTTGTTTTCATTGTTAGTGACTGAAACTTGTTTACTTAACTGCTCTTTGTATTCTTGGCTGCAACTGTCAGTGCTGGTGCCCAATTCTGCTGATGGATTTAGTGATACAAAGCTGGGCTCCAATCAGCAGAGTGTTCTGTAGGCAGTGGGCAGATGGTGATATCCAGGATCCATGATGAGCTGAGGCTGGATCCGTGCAGACCCTGGTAGGCACTGGCTGTGGATGCCGTGTTCACTTGTGAGCTGCTGGTTTATGTCAGCTCTGAGCTTGTCCAGTGAAATTTTTCATAGCAGCTTCTGAGCAGCCGTGCTCTCAAGGGGTGTGGGGAGGTCTCCCTGGGCCAGCCCCAGTGCTCTGGCTGTGCCTCCTGTGATGTCTCCATACAAGCGACACCCTGGCTTAGCTGCAGGAAACCTCTGGCATTGTGGCAGAAATGGGAGACTGCAGTAAGTGAAATGTGCTCTACACGCCCTCTAATTTGGAGTTTGTGTGTTTACAGACCATGATAACTGAAGCTAAACAAAGCCAAGCAGCCTTTAAGAGATGTAATAAAAATAAACAAGCATGTACATCTCTCTTCCTAGGTGCCTTCGTTACAGCAATGGCTTGGGAGTGAGGCTGTAACTAATTCTCTAAAGTGTCAGCCTCTGTTATTTATAAATTGCTTTCTCATCTGAATGATGGAGTCTCACCCTCTCTCATGCTTGCAGCAAAGTTGATTTGGGTTTTATTCCCCTGTCTTCTAGTTGGTAATAAAATGTTGTACTCTTGACTAAGTTTCTTCTGCATCTATCTTTGTTGACATCAAGCATTAATAACAAAATATTTTCTCTCCTGTTTTTGTAGAGAATTGTCTAACTGAAAACTGAACCGTGTAGGAGCAGGGGGGAAATAGCATGTGTGAGCAAAACCAAGCCTACATATTAAAAAAAAAATCCAAAACTCATTAGTAATTAACTAATTATTAATCAATCTGAGCTACATATAGAAAGAGGTCTTGTATTTTGTGACAACATGCTTATAGTGTTCTATAAGCACTTTGGGACACTATAAGTGTCCTTCGGTTATTGTCTGGCTTAGGTGTGGCAGCAGAAGCTGTTTGCAGTCTTGTGCTTGGCATGGAAGTGGCCAACAGGTTGTGAACCAACAGGTTTTATGTATCACTGCTGAATTCCACACTACACTGTTGCTTTTAAAACAGTGGGTTTGTGTTGATAAATGAGTCAGCTTCTGGTAAAGCAAGGGCCTGGAAGAAAGATTTTTTTTCTGGAAACAGTATTTGTAAAGGATGGCTTGAGGAGTAAGGTACTAGTAAGGGCTTTTTAAAAAGAATGAATTAATAAGAGTTGCCTTTAATAAGATATGATGAACTGTGTAAGATACATTTGCAATGTAGATCTGAAGTGTGTGTGTTCCTAAATCATTACTGACTATTTTATGCTTTTCATCCTCGGATATGAAGTTTAAGTACAAATATCTGTATTTAATACTCAGCACTAAAAGTAAAGTGTATGTTTGATCAATAAATTAAGGAATTATGAAAGGAATTTTAGATAGTCTGAGTTGACATGTCATACGAACACAACATGATTAATTTTGTACGAAAAAAATCAATCTTTTTGTTTACCTGAGGAAAAAGAGTAATTTCTAATCAAACCTACAATGGGATAGTAATAAGAAATAAATTGGGAAGACTTATTTTGCTATGGGTCAATTATGCCACATTAAAAAAAAAGTACAACTTCCCTAGGTGTATTAATATAATACAACACTGAGATTGTCACCAGTGTTCACTTTCGCACTGAATGACATCAGTTTTTCTTGGAAACTATTTAGTAATCACAGAATCAGAGACTGTCCTGAACTGGAAGGGACCCACAGGCATCCTCAAGTCCAACTCCTAATAATATTGGTGTCCAGTTTTTGGTATTTTTTTTTCCTCTCTCTCTCTCTCTCTTTTTTTTTTTTTTTTTTTAATCATAACGATATTCAACAGGAATTGTTCTGGAACCTCAATACTCTGGTACAGAAAATTTAGCACTTTTCATGTCATGGTAAGTGCACGGAGGTCCTTCTCACAGTTTGGATAAATGTCCAGGGAAGTCTGGCCTGGCTGCAGTGTGGGCCAGTGATGCAGAGTGATCTGCACTTGTAATGCAAAGTGTTGTGCAGATGAGCCCAGTGTTGCAGCCACCATGGGCTGTGAGCAAAGAGCTGGGAGCCCTTTTCCAGTGGCAGCTGGAGTTCTGCCTCTTGGGCTTATGCAGGGAGAGGTCAGTGAGAGTTTCCTGGCGCAGGAGTTTCTTTCTGACAACACTTTAAACACTTTTTGTTTTCAGTCATGTAAATAGTGTGTGAGCTACAGAACAAGATCAACTACGGTATAAAAATGGGAAAAGAGATAAATATTTTCTGCTTTGCTAAAGAACAGGTGGTGGAAATGACACACCTAGCTAGCATGCTAGTCAGAATTGGGCTGTTATCGTCTGGTTTGCATTAGAAACTGTGAATGATACTGGTAAAATAAGGGAATAGAAGAAACTGGCATCAAAGCTAACTACTTTGCCATATCTTAAGGTAGAAATTAAAAACTGACTCTTTTTATGCTTGCAAGCATAATTGCAGCTAGACTAGTATCCTTATAGAAAACAGATTTTTGGCGTTGGGTTACTTATTCTTGAAGATAGGCTTCCAGAATAAAAACAACATGCTCAGGCATTTTAAAAAGTTTTTTATTTTTTAAAAGAATATACAATGATGATTTCTTAGCTTCAAGGCTTTAGGATAGAAATAGATAAAACAGTGAGCTGAAAAACTCTTTTCTGTCCTGGCCAATGGGTTATTGTCTGCTCTATATATTTAGCTGTATACAAACAAAGGTACGAAGATAAACCTTCCCCCTTTGCTCCCCCCAAAAAACTTTGAAGGGTGCTGTTCTTTGTTCAGGAGTGGGCTAGAAAAAAAGAGTATTGCTCAGCTTCAAGCCTTGGCTGCCATCTCTTAGCATTTGTGGAAATACTCCCCAGCTTCCAGGAACAGACCTGTGAAATCTGTGAGATGAAGACTGTTTTTTTAACAAATGTGGTCCTGGCATTGGTTTGTGTACTTACTAAGTTACATTTTGACTATAAATTCTTATTTTGCCAAGTACAGAACATGATTTGTTGCTAAACAAATTATAAGCTAATGTTGGCTCTTTTTTTTTTGCAACAAATAATTTTTGATGCTCTTATTTATTTATTTTTATATCAAATACCATCTGTGTTCTTTATTATAATACTGTAGTTTTAGCAATTAGCACTACATTGCTAGTGCTGTACCACATATGTTAATAATTTCTTTCCTAGTTGGCATTGATCTTTTGTTCCATGCTGTTGGTTCTGAAATCTGGAACTCTGTTGCTTACCTCTAAATTACTGATCCTTGAGCCATGAAGTATGTTTCAGGTTGTTTTGATGTTACGTAGATTAAGTTTAGAATATTTTAAACTGTGCAGTGCTGTGTGTTGATTTATTTATCACTTAAATACAACACAGCTTATCTGAGGTAGTGCAGTTTTTTTCAAATGCAGAGGACAATTGCAGTGTCTCCTGCCCTGTCTGAGAGTTACTGCTCCTTGGATAATTACTGTGGATTCATTCACTGTAATCTTTATGCAAGTAACTGCTGGATGAATTGGTGTATTTTATCGTCAGACCTCTGCAGGAGTCAAAACTCTGCAGGAAATGATCTGATTTCCTCATTCCCACTTCTGTAACCCTGAAGATGATGGCTAGCTAAGGGCACTTCCAGAACATGGAAATACTGTTTCCGTGTTGTTTGACTCAGCTGTGTTGAATGCATCCTGATATTAAACAAGAAAACAATCAGCTTTCTATGATCAGAAGCACAGAGGTATGACTTCTTTCTTGCTGTCCTCTCATGCCTCTTGTTATCATGTTCTGAGTGTGCCCACACAACACTTAAAGGCAGAGGGAAGCTTGTTCTGTTTGTGGTTCAAGCTGGCTGGCGGGGAGCCAGCTCCCATCTGAAGGCTGTGCAAACTTTTCAGTTCATTGCAGTGTCAGACTTAAGTTAACACCATTCTGCTGTGTCTATAAGTCTTATTTTTTCCCCTGGGTTTGTTGGGCAGCTTGGAGCTCCTGAGGTATGACCTTTTCTTCAATACATGACATAACTGTACTCTTTATCACATATGCCTTTTTTTTCTTTGGCAAGCAATGAATTGAGATTCTGCTTAGAAACTTTAAGGCTCTTCACTTTTTCTGCTCTACCTACATGCCCAGACCCATTTGCTGTTTGGAACTTCTAACAACAACAGTTAATGGTTTTGGCTTTTTTTTTTGCATTCAGTAGCTGTGTTACTGCAGCACTTGAAAAATGGGGTGTAGAAGAAAACCAAAGTAAAGAATTTGCAATTTAGAAAATTTGTAGCTAGCTTTAAAATTGGAAAATCTAACCCAGAGGTTTTATATTTGTGTCATGACTGTTTAATTCACATTCCATCTTGCAAGCTAGGCACTCAGAAAACAAGGGAGGTGCCTCTGGGAAGTTATGTATGGGACTTGCTAATCACAGTGGAGTAAAGGGGTAGTAGTGCCCCCAAACTTTGGCTGGAAACCTCAACTCCATTGTTCTCTCCTCTATAACCCTCAGTGTTACTAAAGTGAGAACCTACCTGTAAATGGCTTCTCCCTCCTCCAGCCTCTCCTATAAATAGGTGTGCAATGAAAGTGCAGGACTGAAGATGAGAGTTGTTGGAAAAGGCCAGAGCATCGAAAACAGTTTCGAAAACACAGGGGAGTGAAACTGTGAAACTCAGGCAGCTTCCAGCCCTGGCTGATGAGCTTGTGCATGTAATGCAACCAAGTCCAAGCATCAAGTGACTGACTAGTAGTGGCTGAGAAACAGGGAGTGGAAGCAGGAATTTGAAGTACCTGTTGTTAGCTTGAGCTGTGCAAGGGCCATCATGCAAATAGGATTTTCTGCTCTACGTGAAAATTTTGGGTCTGTGGACTGGGTGCACTGTTTTTATGTTTATCAGGAAGGACCACTTGTTGCAAGCACTAAGGTGATGGCAGGGCCACCTAATTCCTTTGACCCTTCAACTGGAATAGCAAAAGAAGCCAAAGTCACGTTTTGCTTACTTTTTTATTGCCCCTTTTTAAAGCAGTCATGATTTTCTTGAGGCTATCAACAGAATTCATTTTCAACATCAACACTAACTTTATGCTGGTTTCAGAAGCTTGGAAGTGATCTTTATCAGAAACTGGAGGCTGATCCTTTTCACAGAAGGCATGATGAAGTCACAAGGGTAGAGGCATTAATCAGATCTGCTTGCAGTCAAGCAGGTTCTGTGTTCCCTGGATAATCAGAAACCTTGTCCGCTGCTTTGTCTCTCTGCAAGGCTAGCTATGCTTTTGCGACTAGAGAAGAGAGAAAATACTTTTTTCTTTTCTCAAGGTAGTCTAGATATCTCTGGTGCTTTCTACACATCTGTTAGCTGGTGCTGAAAGTCGTTCATTAATTAGCAATGTTCTCTGTAGCAAGGAAATATTATCCCAGTTGTAAGATTAAATTATGACGTGCTCCTTTTTAGCGCCAGATCTATACTTCAATATTTGTAGTAATTTGTTTGAAGGGCTTGGCCTAGACACCCATTAAAATGCATTTATTTTTAACACTTGCTCCAAAACCTTATAACAGTTTCTTTTTTAGAATGTGCAAGGCTGTGATTTACAGCCCCTGCTCTCCAGCTCTGTTGGCGCTGTCAAGACCTACGGCTGCTTCAGCACGTGGGTGGGTTGGCAGGTGTGATCGCAGTGCCTAGACTGTGTCTTTGATTCCACAACACTTTCTTGACAATCAAAAGTGGTGTTGACCATGAGTTTCATTATCAAAAAGGTTTTTTTTTTATGTGTGTTGGTTCAATTTTAACACTTTTAACTTTGGATTCTGAAAGGTGTGTTGTTGTTACTTATTTTAAGGAAAGGTACTTGAGATGAGAGTGTGTTAAGTAGCCATTCTTTTAATTGGTTGCCTATTTTTAGTTTCTCTTTTGTTGTTGTGGTTGGAGGAATAGAGTTGATATGTGTGCAGCATCAGCCTTTTGCTTGCCTTTAGTTCCTGTGTGCATAAGAACTCAGGGGAGTTGCAGATTTAGTGCTTTGTTCTACCTGGTTGAAAGGTCTAATGTTAACCATGAGAGTTGTACATATATCCTCTGCCTGCTCTTCACGTTAAGAAGAATATAAGCTATGGATTTTGGTTCTTTGGCTTCAACTGGGGCTGGATTAGAGGACATGGAAATCGAAGATTACCTTGTTCTCACTATCGTTTTTCTCTCACTTGTCTTTGTAATTGTTTCAAACCTATGTGTGTCCCAAGACCAAGTCTTCAGTGATCTTGACTTTGCAGCTGTTCTGTGACTGAAGTTTTAAAGTTTTTGATTCAAACTTCTTTAAAAATTCTTTTGGGTGAAGGAAGTATTAATCATATCTTTCAGAATTTAGTATTTGGTTTTGTAGCTTAGTTGTAATGAGTGTTGCAATCTCTTGCAGAATTTAGTATGTCTCTTTTATTGGAGATTATGGAATGCATTTTATGGTTGGGGAGGAGGAAGCTGCAGAGGAGTACATTTCAGTTTTTCTGCCACCAAGTCAGAGGAGATCATTTCCAGACACAAGGCTCTATTACCATTCTCCATCTCCTGTTTTTTATAACTGCACGGCTACCACCTCAGTTTGATTTGGAAGACTTCACCAGAAATTGGCAGTTACAGGAGGGATGCTCCTTCCTGTCTGTCTGCTGAGGGCTTGTCCTCACATGTACCTCTGGCATATTGTTTGCCAGGTTTGATGCTGGAATGGAAAGCGCCTTGCTACTGTGACCTGGATGTGCTCTGTCTGTCTGGGGCATTTCAAATTTGTATTCAAAGCGCCCAGTCGCAGGCAGATTTGATCAAAAAACAATCTGAATTCCTTATCAAGACACGTAGCTTACATTCATGCAGCCTTTAGTCTCCTCTCTAAAACTTACAAAAAGCCTAAAAATGTGGGAATTTCCTTAGATGATGATGATGTTATTATTAACTATTACTATTATTATTAGTTTTTTGTGGTGCTTTGTACTAAATTTTAAGCACTGCAAAGAGTAAAGGACAATATAGATGTGACAGAAAATGCATGGGATACAATCAGACAAAATATATGCTGTTGACGATTGTGTGACTGCTAAATGAAAACAAAGGAAAATGTGAGAAGAAGAGTAGGTAAATAAGGATTGTTTTATAAAACACTGATAGGAACCTAACTTATCAGGATGGAAAATCATACATAACTTTGGAGAATGTTTCAGGGAGGTTTTTGGAGTATCTGCAGAATGAGCATAAATATGTATTCTGTGCCAGAGGAATGTTTTCCTGGTGCCAGGTAATATTTTTGTTGTTCTGACTGTTTTTTTGGTTTTTTTTTTAAATTCTTCTAATCTAAATGAGATTAAAAGAAGCCACAAAACCCTCTTGACAAAATTGTTTTCAATATATGTTTTTTTTCTAGTTCTGTCTATTGACATCCCTATCTTATTGAGGTTCTGAAACTCTGATGTTATCTAGTCATGCCATTGAACTAAACTATATATTTAGGCTTACTGTAAGATTTAGGATTAAAGGAGATGTTTACCAGAGGCCAGTTTTCCAGTGTTACAGGTGACTCTTATACTGTGAAACTGTTATTTTCTTCACTTCTCTGTGTCTCTCTATTCTCCAATGAAGTGTATAAATCCCACCTTTATTATATCTTTTTTTTCTTCCTTTCTAATCCAGCAAGTTTGCTGTGCACATCAGGAGAAAGGCATCGTGTGTTTGTGTAAAAAGTGTGTGATATAGGTCATTATCAGTGATGAAATCTGTTCATTCAGGCCGCCCTTCCATGAGTTATTGGAGGATATTATAAGAAATTATTTTGCTGCTCTGTGAATCAGCTTTGGGATAGACCAGAACACAGCCCCTTAATTTCAATACTGTTTGCTAAGGGGACACAGGAGTGGAAGTTGGAAGTCATTATAGAGTGATAAGTGGTAGAGTTAGAAGGAACCTTTGAAGCTCATCTAGTCCAATCCCACTGCTGTGGACAGGAGCATCTTCCACTAGACCAGGCTGCTCAAACCCATCCAGCCTGACCTTGATAACTTCCAGTGATGGAGCACCCAGAACTCCTCTGGGCAGCCTGTTCCAGTGTTTCACTGCCCTCATGACAACAAATTTGTTCTTTATGTCCAGTATAAATCTTTCAATTTAAAAACATTGCCTCCTGCCCTGTCATGGAGGTCTTTGCAAGAAGTCTCTAGCTGTCTTTATTTCAGCCCTCTTTATGTATTGAAAGGCCAGAATTTTGGTTTCCACTGCAGCTTCTGTATGGAATTTGCTGTCTGGGTCACTGATTATTGTTTTGTTTGTTGCCAACAGAGCCCTGTAAATATATCTCTACTGTTTCTTCATCTTGTCCCCACTTTTGTATTGTTTCTGCTTCCCTCACCATCCTGTCTTGCCTCTGCAGGCTTTCTCTGCATGTCTGCTTTGTACTGTTCAGTCCTGACCTGGCTTCCTGAAGCTCTGCTGTTCTGTCTCATAGTCCTTCCTTTCTGTTCCAGTTAATCCTCAATTCATTGCCATTGATAATCTGATCTTTATTCTTTTTTTTCCTTCAGTAATGCAATGTTCTTAAGTTGTTTTTCACAGGCCAACCGTTGCATTTCTTTACTGTGGGACTTCTGATTTCTCATCAAAATTGTTTTCTTCCTCCTTCCCTTTCTTTTATCTCAGGTCTAATGGACTAGCAGACCTGATTACATTGTTCCCTCCCTCTCTTGTGCGTTTTTTCCTGAGCCTTATGAGGCTGTGATGGTCTCTTTAACCAGCCAAGAGAATCTGAGTTTTAAATGAACCCATCTTGTGGGTATATGTAGTTCTCTGCTTAGGGGTAATTTTTTTTTTTTTTTTTCCAAGAGCTACTCTCTCAACTAAACCATTTTGGTCCCTCTGCATAGCTCCCTATCCCTCTTCTTTTCTTCCTTTTTCCCCAAGCAGCTTCTTTCTCTCCTTGGGTACCTCAAGAGAGAGTTGCTGCTAATACAGGAAAGCCCCTGCCTCCCATTCTCAGTCCTTTCTTGTTTCCATCCTTGGTCAGCTGGATCTATGGGCTGACTTCAGTGGTTATGGCCTGAGGGAGTGTGCTCTGCAGCATCCACATGTCAGCGAGCTGGCCAGCTGTTGCTGTTGAAAGATGTGATTTATAAGAGATATATTTGTCTCATAGTGTTTGACTTTGGCCTGAAGAGAGAGCTAAGTGGAGAAAGGATAGACCTTAGCTGAAATATAATGTGCAGCTGTTCTCCAAACATACTGTGTTTATGACCCAGGATAATTCAGCTAAAACGATCTGGAAACCTTCAGAGATAAAATGCGTCATTTGATGGTTATACTTCTTACTTTCTGAAGCAGCAGTAAGCTTGCATTCTTTCACTTTCTGATAGGTGAACCAGCTGGAACTTAGAGTCTTGGAAAGGCTAGTTTGTAAGAGCAGAAGATCTCGGTTCATTTGGACAGGCTGTATTTGTTCCAAGAGCTGGGCCATACACCTGGTGGATGACAACTTTTCCAGAGAAGCCAAGTATGGCTGGAAAAAGCTTAATTCCACCCTGTCGAGTAATAATGTTGTACTGAGAGGGGGAAAAAATACCAGCATGATAGATACAACTCAAGATCACTCTGGACATTTTTGTTTTCACCAGCATATGATGAGGGATCAGCTCATAGTGCAAGGACTGGAATGTGGCCAGGACCATGGAGATAGATAAGTTACTTATGTGCCTGGGACGCTTGGCCTGAGCCTGATGTTGCTTTTTTTCCTCCTCTGTAACCTCTACAGAGTGGAACTGACATGCTTCTTATTAATAGTGCCCTGGATCAGTGGTATGTAAAGGAGGAAAATAACATTTGTTCTCCCATCCTTTAATACACATATTCAATACAAAATGCCAAAATATGTGACTAATAAATGGTGCAAAGGTTCTGCAAAGAATGCTAATAGATTTTCTGTGTTCTCGCTTCCTCTTGAAAGTGACTTCTAATACTCCAAACAGAAAGCACTGTACACAGCAGTAACTTTCTGTGTGCTTACTAGAAAACTTCAGTACAGGATCTGATTATAACCTCTTTGTCAGCTTCAATCAGAGGTGCTGAATTTTAACCCTAGAACACTGATTAATGTGGAAGATTATGCTCTCTGGCCTGTGCTCCAGAACAGGGAAATTTAAATGGAGGACTTATAAAAATACTGTGTCAGTCAATATTTGTCTTTGCACAAACATACTGAGTTTGGAAAGTGTTGTAGGTGTTCAGCCTGAGGAGGAGTCTCATAATTATGTGGCAGTAGATTTTGCTTTTCCTTCTCCAGTTTGGCTCAAGATGCTGCCTAGCGAGATTATCTGTGTGCTTGCTGCCACGAGGAGGGCAGTCCTAGTTCTGGCTATGTGCTGGGTCTTCATCTGCTGAGGGTGCCCTGATTCACCCCAAAATGAGAACAGTTTTCTGTTGCTCAAAGGAGTGAACAGGCTTGCAAAGTATCCCAGTGACCTCCAAGGAGCTCAAAGGTGGACAAAGAGGGGTGAGAGTGGGTGAATTCATCTACTTAGTCTACAGCAGTACACTCTGCTTAGTTCAGTCTCCTTGGTTGATACAGCAAATTTAGGTGGAATTCAGAGCAGCAAGAGGAAGATGCTGGGTGCCCCATCCTTCCCCTGTTGCCAGAGGCAGTGGTGTTTCTCAGAAAATTGTCTGGAGTAGTCTTCACAATGGTGCAGTGTGAGCAAGACCCTGTATTTGCCATTACCTTGGTCCAGGCAGTGACTGAACTGTTCAGCTGCAGGTTCTCTGAGCTGTTCAGTCTGCACTTGCCATAGGAGGCTGCATTTCAAGTGGGTGGAAACAGAATCTGATGGTGTGAGGTGTCAGACATCGCTAACAGCTGGCAGGGCTATCCCACCAGATCCAGCAGCTCTGCTGGTGCACAGCACAGGAAGGCAGGAAGGAGTTGGGCCTTAGGGGAATGGAGGGAGAAGTGAGGAGGGGAAAGGATAGAGTGAAATGTAGCAGGGGAAGGAGTGAAAACAAATTGTGAAACAGAAAAATGGAGTAGGAAAAAAGCTCTTGCATGGATTTTATGTTGCCTTATTTTGTAAAGGAAAATGTAGTAAAAAAATGAAAAGAAAATGTAATTACTCAGATTCCCAGAACTCTGGTCTGATTGCCTTGCACTCTAGTGCTTGAGAGATTCTACTTTGTATTTCACTGAATATATTTTGAATGGTCAGCTGTAGATTTGGTTTTGGTGTGAGGTGATATGGAGGGTCACACTGTCTGTGTGACAGCTGGCAAGAGCACTCCCACTGTCTCTCTTCCAGCCCAGCCTTAGGGAGGAGGCAATAGCCGAGTTTTGCCTGGCCTTTTTGCTTGCTTGTTCTGTGTGCCACCATGGGAGCTGGGCACTCGGGATTAGTTTTCTTTTTCCTTTTGGAGTTGGTTTGTTCATCCACTGGCTGTAGCAGGGATCAAGGAGAAGGGTGGATATTTTTAAACATGGTAGAATAGGATGTGTGGTGAGAGGATTTGTTATGTACCCGTCTGACCTGAACAACGATTTGAGGTCCAGCAGTTGGCTTTGGGGGAATCATTTTTCATGGAAGTTTTCTGGGAGGGCTTGCACCTAGATTACTGTTCCAGTCCCTGGCTGCTTAGCTGAAGGAGACCTCTTACTACAGTTCTAACTTGCATTTTTAATCACAGACCTTGAATCACAGACACTGGGTTCCTTGCCAGTAAAACTAAACAAAAAGCATGCTCTTTATCTACTAATGGATGCTCATACCATGAGACCAGACTAGAAATAGAATGAAGTGAAGCAACCCAAAACGTACATGGTATACTTACAGGCATTTTGTTTTTATTGTAGGGGAAAAGTTTTAATACAGAAACATAGCCTCTGTGTATTTCTTGTTCACTAATTTTTGGTGGCTTGATGTCCTTCTCATTTCAAGGGTATGTGGCTATAGTTACAGGTGGTGAAACCTAGACTGGAGAACAGCCTGTGGAAGAAGGATGGTGGTAGAGGAGGTCCATTTTGTGTGAAATGCCAATTCACAAGTGGATCCACAGATTTCTACAGACTGAACTGGGTGCTATGTGGTACCTGTGCCAGACAGCAAGAGTGTTGCCATGTTAGTGTCTGTTTATACCGGCATTCCAGTTCTGGCTTGGTTATTTATAATTCGACAGGATTGCTATAATTATTACTCGCTCTTAGGCCAATAGCTATTGCACCAGATAGTGAAAGTGATCATGCTATGACTGCTTTGCCTTGCTTAAGAGTTCTCAGAATCCAACTGGGCCTGCAGAAAAATTCTTCTAATAGAGATGGGTTCAATCTTTGGCTGAATTCTCTGTCAAAAGTTAGAGATGTCTCTAAAGAAAACCAGTCTGTATCCCATAGTTAGATACCCATAAATAACCAGCTAGGAGTTCACACCAGGTATTTAGACAAGCTAAATCTTCTGGATATATTTTAGAGATTTCATCTAATTGTGTGAAAATTAAACTTCATGTTATTTTTATTCTTTGTTGAAGTATATGGAAATTCATTATCAAATTTAGGTGTATCAACTTGGTTGTGGTAGGGGGAGCTTTGTGGACAATCTGTTATTTAGAGCTGTCACATTAGGAGCTGCAGGGAGGCTGGCCTGGATTATAAATTTGTGCATGAGGACTCTGCTAGGCTTTCCCTTAACCTGACAAGAGGGATGTGAAAAAGCTTTGGGTGCCAGCATGTTATGGGAACAGAGCTCATTGTAGGTTTTGGGAGGAGATGCTGGAGATGGGTTGATGTAAAGGAAGAGTGGGGTGGAGGAGGTCACTTCCAGACAGCAGCAGGAGCAGATGTCAGAAGAGAGGTGTAGTCTGTCACTGTATTTAGATGAGTGCAGCTTTTGCCAAACTGGCTTTGCCCTCTGCTCTCTGTATGTGTTGTGTCTTTTTTTTAAAAAAACCAGGGAGAAGAAATTACAATGCTCTTAGTTGTACTCTGAGACTGTGATTCCCTTTTCAGACCGTTTTCAGAGCTGCTTTGAAGCAGTTTCCAAAACAGTATTTAAAGTTAAAATTGATTAAGGTTTATATTTTAAAAGCATGACAAATTTCTCTGCTTAATTTAATAAAATTCAGGCAGGTATGCATTTGAACCAGTAAAATATTAGATTGAATTTTTATATCTGTGCTGAGTCTGTCTGAAGGGCAGACGTGGGAGCAGAGTATTGTCACTAAGCTCTGCCTTCAGGGACTGCAGTTGCACATTTTGGAGCTGTCTCCAGGCCACCATTGCAATCAATATTTGCTGTAATCACAAATGAAATGAGGGAGTCTTAAAGTGGTGGGTGCATTTAATAAGATGCTATAATGACCTAGCAATGAATTGAGGATCAATTGAAACTTTTTAAACTGGTGCTGAATTGATTTAGTGATTTGCATTTGGCTTAGTACTGTATGACTGTTGACAATAATTTATTTAAAAAATTCCATTGCAATTTCCTCTTAATTGCAAATGGTATGCTTCAGGGTGGCAGGGAAGATAGTAAAATATGAGTAACAGATGTGATGTTTGCTAATGGAGCATCACATCCTGTATATCTTCCACATCCTGTTATTTATTCATCTTTTAGAAAGAAAAAATCCACTTCATCCTATGAAGTATCTGTTTTGGGTTTTTTTTTTCCAGAGGGCTGAACTAGTCATTGTTTCACATAAATCAGTAAGTGGAGAACAGCCAAGTATAGCAGTTATGTACCATAACATTATTATTACTGGAGGGTTATTAAGTCTCAATTTGGCCTTCAGAATTTTAGATGTGCACCACTGTTTGGGATCTGAGCTAAAGATGCCTGGAGAGAATTAAAACTTCTGAATTCATGTCTGTGAACTCTGTAAGAAATCCTTTACAGCTATATTCTGCCAGGTGTGCTCTGTTCCACATGTGGCCAGGTAAAGTTGCTCTTGTCCTAGGGTAACTCTGGAGAAATTCTGTTTGCAAGGGCACTGTTGTTATATTGACCAGCTCTGACAACATGTGCAGATCTGTATGTTCTGTGTCCTGTTGCTGCTGACATGCTTGCTCTTCCTTCTCAGTGCAGACACTGTCTCTCTTTTGTGCCATGGGATGACACAGCACCTGAAGGAAGCCACAATTCCTGTTGGTTTTTTTTAAAATGCAGATACAATTTTGGAGATCTGGTAATGGGAAAGTACTAGCCATGCTTCCCAGGCACTTCTCTTGCAGCCTCTTACCCTTTTCCTTGATGAGAGCAGTATCTTGGTTAAAGACTTCAAAGAAATTCTTTCTATAACTCATTGTTAATTCAACTTGGATTATATTTCTTCTAAGACTGCCTAAAAGTATACCAAACTTGAGATTTTCAAAGGTTTTTTTCTCCCCCTTATTTAAGAAAAAGGAGAAAAAAACCCAACCCCCAGCATGCCTCCCAACCAACCATTAATAATCATTGATTATTACCAGTAACTGTTTTTTTGCATTTACTTCTTTCCTCAAATATCAGAAAGCTTGAAAGAAAACTGTTTAATAAAACTTGGATATGAGAGAAAATTACTGTGCTGAAAGCATAGGAACTTTTTAGCTGTTTTGGTTTCCTGTTAGTTTTCTCTGTAGATCTACTGGGAAGTAAAATGCCCTCTAAGACAGAGTGCTAGTTGTGTTGTGATTAAATAATATCCATCCTTTAAAGTCTTTTTCATATTCTAATATAAGAGTTGTCTTTACTACCTCTGCTGATACTTAGAACTGCAGCCCAGTGTGTTCTGCTGGTGAGAACCTGGTGTTCCTATTTTGTGAAAAGTGATCTGACTGTGTTACAGTTCATCTTCACGGTCCATGTAACTTCTTGCTAAGAACACATATTTTAAATACTTTTAATAGTTTCTGTTAGCTATTCCTGTGTGTTTCCATGGAGACAAAATGGAGCTTTTGAAATAGTATTTTTCATGGAGGAATGCTGCAGTTTTGTGCTCTCTTTTGTTAGTAATTCTGATCAATTCCTGTTAATTTCTATGACATCATACAAGTTTTCTGATTTGTTTCCTCACAAGTTGTACCATTCAAATTATCATAACACAATTTCTTTACTATTCCTTAATGGCCTTATAGGGCCACACAAAGCATGCTGCATGAAGTAAAGGTAGACCAGCAGGTACTAGAAAAATGGCATTATGCAATAGATGTCAGGAAAACCTTCACCAAAAAGATAGTTGCTACTCCTGAAAATGAAAAATAACAAGGTGCTACTTTTCCATTGCAGTGATCATCCATATAATCCTATGTGAGCTGGGTAGGAACACTCTGTGCTGAGACGAATATCCTGTCTTAGAATAGTCTTAACGTAATCACACATTTATTATTGGAGAATCATTCTCACTGTTGTAGACTGAATTAGTGTGATAGTTGCCAGTGATGAGCAGATCTGTAGAAATGGTATGAGGTACTTCCACTCATGGACTTTGTGTGTTTTAGGGCAGTGCAGGCTTGGTGCCTGGGTACCCATGTTGCTGATGTCACTGCTTGATGGGATGCATCACAAATGATAGAGCAAATTGATATTTAATATCACCTTTATCTACCTGCATGACCCCTGTGTAGCATAGGAGTGATTTAGTTGTGCAGAAAGATGGAAAGGTGTGCTGTGTTACCATTAGATTTTTGCTAGGAACAGCTTTTAGAGCATTTAAGTGGGACCTAATCTAGCCTTCTGTGGTTTGTATTACAGCTTTGCTGTATTGATACAGTGTGTAATACAGAGTATAAGATGCCAAGGGAGGCTGTGGAGTCTCTGTCCTTGGAGTTACTCAGAAGCTGCTTGGACACTGTCATGGCCCAGCTTAAACAGAGTTTTGGATCAGATGACCTCTAGAGGTCCCTGGCAACTTCAGCCTTTCAGTGATTCTGTGATATTTTTGCCAGTGTAGTTGTGTCTTGAATGAAAGGAGTAAAGTGGCTAAATTGGTAAGGTACTCCAAATGTAGATCTGACCTGTAATCATTTTGTGCATGGTTTACTGTACTGTATCTTTTTTGTCTGTGTGGTGTTGCAGTAACTGCTTTGTCCCATCAAGAATTTAGGAACAGAATGAGGGTACTGTATAGTAAGCTGCATTTTGGTTGTCTGTGCATTCTCTGGTCTGAAATTTAACATACCTTGTTCTGGCATCTGGAGTTTTTGTGACCACTGACATGCAAGAGAGCTTAAAAACTGAAAAATATAAAAGTGTCTATAGGTGAAAAATACTGAGAAATTTTTATACTGTGTTGTATTTTTGCTAGTGAAAAAAGTATTTCTGGAAATTTTTTCTGGCAGGTGTGTGGCAAGTGAAATCCATTAATATGAAATCCAGTAGCATTTGTATATAGCTGATAACAGCATTCCACAACCAAGATTGCTAGCTTCTGATAAAATAAAATACAGAAATACCCGTTTACCACTTTCCATTTTGGCAAATGGACAAATTTGACTTCATTTAAGTGAAGTGCTTCTTAGCCCTACCCTCCCGCGTTGATAGACTTCAGTAGTTGAGCCTTGCCAAGATGAACTTTTGTAGTGTTCTTAAGGTCCTTAGTAAAGTTGTTCCTAAATTGACCAGCTTTTTTCGGAAATGGACAATGAAAATAAAGCTGGACAGGTAGTAGTTAGATGAGACCTTAAAACAGAGTTTGTTGTAGGAGCAAACTGTCCTTGACAGTCCAGCTGCTTTTCTCATAAAAACTTCTGCAGACTTTTCTGGGTGTGGGCAGTGAACAAGTTGTGAATCTTTGATGTTTGTGGCCTTGATGCCTGGCTGGGTGAGTTGCTGTCTGGGAGAGTAATGAGAGGAGCTGCCGTTCTCCTACCCAGATCCTGACCCCTCTTTAGCCTGCCAGCGGGGGGACTCTCCACATCTGCAAGCTGTGTCCGACTGGTAAACAACTGCAGGGTGGATGGCAAAGAGGTTCAAAGGAGGGACTTCCTTGGCAATTTTTCCTTGATGTCTGTCACTTTGTTATTAAAATCTGTCTGTTTTGTGTTGCATATTCGTGTGTGTTGTTTTATGGACTGCTGTGTTCAGTGCAGTCTCCTGTACGATAAGCACAGAGCTCGTTGCTGAGCAAGGCACTTGTGTAGCTGTCCAAAAACACCCCATACAATACACAGAGACAGGAGAAAAGCACATTTTGTCTTAGGACATGCAGGAATTGCTTGTCTAGCTGACTTCAAGGAAAATAATTTTCTACTGGAAACATTCAGTTTGTGTTACTGTGGGTTTCTGAATTTCATGACAATGTGTGGGTTTTTTGAAACTCGTCTGAGGTGAAACTGGACTCTGAATTGCATCATGCACTTCAGTGCTAAAGTAAGTAGCACTTGTTGCGTTTTTATAGTCACAAAATAAAACACCTAAATTGACTGTTAACACCTGATCTGGGCCAAGTCTTGGTTACAGAATGCTGGGTGAGCCACCCAGTCATTTCACTCTCCCGAGAACCAATACTGGTTGTCTTTTGTTAGAAAGTTTTTCTTTGTACTTGAATAACAATTTATTTTTTGTGATTTTATCATACAAGAACTAAAAATTTAAGCAGTCCTTCTGCAACTGGATAATCAAAATAGGACTTTATTTAGACATTTACAAATCGAAGTTTTCAAATATAAGTCTTTGATGCTTTCTTTTATAAAAAAAAACAGGTTGAAATGAATAAAGTGATTTTTGAGGGAAATGAGGGTAAAAGAAAAGTTTTGAACCCCTCAAATCTGTTTATATAAAAATCATTTTTATTGACTCTTTTGTAACACCATGTGTCAAAACCAGCCATTTAGCACAAAAGTAATCCTATTTTGTGGCCTTCAAGGAAAAAGCTTTTTGTAATTGTGAAATTTTAAAAAATTAGTAGAGCTTGGGAATATGCATGTGACAATATAGTAGTGTATTGAGGTAAAATTTTGTTGCTGCAATGAATAAATACTTGATTAGATAATGGCTGATTAACATGTTGGATCTGGCATATCTAGAAGTGTATACTTGAACCAGAAGGATTGTGAGGGTTTACTCTGCTTTGTACTTCATAGAGAAGGTATTTTAACCCTTTGAATGTGCAAAATATCCCCAAATGGGAATTATTTCAAGTTCAAAGTAGCAACTTGTACTTTCTTCCTGAATTTATAGGGCAAAAAGGTAGAAAAGGTTCGGATCAAGATTTTCATGAATTTTTTAATGAAACAGGAAAGGATCAGTAATTTGGAAGTAACCAAAATGACCCTCCTAGTGTAAAGGCTTGGAGTTTTCTTCTGCACACATATTTATTACTTGCTATTAATCATTAACTTAAAAGTCTGCCTGTGCTTTCAAAGTATGTCTTGAAGGTTTGTGCATGAAGGAATACAAACACAGGTTTTCCAAAATGAAAAATAATTAAGATTAATGTTGAGAGAGGAGCCAAGTATTCGAATTTGGCTTCAGTTGAATTACTACTGTCTCAGGACCCGTGGCACAATTCCTTTGTGTAATAAATTATTCTGCCTAATGTGTTTAATTTTTATAGAATCATACAATATTCTGAGTTTGAGAGGACCCACTAATCATAATATTTGAGAACTAGTGTTTAAGCACACATTAATAAAATGAAAATAGTTGTAAAGATGGCCCTCGGTAATAGTTTAAGTAGCAGTTCATTAATAGTGGGTCATGCTGAGTTGCCAAATCTGACTTCTCCATGTACCGAGTGGTGGGTACTGGGGAAGTGTGACTGACATGCACACACATATTCCCAGGCTGGTTTTCCCATATCTATTTCAGGGACTGATGGGTTGAAACATTGGTGACTTGAGCTTCACCCCTAGTGCAGATTTGCTGGGATGTGATCAGATTCATGCCTGTCCTGCTATTGATACCTATGCTAACCAACATATAACTCAATTGGTATGTCTGCAGCATAGATAAACTCTGAAAAGAAAGTGGTGAAATGCTGCCCTAAGCAAATTGACCAAGGCTTTCTACTGGCAAATAGTTTGCAGCAGCAAGTGAGGAGAAAGGAGCATTTTTTTCTGATCTATTTACAAGTTCCACAATAACCATAGCCACAGAACTGCGTGGGCATTTCCTTGTGTAAACAAGCCCTGCCCTCTGTTTGAAGAGGATAAGTGTGCAGTCTTTTGCTATGTAAGTGAGACTTTGGCCATAGAATGCTGCAGATAAGGAACTCTGTTTACTCTCTATCTTAGATTTGCCTTGTGAATTTTGACTCACAGCTCAGTTTATGGGTATTTAGGGAGTGAAAAATAGCAGCATTTGGTTTATAATTCAAACTGAAAATATTTCTTTTCTGCTTGTTAATTGTATGTGTTCACGTAAAGAGACTGGAAAAGTGATGTTGACAGGAGCTTGGAGTAACTCTACCTGGAGTCATAGGTGTTAAATGTACAAATTTGATTAGAACTGAGTCACTGGTTAAAGGAACTAACCTTAAAAACAAAACAAAAAACAAAAAAAAAAAACAAAAAAAAAAGAAAAAATTTAGGGAGATTCTCTTATAGAATGAGGTTAAACATTTGGATTTCTAGCTGATGACATTTTTGGGTCTAAACTACTATTCTGTCTCACAGAACATAAACATTTATTATCTTCCTGGTGCACAAAACACCTTTCTGCCCACTCTGTTGTTCATGGGAAAATGATTTGACCAGGAAGTAGTTGTTTGGCCAATACTTGTCTGTGCAACATAGAACATCTTGCAACATTATTCATTTTGAGGAAATTTAGTGAGAAAACTAGGAAAATACTTCTAAAATTTTGTATTTAAAGTCATGTGGAATTTGCTGTATGAAGAAAATCTACTGTAGACTTGGCACACACAGACATGAATATTTAAGTTTTTGTTTCTATTCTACTTAAAGTGCACTTCCCAACTGCCAAAGTATTTTTTACTTTCCAGTTTCCTTTAAGGGCATGAGTGTTCTTTTAATCACAAGCTGGCTGCTCACAGCCGTCTTTAAAACACTTGCTCAGCTGCTTCCTAACTGAGGATCAATAACTTCATAGATAATTAAACTAACTGTCTCTTAAAAATAGATGCCATCTTCCATATCCCTTGTACCCCCAACCTCCCACTTACCCTGTTTGACAGTCTCTGCCTATGCTGGTTTGCCAAGCTGGGTATTAATACTCCAGTGCCAGAATGCCTGGCTCGAGCCAATGAGGGATCCTGTGCAGAACAGCTGCACTGCAGGCATTGTAACTTCATAGCTTGAAATGCAGGCACTTATTTATTTATCCTAAATATAACTAACAGCAATAGAAATGCATTTTTTAAAAATCAAATGCACTTAATTATCAGCCCAGCTGTTGCTGTTATGAACATTTTTCAGGTAATACTGTTTCGGAAGTTCTGATCTAGTTTTTTTACTTTAAAAGTAAAATTAGTATACACTAACAATATTTTTGAACCTTTAGACACAACATTGAACTTGTGATTTCTGTCAAAACACAACTAGGTTACTGTCACAAATGTATAACCTTGAACAGCTAAACTGACCTGAAATTTATAATTATTGTTATGAAACATGACACTGTTCGGCAACAAAAGATATTGAGCTGGTGCAATAAATGCAGTCTTCATTTATCATTCATACTGAGTTGTGTTATCAGCTTTCCTGGAATAAATCATACTTTCTCTATTGATATTTTCAATTGTAAGAAAAAGCAAGTATATTCCTTGGTAATTCCTGTGTTCTTAGAATTTTTACTTTACAGAGTTTAACAGAGTCAACTCAAATTGCCTCAAAGAAGTATGGAATTGAAATCCAGACTTTGTCTGTTAAAGACTGAGAGATGTTGATAATAGGGATTAGACAAAATCTCTAAGAGGTTGTCTGTAAAGGGCAGATTATAGGCCTTTAAGTCATGTTTTTTAAGAGTATAGATATTCACTTTTATCTGTGAAATGAGATGCAAAACAGTGGTCTAAATTTATACAGGAGACAAAAGCATTTCTGTGTTTCAGTTTCAAAACTCCACTTTCAGTCAGTGATTGCTCTTCAGTGCCATTTTACTTTTGTGTGATTTGCTGTGATGCCTAAGATTTCTGGGGGAAAATACTGCTTAAGGGTGGGATTATTCTTAAAAGGCATTTAAAATTTTGCATTCTGATATACAGAACACTGTTGCCTCTAAAGTACCTTGAAACATAGAGGTTTTTATCAGTGAAGCTCTAAGTTTGTATCATGTAATTGAAAGGCTTTTCTACTGTTAGTAAAATTTGGATGAATAGTAGAATAGTATGTTCAAAAATCAGTATCTCTCTTACAGGAAACCGTACTTGGTTTCTCTGTAAAAACTCTGTTAAAACAAATTAGAATGGCTCATATGTGGGCCATGATGAAAGACCTGGTAGCATTTGTTGTCTTAGGACTTAAAATTACCGATGACACTGAATAAAAATTAATGAGAAATTATGACTTAGAGAATAGGAAGAGCATAGGTTTTATAAAGTCACTGTGTATTTTGATATGTGTAGATAAGTAAATGTTTTTTTGTTTATATACAGTTGTCTCAAAAAGCGTTCAGGAACAAATTGCCAAACGTAAAGGAAGTATATGTTTAATATGTTTAATAAATGCATTCCCATTCCTCTCTTGCATCTTTTTTTGTTAGTGGAACCTTTTTTAATATTCCAAAATACTGAAGCTGATACAAAACTAATTTGTATAAATTGTTCCATGAATACATATTAGAACATTCAGATATAGTGTGAATATTCTCAATTATAATTGTGTGGTTGGGGTGAACGCTTTTATTTTGCTCGCTTAAATTTAAATCTTAATATGGTCATTTGGACCTAAGCTCAGGATGGAGGTGGGGTGAAGGGAATCAGATTTCTCTGTAACAAAATGAACTTGTTTTTCTGCCCCTCTCAGCTTCCTTGCAGATTAAATTTTAATAAAATGTTAGCAACATAGGAACTTGTAAAATATCTTCTTTTTAAAAGTACTTAAAAGTTAGCACTATTCCAATGGACTTTAAAAGAAACAGTTGAAGAATTTCTGATTAGTAAGTACTCAAGTACTCAACTCAAGTGCTGACAGGTTTTTAATAAGCTTTTAAATAATATGCAGTGAAATATTTTTTTTGTTCCCAATATAAAATACATTAACGGAAAACTATATTAAATAAAATTTAAATTAATGCCTTAAAAATCTATTGGACTAGTAAAGTTAATAAATACCTACTGATGGCTTATGTTATAATTCTGATATGGCTGCCCATACCCAGTTGTTGCAGATGATGGAGTTATTTTCTGAGATGGTTGTGTTTGTAAATTATAGTGCAACATTCTTCAAACTGCATTGGCAGTTACTCAATGCATTTCTCCATGAAGTCTCTTTTACTAATGGAAACACTTGGTAGTGGAAAAGATAAATTATTGTTTGCTCAGATGTTTAGGGTTCAGGCTAGTAAAAGTAAATTAGTTTAAGAAGTAGAGGAAATGCCTGGCCTGGGATACACACAGGACTAAACCCCGCTGCTCTTTCTCGTGGGAGAAATTTTTCTTACCCTCTTGTGTCAGGAATGTTTGGTGGGTCTCAGCATTTCCAATCTCCTCCCTCCCTGTGCTGGGCATCAGATGTTCCTGCACTGAAAAGACTCAATAGCATGTTAACAATTCCCAAAATATTTTTGGCAGCCAAGTACTATCATGCTGGGTGACTTGAGGAAGACTCTAGCAGTATTGTAGGAGTAGCTTACTAGTTTGGCTGGGAATTCTTTTGGGATAGCAGATTTGTCAGAGGGCACAAGTACCTGTAATAGAGATGAGAGTAATCTTCTCTTGAAATCAAAGCCTTATTTCATGTGAAATTAATGGTATTTATGATACTGGAGGATGGACTTTGGTGGTGGTAGGCTATGAGTTCTTAAAAAGAAATAGGGAGGGGAAGAAGGAAATGAATAGGGTTGTTATTTTAAAAAACCCTACAAATCAACAAAATGCTTTTCAATACAAAATACTTTACAATGCTTGGGAAAATGTGGAAGGTGGGCTGTAAACAAAGTGCTTGTTTGTTTGAGATCTAATGAATTTGATACAGTTGCCTGTGGGGGGATAGAATATAAGTAAATAAAGGTAGTATAGAAAGTAATCTTTCCTCCTAAAGAGTTGCAAGCGGGTTAATTATTAAAGATTAGGAGCAGGCCTGACTTTAACAGGCCACAGCTGAAGCCAATAAGAAGAATGTTATAAAAGAGTGGACTGGGTTGGTTGAGGGGAACTGGAGTCAGTTGGCTGCTGTAGGGACAATGAAGAGTCAGTGCTTAGAGGAGCTGCCTACGAGAAACATCAAGGAGGTGCAAAACTCTAGTAATATGGAACCTTTGCAATATAATGACAATCGAACTCTTGCAATAATATAATGGCAACAGTTGAAAATGTTAAATGTGACCTTGAGTCTCTGATTAATTTTTGTACTTTTATAGCCACACTATTTCTGTTAAGAGCAAGGAATTTTAATTAATCTCTAAACTTGTAGAATTGGGATATGTCCTTTAAAAGTCAGCACTGTTTTCCACGCCATTTGCCAAAACTGTGACGGCTTAACACAGAAACCCAAAATTATCTTCTTGTTTAATAATTTGACACTGCACCTGTGTGTCTGCCTTTGAGTATGTATGAATGATGGCCTACAAGGGTGAACAGCAACATTTGAGTGTGGTGTAGTGTTTTCAGCACTGCTTTCGGCTGGTGTAGGGGGGCTTACCACAGATGTGTGGTGGGTTGACCATGACTGGCTGCCAGCTGCCCATCCAGCTGCTCCTGGGGTCTCTGTGTTCCTGGCTTGGTTCCCCTGGCTCAGCCCCAGCTGCCGGGCAGCGTTTTGCCCTCCCTTGCCCAGGCTTTCCCCGGGGCTCAGCCGTGCCCTGTGCTGGGGCCGCTGTGTCAGTGTGGGAGCTCCAGACAGATGCTCCACATGGAGCTGCCCCTTCAGCGCTTGCTGCTACAACATCTTGATACCTGCACCCACGTACAGGTGTCAAGGCTCTGTCACTGACAGGGCAGAGCTTCATCCCTGTCCTGCAACACCACCTGCTTCCAGCCATGGGGCACCAGCCTAGCCTTGCCCTGGCTGAGGTGGTTGCTGTGCTGTTGTGGGTCACTTCAAGCTGCTGTAAAGGCCACTTGTGGAACACCCTGCAGGTGAAAAAAGCAGCAGGAAGGAGCAGTTGTTCTGCAAGCTGTGTCCTCTCAGGTTATACTTGCCAAGCAGCAGTGGTCTGCACAAATGCTGAGAGACACTGTCCCTAGTGGCTTTCTTGTTCATCTCTAGAAACAGGGAAGAACAGGAGCAGAAATAAACTAGTTTTCTGTTTAATACCTGCTCTCTGTGATTTCATGGCTTTGTCAGTGATGGGGCCTGCCCTGCCCTGGCTGGCGGTAGATCAAGATCAGAGAGTTCCTGCCAGTTTCAAGGGCTTCTTTTGGCAAGCCTTGCCCAGGGCAGAAGGTGGCTGGCCTCCCAGAGGCACTGGACCCTCCATCTCTGCATCCAAGATGTCCCTTCTCCAGTTAAAACATTTTGCATCTCAAGGACGGAAGTGCATAAGTTTTGCGTCTTGTTCTACTTGCTTTGCTTGATTTTTGTTCAGTGTTTATCTTGCTTGGTGGTACTGAGCAGCTTCTTAAGGTGATGCATGCAAAAGTAGAATGTTTCCCCACTAAATCGTGATTTTGAATTTCTAAGTATACTTTCTGGAAGATAGAAGACTTCACAAATGCAGTTGAAAGAGATGATCCTGTTTTTCTTGCAGAGGTAATACTGGATTAGGACTTCAAAGATTGCTTGTCACTATCAGACTGTGCTTGGGTAGACAGGATCTTTTGCTTGTGTTTGGTCTGAAAGTGTATCCCAGAGTTCACTCTGGTGTGTTACTCTGTTACAAGCATATAACTATTTTTGAACTGAATACAAAGTTCTCATTGCATTTTAGTCAAAGGGACTGGCAAATATTTACATATGGCTGCAATGTGAAATATTCTCAGCACCCAGCTTTTCTTCTTTCTGTGTCCGTGCATCCAGATTGCCAGTAACATGAACAGAAGCTCAGCTGAGATCTGCTTTGGAGTGGGCTCACTTTTGGAAGGAGAGAGCAAAGCTGCAGTGCTTTTCTTTCTTTTCCCACTGACCAGGTTGTTCTTATCTTTCCTCACTGAGTGTCAGGGACATAAACATTGCCTAGAGTAAGAGTTGCTGTTCTATTTCATATAAAATGATATACGGGCATTGAAATTGTGGAGTAGTAGTTCTGGCAATACAGACCTCTGAAAATGATTTGGTTTTAATGCACTCAGAGAATGCTGTATGTTTAAATGGTTAGACTCTAGTTTAAGAAAACACAAAAAAATAGTGCTTACTTTTTTAAATCAGTATTTGCAGTCTGAAGGTGTTTTTTTTATGTCAACACTTTTGAGACCAAGATTGTGATTTGTTTGAAGTTTATTGGTCAGTGTGAAAATTTACTGTGAAAACTGTCTGTGTTTGTCAAGTTAATTTTTCAGGGGTATGAAATTCAAACTTTGCAAGTTTAAATATTTAGCCTAGAGACTGAAAGCTAGTGTACTTCCTATCAAAAATGGTATAACTCAAGTGGTAAGCATAGTGAATTGTCCTAGCATTCATATGGGTTATTTTTATTCTATTTATGTGATTCATTAATGCTTGTTATGTTTCAGTGAACTGCAGGATGCTAAAATAAAGATATTATATGTATTGATTTAAGTTAGTTATTTAAATGTATTCAATTAGTTGAATTAAGAAATTACTTGGATGTCTTGAAAGCAATGCAGTTTAGTCCAACACATTTTTTATCTATTAGTCTTCTGAATGTGTTTGCATGTTTGTTAAATTGTTAATAAATTGTGACTTGTTCAGATGTCCCCATGCTTTGACATTCTTTGGAATACTGAAATTGCTGCATTTTGAAGTGGGATAACAAAGCTCTCCAGAGCTTGTCAAACATGAAAGGAGAGTTATAAATTGGAACTGCTTAAAAATTTATGCACACACAGCTCACCAGAAGTTTTGTGAAAAATTTTAAAATTTATGGACTCTTGTGAATGATGACTTAAAAGTTAATTTGAAAATTCTTCTGCAGCTGAGAAATCTGACTCTGACTGGAACTGCAAGGTGCTACAGTCACAGGAAGTTATAATGTGATAATTTGGCTTCATTTCTCTAATTTGTGGTCAACAAGATCCTAGTACTGTAAAAGTGGAAAAATCAGTTTCAGGGTGCCTGTTGATTTGTGTAAAGTTTTTGATTTATTTGTTATACTACATCTTTGTGTTTTGGTTGGCTTTTGTATTCAAATAGCTCTTTCTAAACTAAATGTGTTCTTTGTTCTCTTAGGCAGCCCGTTTTTTCGTATGTGAAATAGCTTTCATTAAATAGTTTATAATTGTAGTTCAGGGTATCAATTTTGCATCTGGGGGTATCTGGATGAATATATAGAGCAGTATAGTTGTGAAGACAAAAATCATAATACAACCAAGATGGCTTTGAGTTAATTGATCTAGAGATGGGTTGACAGAACTCTAAACACAGCCAGCTGTATGCCCTGACAATGTTCTTGGTTACATCCATGGGAGTAGAGTCAGTAGGTCAAGTGATTATTCCCCATTATTCAACACCTGTTAGACCATGGTTGGAGTCCTGTGTCAGGTTTTGGCTCTCCTGGCACAAGAATGCTGATAAGCTTGGGTGAATCCCCAGGCAGGCAGTGAGACCGTCAGAGGACTGGAGCATGGAAGGGAGGGAAGAGGCTGGGTCAGTTCTGCTTGAGTTGAGACTGCAGAGGAGGTGGTGTGAGGAGGCCTAGTGCATGCAGACATATGTGCAGAAAATAGTGAGAGAAGTCCTGGAAGCTCCATGCTTCAGTTTAGTTCTGAGTGGAGAAAAAAATCACTGTGAAGATATTTAAGGACTGGAATCTGTTCCTGAGAGACAGCTTGAGCCCTCCATGCTTGGAGGCTGTCAGGACCATGCTGGATGAAGCCCTGAATAGCCTAAATACACTGTTGTCGCTGCTTTGAGCAGAACATTGAGCTAGGTCATCCTACATTTCCAAGCTGGAAGGTATTGTGATTTTATGGAATGCTCAGTGATGAGTGCAGGGCAGGACACGCTGTAGCTGCTGTGCAAGTGCTGTAAACTGCTGGGAAGAGTTTGGCGCAGAGCTGCAAAAACTTGTTAGAGCAAATCTGCAGGCAGAATTCCTGTTGTGAGGCTCCACAGTATGCAACTGTAGAAATCTGGAGGAAAAGTTCATATTATTCAGAATAGATTTTGCATTAAATAGATAAAGCTATGTCATTATTGAAAGGTTTTATAGAAATTACCTGCAAATTCTACTCCATACTAAAGAGTTTCCTGCCTTCTTTTCTCTAAGGCAAGGAATGTATTTTTCTTTAAATTTCATACACATGCACATTTGAATAGTTTTGGTTTATTCGCATTTGTGTCTTTTCTAGGTTTCTATTTCACTTCTGGTTCTTAACCATCTTCCATCTTGAAAGAAAGTAGCTCCCTGGATGCCTGACTGCTTCTGATTTTGGGCTGCTTCACTTTTTTCGCTCCTGCCTGGCTTGAGATAGATGGTGTTTTTTTGTTTCCCACTCACCATTTTTTTTCCACTTAAGTACTTTTGTTTGTCTTGATAAATTGGTTGTTAAATCTCCTTGCTGTCACACCAGTGACTTCCTGGGCCAATTCTGTTAGAATTCTGGGGTGCAAGCTACCATGTTTCTTCAGCTAAAACCAATTTTGTTGTTAAAGGTTTGTTTCCTGCATGAACAGTTACTGCTTGTTTGAAGTAAATTATTTTTTTTCTGATTATAAGAAAAAGAAACATCTCCAAATCACATCCAGATTAATCAGTGCTACTGCTACTACGAGTAATCATTATTACTATGTATTTCATGTTTCCCTTCTATTGCTGGCTAAAGTAGAGACGAAAGAACATTCTGTATGATTGTTCCACTTATATCATGTAATAGGATCCCTGCAGAATAGGGAGTATTGGGTGGTGAGAAGAAACAGGAGAAAAACAGGAATGGGAAGGGAGGTATTTTGGATGTGGAAAGGGGGAAAAACTGCTGATTGACACATGGTGTTGGTGGCTTGAAAGCTTCAGTATTTGTTCACAGGAGGTATGCACACTTAGTTTGGGCATCACTGAGAAACAGGACAGGATGAATCATTGTCATTTAGCAGAACAGATGCTGAAGATCAATTCTGGAACCATCACCACATTGACTTCATCATGAGAGTTGAAGAGAATGGTTTAAAAAGCCAAAGATATCTCCTAAACCTTGTGTATTTGAGTGGCTTGAAAGACTATACAAGTGTATTGTCACCATGGTGCTATTTATTCAGCTCTTTGCTTTTTGTGTTTTGCTTTTTGTCTTCGTTCAAAGCTTCTGTCTTCTGTTGTGGTCCTGGGTTTTGTATTGGCACCATATAACATACTTTCTAGATGCCTGAACAATAAGTAACAATAGAAATATTATTTCTGTGACCTGTTAAATGTTTGCTACATTTCAGGCCTCTGCTGACATGTCAGGGTGGTGGAGTTGCAGGTGTGTTGTGCTCCTGCTCTGGGTTTACTGATATGAATCTGTTCATTTTTTTCATACTCATTGCTCAGAGCTCACACTTACGCTCTCTATCTTCTAAAATCCTTATTAGAGAAGAGAAATTTTGGGTGTAGAAGATGTATGGGTCTCTTGCTCTGAGATGCAGTTTCAAAAAGTACCAAGACCTTCTTCT
Source organism: Zonotrichia albicollis (assembly GCF_047830755.1). NCBI lineage: Eukaryota > Metazoa > Chordata > Aves > Passeriformes > Passerellidae > Zonotrichia > Zonotrichia albicollis. The sequence goes on from NC_133819.1 coordinate 82,951,466, forward strand.
ATACGTTTGAGATTTGAAGCATTTCCTGCCTCTTCTTGCACAGGGGATTAATTAAAAAACCCAAAAAGCCAACCAAAACTCACAACTGTTAGTTGTCTGAAGTAACACCAAATTTTTCACTGAGGGCTAATTGAATAGTTAATGAGAAAAACAGATTAATTTTAAATAGGAAGATTATTTTTTAAAAAAATGAGGTGTTCAATAATTTGTGTATGCATTTCTTTCCCTTTGCATATAGAAGTAGATGTCTAGAAGTTTGGACATTTTCAGTTGCAGAGACCAAAACATCCCCTGTTCATGCTAGTTGCTCAGATGTTTCCCCTCAGAAAACTGGGATGTGTTGGTAGGTGATTAGGTATGGATGTGATATAAGCATACGTTATTGAAAGTGCTGATTTAGAAGGTGACAGTGTTGAAGTACTTAATGTTTACTTAAAAAGTACAAAAAAAAATCTGGCCTAAACCTGTTAAGGCCCCAGAATGCTAGAGAAATGAGATTCTGACAGTTAAAATGGACTCAATGCCCCATCTCCTGAACCAGAATTAGGAATCTTACTGGATTAAAATAACATAAAATAATTTTGTGGTCTAATTTTAGTTTATTCTGAAAAAACTTGGAGGAAAACAGTGTAGATATTTTTGGTGGTTTTTGTTGTGGGGGTCTTCTTTCTTTTCGTTTACTCTTGTTTTTCAGGTCTATATATAAGATCTACATTAATTTAGCATTCATTGATTTCTCTCAAAAGCAAGTTTGACACATCTTAGTCTGTTTAATGAAGGTGAAATTTTCTTTTGAAAATAATCATTATAAAGGTTGTTTTTCAACTTGTGAAGCATTACTTCTGGGATGACTAACACTAAAAGTAAATAAACATCACCTTCTGGTTTTTTTTTGAAATCCCAGTTTAAATGTCAGAAGACTTAATTGTAAGAACACAACTTCATTATGAGTCATGGAAGTGATGGTTATCTTTTATATTTTTCTTTCATCCATTTGCTTAGGCCACTTTAGTTATCAGATAGCAGCAGACTGTTAGATTTGTAATGGCTGATTTTGGTTTTTTGTCTGAAAAAGCAGAGCCAATCTGAATCTCAAGATATATCTGATATTATATCTGGAAGATATTAAATTGAGCATTCAGCTTGTAACTCCAGTTGAGGATGCACTCTGGAGAGTTTGGCTTGGTGAAAAACAGACCCCAAACAGGGATTTTGAATAGGACAGTATTTAGAATTTATAGTAGAGAATTAAGAGTTTATATGAACTGTGAAAAATGCACTGATTCCCGGTAGAAACACCTAAAGTGCCGCATTCAAAGCACTGAACACCCCTGGCCCTTGACTTTAGACTGCCAGGGTGGTACTGGTTTGTCACAGTGAGGTTTCTGAATAAAATAAAGCTGTTAATAAATGACATGCATGGTAATTCAGTATAGTGTTCTAGTTAAACATTTGCATCTTTCTGCCACTCTCATAGATTAGAGGGGACTGTTGAACATTAGTGGTAACAAGATGCACCTCATATGCATGCTAATGGATTATAACTTTTTATAGGTGCAATTTGTACCTGTCTCTCAGTGGATTGGGAAGTGGTGCATGAGGAACAGATCGTTAAGCATCAGTAGCCAAGCTTTGCTAATTAGCACGTCTTCCAGTGCCAACTTTCCTTGTCCACAGAGAATGTAAATTATTCTTATTTTCTCCCTCAATCTTTTGGGCTTCTTGAGCAATGTATCTCTTTGACTGGGAGATAGAGACTGCAGATTTGTAGTTTTCAATTCTCATGATTAATTGAAGAACGTGCATGATTTATTCAAAAGCAGGAATGCTGCCAAAAATGATCTAATTTTTTAAATAAATAACCCAGAGCTTTTATTACTCAATATGTTTTTTATTGAATTATTAATGCTATATCACCCTCCAAATCAGTAAGAGTTAATGACTGATTTGCCTGAGGCTATTAATATTTTTCCAATCAGTGGTAAACTGCTATGACGACTTCTTTTGCTGACTTGTATCTTACTGTACTTGTTCACTTGGTAAAATGGTGTTGATCATAAGAGAAAGGACTGGAAAACAGCATCTGAATTTCAGCTTGTTTTGATTGGTTTTTTTGGTGCCTGATGAAATATATGTAATTCTGTTCATAAAATAGATTATGAAGTATGTTTTGGGATGGGGGAAACAAGAAAGAGGAAATACTTTTTGAGAACCATTTGTTGTCAGTAGGATTCAAAGAAAGAGAAGCATAATGCATTTATTTAGCACCTTTGCTGTGAAAAAGGAGGAGGAATTTGAGCATTGTATGATTTTGTTGAGGTAAGTAATATTCCCATATATGAACAGAGGTGTGCACAAAGAAGTGCTTCAATGTAGTACGGAATGGTTCTGAGCAAGTGCCCAGAAAAAAAAAAAGATCAAATAGGCTCTGACCTTAGTAAAGCACTAAAGATCTTGTAAATTAAGTTTAATCCTGTTTCTTTGTATCTGTTTCGTTCTGAAACAGAAAACTATCACTAACTGTTTCTAACTACAGAAATAAGATTGGTAATCATCTAGTTAACTGTATCAGATGCCATTGTGAATGTGTATGAAAATGTGGGTGTATCTCTGAAAACTAATGAAAGAAAAATTATTTTAAAAGCAGAAAAATGTTTCATGTTATTGACTACTAGTGGATGATATTACCCTGTGTGTATCCAAACTAGTGTTGCTTAGACCTTTTTGTTTCAAATGTTAGCTTTTGTCCATCACGTCAGGCGTAAGTGAGGTGGTGGAGAAGTGCGCTTTTTTCATATCAGATGTTCAATTTTTTTTTTTTCCTTTTGAAGCTTTTCCAAGTGGGTTACATTGCAACAAATGACTGCGCCTTTTCCCTTGTCTCAAACCTTTACTTGAGAGTAGGGATGTATGAGTAGTCACTAGGAGATGGATGAATAGAGTAAGAGGAAGGAATAAAGCCATGAACTCTTCATGATGGAGAGGAACAGACTGTGTGTGGGGAAGACAGCTGAGTTTTGGGAAATCACAATATGGCATTTGGGAACTGTCATTTGTTAATTCCAGCAATACAAGAAGAGAGAGAAACTTGAAGCGCAGTGATATCCAGGCAGCAGTGAACTCCTGGCACTTGCTGTGGCGTGAGGTGCTGAAGGCTGAGGATGACAGATCAGGTCAGAAAGGAAGTCTGTCTAATTCACAGGCAGCAACTCTGTAAGGAGGTATCAGAAGTATTGCCATCCAGCATCTCTTGTTCAAGAGCTGCAGAAATTGGCAAACCTGTGGTTTTCCTGAGACTCATCTCTAACTGCTCTTGGAGATGCAGCACCAGACTCACCTTTGGCCTGACCCTGTGGGGCATTTCCCAGCTACTTAGGGACAGTAGCATTGATGCTGGAACCCATTCATGCAAAGAGAATTTGGAATTCCCTTAGCTGCTGGCTGTTTAAATTTTGGATGTTACTATAGCTTCTAAGCTGAATTTGGGGTTGTCTTTGAGAGGAAAGCGTATAATAGTGCTTCAGCATTCTGGTAGTCTGTTAGCTGCCAGTGCAGCTTCTTGAGGTCATTGAAAATGTGGATATACCATTGGGTAACTTTGAGAATATGGAGTCAGAAAATACCTGAAAGCTGGGAGAGGGAAAGTAACTTGGTCACATTTATCCTTTTGCATTCTTTTCTTTTGTATGTTTATGTGATAATACTGTTGCCGTGAAAAGGGTATTGGAGTCTGAATAAATACTTAGAGATTAAAGTAGAAGCAATGAATTAGTTTAGAGTTCCTAAGGTGTTGCAATCTTCGCTGCAGTGTTGTTCTTCCCTCTCTGCTGGGGCTCTTCTCCTTTCTCTGCAGCACAGTCCTTTCTATCTTCTCAGGGGCTCCTCCTGGGCTCTTGACCCACCCCTATTTATCTCAGTTACCTTCACGAGCTACAGCTGCTGCCCAACTAAGGACCCTGCAGCTGCAGCTCGTTTGGAGCAACTCAGACACACACAGATCTTACAATACAACATATATTCAGGCCCCCACACTAAGGCAGATTTGTGCATTTGCATTTTTCATGCAGTCCCTATAAACTAGTACTTTTTTTATTCTATTTCTTGTTGCTAGGTGAAAGAGCCAGGGGGGGAAAAAGATGGTGCCTGCCCTCTCAAATTGTTATGCTCGAGAAACAGTAGTCTGGTGTGTGGAGGAAAAACTGGGACTGGTCTCTAATATTTTGTTTTTACTAATGGCCTAAGTTTATTTATAATAATAACAACTAAGTAGTCTTTTCAGAAATAAATACTTGGAATTACTTACCGTTTTAAACTGTTTCAGTAATAAGCTGGTACAAAAAGTCTATTGTTTACATTAAGAATCAGGTCAGGTTTTGTCACAAAAATTTAGTCAGGTTAAAAAATAAACAGTATTTTATTCAGTGCAATGAAGGGAGTTGTTTTCTTGGCTTTTATGAGGATAGTTAGCTTTTGCACAGACTTTTATGAAGTTCTCATGCATGAGCCAATCTAATCAGAAATGTTCCACATTAGAAAAATATTGCAGTGGCTCTCAGAGAATCCAGAGGTGAGGTTTAATGACTTGATACGTCTTTTGCACTTTCAGTTTAATATTTATGGTTTTGTGATATGTGTTTTGCTACTGGAAGAAATTGAAAAGTGTGTGTACAGAGAAAGAGACAAAGGTAGGGCATGCTATATTCTTTTTTAAGTACTGGTAGTTCCTTGCTAAATACATTCTTTGGTTGCTACCTGGCTTTTGGTTATTTTTTGATAGCGTGAAGGTGTTTTTTTGCATATTTAGTTTCTTGTATAATGGGATCTTAAAGCCTTTTCATCTTATAAAGAAACTTAGTGAATGAAACTCATGTTTCTTTAAAATAAGGGGTTGGATTTTGAGTTAGAAGACCACTGTAATCATAGCAGTTGATTTGCTGGGTGATTTGCCTGTGCCTTTGGGATGGAGCCATTGGAATGCAGCACTCTACAAGTGTTTTAAACTCTTGCAATGGATATTATTTCAGTGGTTTTAATTTTAAGATTTTGGCTATTACAAGAATACATCTACCTGAAAAAGTAATTTCTAGGTTGTTGTAATCAGGAATTTGAATTTTTTGCACTTCAGCTCAAAGATGTTCTAATCCTGACATAAAAGGTAAGAAGAAAACTTCAAACAGAAATGCAGTGATATGGTCACATCTGTGAACTTTTTTCAAGTCACATCCTGGTGTTCCATGTGTAGAAACTCTTTTGAACTCCCTGTGGAACAGACTTTATCATAATGAGGATGATTGTGGATCAAACCTGTAGAGAGAGAGGAGTGTGCACCAATATTTGCATTACTGTGCTGCTTTTACATCAAGGTTATTGTCTGAAGGGATATACCTCTCCTGAGGAACAACAAAATATTTAGGACTGAGATGGCACCTAGAATAAAAAAAATCCCAAAACAATAAAACAAAACAAATAAACAAAAAACCCCAAACCCAAACCAACCAAAAAAAAACCACCCAACAACCAAAAAAAGCCCCAACCTTTGTTGCAACTTTCTTGAAACAAATAATGAGAATGAACTAATTGACACAGTGGATTAGTCATAGCAGCAATACCACTGAGACTTCTCAGTCTGAAAGCCTTGCATTCAAACAATGGAAAATGGCATGCTGCCTGTCCATATTTGCCCTGTAAACATCATGATCTGTCATCTTTGTAAATGGTTCTGCAGCTGATAAGGATTTAAATCTCCATTTTTTAATGTTTGGCTTTACATTTTGGGGAAAAATCCTAATAAACATACTTATTATCAGATAAAAATTTGGCTATGTATTTATTATATTATCTGTATTTTTACTTCATGGTGTTTATTTGCCCACCATTAAACACATAGTATAATTTTTTTTCTCCATATGATAATACAACCAGAAGGTTCTTATGTTATTAGCCACATGTTTGTGCAGGAAGAGAATGTTCATAAAGCCAGGAAGATATTTTGCACTGAATTTTGTTCAGTATTTTAAACTGAGTTTTTTTAGCTATATCAAAATTCTACTAATAGCTGGTCTGGTCACTTCCCCTGTTTCTGCGTAGCCCTTTGACAAGTCAGAGTCAGAACTTAAAGTGAGAATTTCCTTTCTGTGACCGGTAACTTGCCTCAGAACCATTGGGTGCATCACACAGTTGTTTATTAACTGTACTTGTTCAGCTGACACTTGGCCATGCCCTCCCAGCTGCTCCTGTGAGACAGTCCAGGTAGGACACCTTAGTGTGTGTTTTGCTGTGGGAAGTATTTTTTTTTTCTGATAAAATGAGAAAAAGACTTTTCTATCCCTTGCTCACTTCCCTCCTCTCAGTATCTGACAAATCACATTAATGCTATTGACCTACACTTTAAAGAGCAGTTTTTCAGTGCTTGAAGGCTGATTGTTTTCATGCATATGAAATGGAGGTAATGCAAAAATCTGCCTCATGTGCCTCATTTGAATGAGTTTATGTGAGTGTAGGCACTTTTCCACTCACTGTTTTACTGACTATATCAAAGGATATGCCACAGAAATCTTTTAATATTTCATTCTCAGTTAGTGGGAAGTAATGAAGGAAATCTGTGCTAGTCTGTAGTTGCTGTCTAAATCAATGGCCTCTCTGCTTACCCAGAAAGTTTCCTTTCCTTTTCTCCCCAGGTGTCCTTGCAGCTTGTGCTGCTGAGGACCCCACAAGAGAGAGACCATATCTGGTGCCTACAGACATAACAGTGTCAGTGGAATGAACTTGTGTTTTTCTCTTGCATTTTAACAAAAGCAAGCCATATCTCACTTTTAATCTTTCCCTCTGATTTCTTCTTGTTAGCTTTGGACTTCTTTGTTTTTTCTGTACATGTATGTGCCCCCTTCTGATTAGAGTACTGCTGACTAAGGGTACTGAATGCAAAACAAATCTATTAACTTAGTTCAGTGATCTGCAAATGCTTTTGCTGCCATTCTGCTGGAAACAAGCTATCTGTAAGTATAACCATTTGGAGTGTATTTTCTAGTGCTCCGGACTTTGGAGAAATTGATTGGATCGACTCCCATGCCAAGCCAGCATAGGTTTGGTTTGTTTTTTTGTTTTTTTTTTTTTGGAAGTGTTTGGATTTTTGCTGGAACTATCAAGACTTCTAAAATCTTTTGTGTTTAAGAACACTGAGAAATGTGAAAAGAGAAACCTGGAGATTAGAGATACCTGCCAGTTGAGAGCCAAAATCTAATTTGAAACTTCAAATACTAACTTGGATTAAGTGGTTTTAGAATATTGCTTTTTTTTTTTTTTTTTTTTTTTTTTTTAAAGCAAGTGATGATGTTTGACTTCCAAAACCAGTGGGGTTGCTGAGTTTTACTCTGGTCAAAACTGGATGAGGTATTTTTTTCAGAGCTTCTATTTCAGTATACTGGCAGTAGTTCAGGTGTTGGCATGTGCTCTGCTGTCCCTGCTTGAACTGTGACCCTACCAGGGACTGCATCTCAACATGGACTGTGTCAAACTTTGTGTCTTCCTGTGAGTTGCTGGTCTGGCTATTCTATATATAAAAATGAAATGTGTATTTGTAACATCCCTAATTCATTTTAGGTAGGTGAAAGCTGTTTTGAGTAAATCCATTTAGTGGTATTTTTTTCTGTTTTTAAAATTTTTTCCCCCTGTGATGATATATTTGGATTTTTTTTTTTTTGTGAGCAACTGCTTCCTAAATGCAAAAAGTGAAAATATGAACATCTATATTTAATAATTGGCTGATTAACTTATTTTTTTACGTTCTCATCGGGGTTTTAGGTATTGACGCATAGTGACTATTACATATTTTTTTTTTTTTAAGTAAAAAAATGAGTTTGGGAATGGTGATTTTTAACCTTGTTATTTTACAAACAAGTAACCCGTTCCATTGTTAAAGATGTGTTTTGGATACTTTGACACCAGCTTTAGTCAGGAGCAAATATGCAGCTGAATGTGTTTAGGCCTAATACAGGGTGTTGTTAGTACATCCTGAATGCTTTGGCACTTCCCCAAATTTTACAGCTGGAAATCATGAGACAAATGAAAATGGTTCATTACTACTCTGTGGTAATTGCATCTTCCATCCCTCCTCCTTGATTTCCAGCTTCAAAAGAATGTGGTTGATGGTCTGTACGTGCATTTTTTGGGTTGTACTTGCTTCTTCCTCAATCACATGTGTTGGTTATACTGCTTATATCTATGTTTTACTGAAATATGTGCATGAAAGAGAGATGTTTGCTCTGATATAGAGGGGATAAGATAGTAGAGTCCAATTACAGGGACTTGTGGCTTGTACATTTTAGGCTAATTATACAGTGGTTTCATGGCAGTAAACCAGTTGACTCAAGAGGAATAATGCTGTAAAGCTGATTATCATAAAAACATGAAGTTTAATATAGAAGTTTGGAAGATAAGAAACAATGGGACCAGTGTAATCTCTTGTCCTTTGATTTTTATCCTTGCTTTTCAATGCAAAGTCGGAAGTGGCAAGTGTTATGTTTACAGTGAATTTTGAACAACTTGAGCTGACTGGATTTTATTTTGTTCTACAGAAGAGTTTGTTCCCATCTAGACTAGAAGGAGGCAAAAAGCACTGTATGTGTACTCAGAAGGATATCAGCCTGTCCATTGTGTGGGTGTAGGCTTGGTGTGTAAAATGGTCACACTGCAGGGATGTCAGGAGATGTGAACACAAGGTGAGCCACATTTGTCCAGAGTCTGCTGTGGTGTTTTAGGAGTTCAAGATGTTGGAGGTGCAGGGGATGCAAGATGACAGAAGTCTTATGACTGTGGAATTAGGACTTGTCAAAAAAGTGAAGCCTTTTAGATTCCTAAAGTATCTGTGATCTGTTCAATATATGAAACTGGAGAAAAATTAAACAAGGAATGGTTTTATGAGCTTTAGTCTCAATAAAAATAATTAAAAAAAACGAAAATTAAAAAAGAAAAAAGAAAAGAGGATGTAGGGAGAAAGCTATGAGATAACCAAGATAGTCAAGTTGGAATAATTTGTGTGTGGGTCTAGAATAAGTCTAGATAATATTGATGCAGAACCCAATAAGGTCATTGCACATGCATTACAGATAAATTTAAATTGTAAATAAATGTTAGTTTCCAAGGCACTTTTGAGAAGTTTTAGTCTGAAGTTAAATTTGTGTTGGCCGTGATGAAATCTCTGTGGTCATAATAAATTCCAAATCCTTCATGTTTTGTTAATATAAAGAATCAGAACACACACCTCCCCCCCCCCCCCCCCCAAAAGGAAAATGTACTTTGGTTGTTATTATTTGGGAAGTGAAGATATAAATGTCAGTGAGCTGCTATATCAATATTGCTGGCGATGGAAATGAGAGGGTGTGATTTTCTGTATGAGGGATTACTGATCTTGTCTTTCCCACAAACAGTATGTGGGCTTTGGAAGTTGCCTTTTTGCAGGGCTAGTTCTTTCCCTGGTTTTCTCATACCACAGAAGCACAGTTTTCTAGAATCTGGTGTTGTGTTGATGTGATGTGGTATTGCAGACTTAAATGTGTATTCTGAAGATGTTTACATTATTTCACAGTTCTTGGATTTCTCAAGTCTCCTATTAATGTTAGAAGAACTGGAATTGCTGTTTGTTTTGACTGGCAGGTAGTTGTATTAACAGGCTGATACTGCTGCAGATATTTAATGAAGAATATATTAATGGTTGATAAGACTACAGTCAATGCTTTGAATTTTATAGGCATTAAGTAAATATTCACTGTGTAGTGCTGAATGTTAAGGGAAAAATAGTGAAGCCTTGTGTTTTAGAAGAACTTCTCAATGAGGAGAAAATTTCTGTAGATACTCTTTCAGTTGCATGGTGATGATAAATGCTAAACAACATTTACTTCTTTTACCCCCAGTATCAGTTGCTTTATGCATATTTTTTAAAAAAATCCGCATAAAGATAATTAAGAATACATTGTACTTGCCCTGAGTTAGCTATGGAATGCTCTTTCTATTAGAAAATATTAGATGCTGAGCTAGTTTCATAAAATCAAATACTATAGGTATGTAGTTACTTACAGTGAGACAGATTTTTAAAAATGAAATAGAAACAAGTTTAGTTTTCATATTACATGCATCCCAGCAAATTTGTGTTTTCTGTAATTATATAAATTGTTAGGTATTACTCATTTTTGGCTGTGTGCCTCATAAAAGCGTGCCTGTTCCTGTTTTTCATAATGCAAGCCAAGATGGGCAGTTTAGCAGGCAATCTCTAGCTGACAGAATGCCAGCTTTATAAAGGAAAAACACTTCAAATGCATAAGTGATGAGCAGAACACTTTTTTTACTGAAGCTGCGTGAGTTCAATGCATAGAAAATGCAAGTTAGAGATAACTGAGTAATATCTTTTTTGTAACCTTTAAAGCAGCCATCACACTGAAAACTCTGTCACTGTGCAGAGAAGCAGCCCTGATGTGCCATTTGTACCTGCTGTACATTTAGAGTAGCAAGCCATCTGTGGCTTTTCATGGTAGATAGTTGCATTGTCTTAGAAGGTACAGAGGAAATTTGTGCAGCTCTGTCTCAGCTTAAAAGCACTAAAATGGTAAGTCATGAAGTTGCTGTCTTTTTAAATAGAAAAATCTCATTGAAAGTGGAAATATTGTGAGCTGTCTTCTCCTACATGCGCTTTTAATAAATATGTAGCATTTATATTTCTTTGAGTTGCTTAATGGCAGGGAAGAACATTTATTTTGATAAATTAAAGTGGTTTATTTTATTTTAATATTTTTGATTGGTTTTTTTTGTGTAGCTGTCAATGTTTTGTATGTAAATATTTTTAATATATAACACATATACAGTAAGTGAGTAGACATTGTTTTATATAGGAAAAAAGTACTACAGAAAGAGAGTTGTAAGATAAAATCTAGTGAAGATAAGCAGTGAGCTGGTTAGACTTTTACATTGCTTACTTGGTTCTTAAGGAGAAAGATAAAGAGGAAGGAAATATGCAGGTCCTTTGTTTCTGCTTTAGACAAAAAAAAAGTAGTGTTGTACAGAGATATCAGATCATATTTTTATGTAAAAAATTATTTCCTGGAGACCGTTTTATAAATCTCCAAGCCTTGTAGTATTGTTTTGTTTCTTTGCTCTGAGGTACACAGAGAAGTTGTGTTGTCTGGCTTTCTTGATGCGTCCTTTTGGATGTGCCTGGCCTTGTGGCATTGTTAAAGCTGGGCACATGAGTGTCCAGAGCAGCTGCCATCCATCCAGTCTTCCTTGGTGCCATTCCTTCCACAGCAGCCAGGCCTCAGCCTCTGGTCTTTTCTTTTTAACTTCTCTTAAGGGTGATCCTCTGTGACCCACCCAGACACATAATTTATTACTTTATGAACTGTAAAAGTTAAATCTCTGTGGTTTATAGGAGGTCATTCTCTCTGAGGTATTGCTTATTTCTGAATTACAGCTGGTGATTTCTAATTGCACAGGCCTGTTGTACTGATCAGCGTGACTCCAGTTTCACAGGATGACCATGTCTTTTCCTAATATAAATCAGCTACATTAAATAGAATATTTTACTGAGCTTCTTGAAATCAGTAAAATGACTGAAATGCTTAGCACTGAATAGAGAGTTGCTTTTCTTTCTGATGTTATTATGATGTTGTAGAATGCTTTTTGTTGAGATAGGGATGAAGTTGTCTCTCTCTAATGAGTACTTAATTAATATGAAACCACTTCATCTTCATTGTTGTTGAGACTTTCTTTAATCATTGTGGTACAACAGTAGAATAAATAGGAAATAATAAGTCTCATTTCTTGCTTAAAGGGATTTTGGATTTAAATTGAAAAAAGAATTATGGTCTTTATATGAAGAATCTCTTGCTTGTTGTTGTTTTTCCTCTTTTAAGGATTTGGACTAATTTACTAGGAATTTTAATGTGGGAAGGCAGGGTCTGGCAAGTGTGTAAAGCATGATACTTCTTTTTATTCTGATGATTTTATTGCTGTGTTTTCTTGCCATGTGCAGCTTAAGTTTTATTTATATTATACATCTTTTCATCCACAATCCAACCATGTATTTATGGTGTTCTACTTTCATGAAAAGTGAACCTTTTCATCTTATACGACTGTATCTCCTTAAAGATCTTATCTTTTAACATAAACAAATAAAATAGATTGCCAGGTATTTCCTGGGTTCCACACTTCTGATGGTGACTGAAGCCAGTCTGCTGTTTTCCTGTGATTTCCCTTCTGACATATATTGCTTACGTTGGGTTACTTACACTTAATGGATTTCTCACTTGCACTCAATTGCATTGACATATATCCATGGAAACAATTTATTTTCTGCATGGGCATGCTCACTATAAATATTGTATGCAGATTTTTATGAAGAATATTTTATTATTTAATATTTTATTTTGTGGTAATTATCATAAGAATTGGTCTCTGTCACGTTTGTGCCCTCAAGCAGAGGAAAAAAAGGGAGATGTTTAATAATGGAGAGCTGTAGTGAGAGCTGCTCTGTTAACCATAGAGGAAGCCTGGGACAAGGCAAAATGTTTCTACCTTAAAACGATGGATGGTGAATTGAAGGGAGTACTCAGGAAAAGTGAAACAAATGTGTCTTATGTTGTAAACAACTGTGCTCTTGCAAGTTTGTTTTAAGGCATCAGCAAATTAGAGTAGGAAGAGACAGAAAAACAGGGAATGGAATTGCAGATGCTGATGTGCAGCTCCTCTGAAGAAAGATGGAGTGGGAGGAAGGCCTGGTGATAAATTAGCATCAGGGGCTGGTTGAAAAGGCAGGTTGGAGGTAAAACTGGCAGTAGGTTTGGGGAAAAGATGTGCTAGGAAAATGCTTGTTTACAGTTATGTACCTGAATCTGTAAGAACAGGCCACAGCTGCATTTCCTAGCTGTGAAAGATGTTGCGATAATTTCACTTTGCATTTCACCTCTCAAGCATATTTGGCATGGATATCAAGGATCAGGCTTTAGAAAATGTGTATACATTAGATAAAAGGCCTTCAGTGCTTTGAGTATTACAGCATGAGAGAATTGCCTGCATGCAATGTTGCTGACCCTGATGTCTGTCATGACTGTAATCTGCAAAAGCCTCCAGCACATCAAAATATCAAGTGGCTTTGGCAACTGCCCTATTTGTGAAAAGCACATGTTGCACTTTTTGCTCACCTGCTGTGTAAAGGTGGTGGAGATGAGAGGGGAGAGTGTGCTTTAGAAAAGACACTGCTGAGGTAAAAAGTTACTCATTACTACATTCTGAAAGAGGAACATCTTTACCCCTTAGAAAAACGCCCAAGCTTACAAAATATTTTGAAAGTTTAAAGAATTCTACTGCATTTAGACAATTATGCCTTCAGCACTTACAGTCTTCTGGGAAATTGTTTTATTTCTTTGGGAATTTTCCTACAAGGTAATAAGGTAATTGTTTCACAAAACATGCTTAGATAAAGTTTTCAATGTTTTCAGTGTGGATTCAGCTATAGGCTTTTGTGATTTAGGAGTATGCACATTTATGCACCTTTTTCACTTTGCTTTTAAAAGCCTTTTCTACTGTTGTATGCAAGAAGCAAACATAAAAATTGTGTAAGCCAGGAATTCTGTTTATATAATCTGTATGAAGAAAATGATAGAGCTTTTTAAACCAGTGGGGTTTTTTTAGAGTAAAAAATTGAGTTGTAAGCCTGTATGCTTTTGTTATTACAGCTGGGTCAGTTTAAGCTTGTTTTTGACCTTAGCTTCCCTTGTTCCCTCTAACCTTTTGGAGGCCTCAGAGCTCTCTCAGTTCATGGGAAGTCTAGCAGAGAGGAGGAGGACACTGGCAGTGTTTGGACAAGCACTCTGAGTATTTCTAGATACCCAACTGTCACAAATTGTTCTTCTTCGTATACTTAGGAGGAGACAAGCTGCAGTAATTTTTGCTAAATGTTTTATTTCCTCTCCCTTTTTTTCAGTTTTACCTTTTTAACAGGAAGTAAATTGTGAAGTTGTGTTTTGCATCAAGTACCCTTCTGCTGGTCCTGTTTCATCTGGTGAAGTGATGGATTATTGATGACTGTGATCAGTGCTTAGAAAACACTTAAACAGTTAAACAGTTAACTCTTAAACAGTTGCTCTTTCCAACCATTTTGCTGGAGAGTTTAACTTTTTGAAAATCCATCTTCGAAAGCTTGTGTTCATGTCAGGAAAAGAGCAGCTTCTACAGCCTCTGTATAGTATGCCAAGAGCTGCAACTGATTTAAAACAAAGGTTCATAAAGTCCAACAAGGTTTATTCTAAGTAGGCTCTGAGTGTAAGAAAAGCATTTCAGGCACATCAGAGGTGAAGATTCTGTCCCATCATCCCCTATCTGGAAGCTAAGGGAATTGCAACTAGTGATCAGGCCTCCTGCAAAAGAGAGTGCAAAGGTGTCATTGCTGGTGTTTTTCCTTGTGTTCAGGACAGCATTTTTGCACTGCATTTGCAGTCTGAGGACTACTAGCTGGGAAAATAACAGATCAAACACAGAGCATACAGTGGTCCTTGTCCTTAGGCCATTGTTCTTTCATGGGTTTGGTGGCACCAGTGTTTTTGTACTCAGATCTCAGCCAATTGTGATTGGTGACTGCTACTTTGCAAGTGAAGTACTTTAACCATCTTGATGGTGATGTGATTAATCGTTTATCATTCTTACAGGCTTAATTTTGGGGTTATTTTTGGAGGAGTGTTTTTTCTGTTTGTTTTGGGTTTTTTTTAGTGCTTGGCACAGAGATCGTGGCCTCTTTTTTGCAGTATTTGCTTCTTGCAATTAAAATAAACTGTTCTCTATTCTGGTTAACACCTTGAACATGGTCCCGTTTTGTTGGCTATTGTTGTTTCTGTTGTCCCTCCATTCTTATCTTCTGTTTCCAGATTGTTTTGAATCATGGCTGTGACTTTCATATTTTTCCACTTTTCTCTGAATGTGTGCTTTTTATTGACAGCAGTTTTAATTGAAGGGTCCATAGTGTTCAGTTCTTCACGAGGAAGGGACTCTAATTTGCCCAGTACAGGAACAGAAGGCAATTGTCCTGTGGAGTGACTTTGTTCCTTGACTCTGAACACATCTCAGATTCTGAACTTCAGTATCCTGGTAGCATCCTAGATGAGGATGAAGTAGTGTCTCTGGAGATCTATTCTATTTTAGAAGCCAAAAAGAAACTGCAGTGTGTATATGCCTAGATATTAGAAAACTGAGGTTCTCTAAAATATTGCCTTGGGACTTCTGCTGTTGCCTTTCTTTTATATGTATGTGTGGGAATCTATAAAGTTAGAGGGTTTTTAAGAAATGGTTAAAAAAGAGTATTTAGACCTCAAGATGTGGCTTGAAGTTTTGTTACAGTAGAAAAGTTTTTCAAACAAGCAGAAAAGTTTCTCAAGTAGTAGACGTGACAAATAACAATAAGACTCTGTAGATTTGGCTTTAAGAGAGTAACAAGTTTATTTAATGTATATCTTTAGAAGGTTACTGTGAATAGAACTTTGTTTTTTGTCTTTTATGAATTAGTGTTTGTTTTAACTACTCTTACGTATGTTTTATAAGATTAGATGAAAAGTTTGTCAGTATGTTTTGTTTTGGTGTGATTGGTTGAAATCTAAACTGAGATGGTTTTATGTCATTTTGTTTTACTCTACCTTCGGGGACATTTTCTTTTAGGCTAGCATGTTGTTAACATCTAACAATGTTCTGAGGCTGATGTATTAATAAACAAAAAAGGCTGGTCTGAATTTGTTTAGTGTGGTTTATATTTGGACTTTTGCTGTGGCAAGTGGGTTTTTCTCTAAAGACGTGGGTTTTTGAAACTATTGGATCTATAGCTACTCTGGTGCTCGTCAACTGGTGCCCCGTGTGAGGAAGTTCCGTGTGAAGAAACCCCATTCGAAGACGTAAATTAGAAAAAAAAATCCTAAATTTCCCAACCACTAGAGACCCAAGTATTAATCAAAAAAACTATATCATCTCTCCCACCAAAGCCATTTGCGGAGACAGAGCTTAGCAAGGTATTCCAGCTCACCTTAAAAGTGGTCCTTGTAGCATTGGTATGCTCACCATAATTGCCCCCACTGCCAAAGCAGTGATGAAAAAGAAACAAAGGAGAACGAGAGCTGTTCCTCATTATGATGAGAACTGTCAGAGTAATTTTATGCCTTAGAATGCCGCCAGAAGAGTTTCAGGAGGTATATTTTTACCCCAATTGACCTCAGCAGTAGCATTGAGACAATTAGATAGAGTTAGATGTTGGCTGAGCAAACAAGCTAATGCCACATCCTCTGCAATCAGTGATATGTTAACCGATGTTGATAGTATTAGACATGCTACTCTTCAAAACAGAGCAGCCATTGATTTTCTTTTACTGGCACAAGAACACAGTTGTGAGAAATTCGAAGGATTGTGTTGTATGAATTTGTCTGACCATTCTGAATCCATTCACAAAAGCATTCAAAAATTGAAAGATTTGACAGCCCAAATTAAAGAAGATAGAAGTTCCTAGTTAGATGATTTGTTTCAAAAATAAAGTTTCGCACCTTAGCTAAAGCAACTTTGCAAGATAAGTCTTTATGTACTAAGTGTTCTAATACTGATAGGTATAGTAGTACCTTGTGTACTTTGTTGTGTTCGGCGAATGATGAACAGAACAGTCCGTGAAGTTTTCATCATACAAGCAAGAAATTTAAGAAGTAGAAACACAGAGGGTGTTCAGAATCTCACAAAAGCAGTAGATGAATGTATAAACATGAACGAAAGTTTTGAATTAAAGCCTTAGAATCGACCAGAGTTTTTTGAACAATGACTTGTAACTGTTACCAAACATGATTCATATCTCTTTCAAAGATGGAGTCATCACAGCATTAAGTTGCTGTGCCGTAATGTAGCAATGCTTTAGTGCAGATAAGTCTCCAAGAGATGATAAGCAGAAATTTTACAGTAGAGCTATGAAACACAAGTAGTAAGCGACAAGAAAATGAAAAATTCTGAGTCAAACAGAGAGGGGGAAATGTGGGAATCCATAAAGTTAGAGGGTTTTTAAGAAATGGTTAAAAAAGAGTATTTAGACCTCAAGATGTGGCCCGAAGTTCTGTTACAGCAGAAAAGTTTCCCAAACAAGCAGAAAAGTTTCCCAAGCAGTAGACGTGACAAATAACAATAAGACTCTGTAGATTTGGCTTTAGGATAGCAACAAGTTTATTTAATGTATATCTTTACAAGGTTACTGTGAATAGAACTCTGTTCTTTGTCTTTTATGAACCAGTCTTTGTTTTAACTACTCTTACGTATGTTTTATAAGATTAGATGAAAAGCTTGTCAATATGTCTTGTTTTGGTGTGATTGGTTGAGATCTAAACTGAGATGGTTTTATGTCATTCCGTTTTACCCCACCTTCGGGGACATTTTCCTTTAGGCCAGCATGCTGTTAACATCTAACAATGTTCTGAGGCTGATGTATTAATAAACAAAAAAGGCTGGTCTGAATTTGTCCAGTGTGGTCCATATTTGGACTTTTGCCGCGGCAAGTGGGTTCCTCTCTTAAGACGTGGGTTCCTGAAACCATTGGATCTATAGCTACCCTGGTGCCCGTCATGTATGCTGCAGCATTTTATTTTAAAATGAAAAATGTTTCTTAGTGTGAGTTCTCAACTAAACTATATGTGATGCTCATGACTAGGGATAAAAGTTAAGGCAATTTTCTAGCAGCTGACTTTTCCCACTGCTTTATAGTAAAATATTTAAAGATTTTTAATGGTTTGGATGACCATGATAAGTGATTCTGTTATTGTTCTGTATTTTATATATGTACGTGTGTGTTTTAAGAATACTTCAATTTTTAGGGTGATGGGACATGAAGTTGGAAATAGTACCTACAAATTTCTTCTGTTTAAGTGTAGATTACCTGTTCAAGCACGCACAAGTACAATTAAATGGTTATCTCTTGTGTTTAGGATTGGTGGTGATGGTTTTACTTGTGCTTTCTTTTGCCTATCCACTCCTTAGTATTAAAGTTGATCTTCTAGGAAACGGAAATACAGGGCAACAAAAAAGGCAATCTGGCATCCATAGAAATAATTGTAAATATTGTCTCCTTTTTGTAGCTGGACATGACCAGGTTTTCTTAGGACTTTAGTGAGAGTTTAGTAAAAATAAATGGTTTAATTAAAATAAGTGCTGGATCAGATTAAGGGATGACTTTTATCAAATATTTATGTTGTTTTTTAAATGTATTTCTCCTTTTGGTTCAGTTTAATAATCCATGATGTGGAATTTCTTAGGGCTGTTTTGTAGGGCTAAGTTATGGGGTTTCTTTTAATGAAAAACCACGAGGGCACTCAAAGCTTGTCATCTGCAGAGTGAGGTACTAGCATTTTAAATTAGGTTTTAATTTAAGTGTGTGCTGGAGAAAACTCTTTGAAAATATGGCAGATGATGTATTTAAAAAGAATTTCAGAGGAATTGCAGTGCTGTTTGAAGTATAATTTCACCAACCTTGCTATTCAGAAAAGTGTTTAAGAACTCTGTGAGAATACTTTGTTTTTGTTGCTCTTTGAAATGAGAAGCTAACGGGATAACTCAAGATAAGTAATGAAGAATTACATTGTAAAATTAGATAATTAACAGAAGGCAATAAAACTCTGAAAAACTTTGAAGTGTGGGCCATTTGCTACTTCTACCACATGTCTGAAGTTATGGTAGACCAAAGCCTGCAGTTAATACCAAAACAGAATCAATGCTGCAGTGTGTCTTTGAGCAGAAGTAGTAGTTCTGTGGAGATGGAAGGACATCCAGTATTCAGTAAATATAAAGAATTTTGCATCTTGGTCACTTTTCTTGAGGATCATTTATAACTATTGCCTTGCAAACAAGAGTTTAACCATATCTTCATGTAAGTGTGGAACCCTTTTTGAGGGCTAGAGAAGCAATTGAAATGATGTAACTTTTCTGAACTGAGCAAGCTGTCAAATCCATCCAGAGGTGTTGTGTGATAGTTCTCCATTCATGTCTCAAGACTAATTTGTTTCAGAGGACCTTATTACATTTTGTAATATATATAAATAGAACCATTTTGTGATACAGTTGATTTAAAATAGGCATGTCCAGGAAGAAAGGCAGAGCAGATGAATGCTTTCCTGCTGTAGGATGAAATTATTGGAAATGTTGGATCCATTAAAAATTTAGTTCCCTCACTAGCTCTCTCAGTATTTTAAGGGTGAGCTTCATCCTGCACTGTCAGAATTTCTTATGAGATGGACTACTCCTCATTAGTCCTTTGGGAATATTTATAGGTATTCAAAGGCTGAAACTGGAATTGAATGGCTTCCAGTTCTGTTTATTTGGTGTTTTGTGGAGACCAGTGGGAATGCTTACAGTAATCTGCATGAAATTTCTACCATGGTTGCTACTCTCCAGCTCTCCCCATTCCTTTGCCATTAAGGGGATATTATATTGGAATATGTATCCCAATATAACCAGTTAGATGGTGCCTAGGCCAGTTCTGACCTTCGCTGCTGGGCCACAGGCAGCTCTGCGGTGTTATACCTCAAAGATACCTTGGCTGGCGGCAGAGTGCAGCGGGGCACAAGACAGGACTCCGTTCTCCTCAGGGGAGAGCTTCTGGCGATGGTGAAGAAAAGAAGGGAGCGGATTCTGCTAGAAGGTAGCCAGATGTTTATTCCATGAGCACAGATACGTCTGCACTGGGCTACTGCTGATAACAGAATGGCGCCACATGGTCTCATTCACATTTTAAGCTCAGGACAGGGGAAGGGGAGGGGACAGGTGAGTCACCAACCAGGTGAAGGGGCAGGGTCTCAAGGTACTAGGGACACCTATCACACGACGCCTTGCTGGTATGTTAGCCTGATTGACAGGGCACACTCAGCGAGGGGCGAGGGGGAAGGGAGAAGGTAAAACAGGATATTGCAACACACCACAACATCTCCCCGTAGTTTTGTTTAAAAAGAAGAGGGCTGTGTTTATGGTGCAGAATGATTCTACTGAGGCTTCCAGGTCATCCACTGGAGCACTGAGGGCTTCCAAATGGTAGACCTCAGGAGGGGGAGATGAGCTTGAGATTAACTTGAGAACCATGTGTCTGATTACTCCAAAAACAATGCTAAAAACTACAATAACTACAACTAAAATAAACAGCACTAAAATTACAGTTTTCAGAATAGATCCCAACCAGCCCGAGAGTCCCCAGCCATTGAAAAGTCCATTCAGCTCGTTGTCAGTTTCTCTGTTGATGTCTGAGAACTTTTATCGAGGTAGTCCATATGTGGTTTGGGCTGCGGTACTATGTAGGAGATCGCAGGTGGGATGATCACGAGTAGGACGAGAAGCAGGCTCGGTCTCATGACGTCTCGAGGCTACACACGAACAGTGGGATCTAAACTGGTACAAAAACTTGAGACAAACATATATTACAAACTATTCC
This sequence comes from Zonotrichia albicollis, assembly GCF_047830755.1. Lineage (NCBI taxonomy): Eukaryota > Metazoa > Chordata > Aves > Passeriformes > Passerellidae > Zonotrichia > Zonotrichia albicollis. The sequence continues at coordinate 82,971,927 of NC_133819.1, forward strand.
AGATAGGAGGCTTAAATGGAATTTCCTCCAGAGAACATGCGCGGCGTTTTCTTCTCCAGGCAGCGTGAGCAACCTGGGGTGCTTCTGCAGATTTCTCTGAGACTTTGGGAACATAGGGCTTTACCCATTTGGAAGGAACCCACCTTAAACCAGAGGGGGTGGATACACAGGCATATCCACGTCCCCAAGTAACCAATTTGTAAGGTCCCACCATTTTCCAAGTCTCAGGGTCCTTTACTAAAACCGGAGGTTTTTCTTTCATCAACCTGTGACTGTTCCCCCCAAAGTGGCGTAGGATGGGTGGGTTCAGGCTGTCAAAAGAACAATTCAGAAAATTGATTGTGAATAGTGCCCTGGATAACCGAATGTGGGGAGGTTCTACCTTCAGAACCTGTTGTTGCTGGTCCAGGACCCTTTTAATATCACGGTGAGTTCTTTCTACAATGGCTTGACCTGTAGGGGAGTAGGGGATGCCAGTTTTGTGCTCTACTCCCCATTGCTGCAGGAAGCTCCCGAATTCCTTGGATTTATAAGCAGGCCCATTATCAGTTTTCAGCTCCTTGGGGATGCCCATGAAAGAAAAGGCCTGTAAGAGGTGCTTAATAGCATCAATAGATGACTCTCCTGTGTGGGCAGAAGCATAGACCGCTCCAGAAAAGGTATCTACACTAACATGAACATATTTCTGCCGTCCAAAAGCCTGTATGTGTGTTACATCTGTTTGCCACAGTTCACAACTGTTCAGTCCCCTTGGGTTTGCTCCCGTACTCACTGTAGGGAGTGCATGTTGTTGGCAATTTGGGCACGTGGCCACAATCGCTTTGGCCTGTTCTGGAGTGATGTTAAACTGGCGAACCAGGCCAGGTGCATTTTGGTGGAAAAGCTGGTGGCTGATTTTTGCCTGTTCAAAAACATTTGGGAGAGTGGCCATCACTGCAGGTGCAGCAAGAGCATCTGCCCTTCTGTTGCCTTCAGTGATAAACCCTGGCAAGTCAGTGTGTGACCTGACATGCATCACATAAAAGGGTTGCTCTCGGTGAGTGACTAACTTTACCAGTTTTGAGAGCAATTCAAAAAGTGCAATGTTAGATACATCTTGCAGTATTGCTTGATCTGCTCTGGATACTACTCCTGCCACGTATGCAGAGTCTGTAATCAGATTAAATGGTTCTGAGAACCTTTCAAAAGCCCTAACAACTGCAGCCAATTCAGCAACCTGAGGTGAACCTTCCACCTCAGCAATGTCCGTCTCCCACTGCTGGGTTTGAGGATCTTTCCAAGTCATAACAGACTTGTGGGACCTCCCGGACGCATCTGTAAAGACAGTCAGAGCCCTTTTTAAAGGTCTCCTACTTAGAGCAGTTCTTAATTTTAAAGTAAATTGAACATCTTGTTCAAACAATTTGCAAGCGGGCCGTGCTACCGAAAATTGTCCTGAGTAGGAATCCAGAGCAAACTGCAACACTTCATTTTCTTGAAACAATTGTTCCAGTATTTTCATAGTATTTTGACCTGATTTTAACTCAACTGGAATGTGAATGCACTTAAAATCACATCCTGCTAACTCCCTGATCCGGGTCCTTGCTTTCCGGATCAGTTCTGCTATCAGCTCCTGAGGCTTTGTCAGCCTCTTGGACCTTTTGTGACTGAGGAAAACCCATTCTATGATCAAGAGAGAGTCCCTCTGGTCCCGGTCCTTTTTTGGTGTGTCCTTTGCCTTAGGTGTTTGTTTTTCCTCCCACTGGAAAATAATTCCATGGAGGTGTGGCAACTTACCTAGGATGATAAATTTGAATGGCAGATCAGGCCGGCATCGGTGGGCCTGTCTTGTGGACATTGCAATCTGAACCTTTTCTAGAGCTTTCCGTGCCTCTGGGGTAATAGACCTAGGAGCACCTGGGTCCTCTCCCCCTTTCAGTAAATTGAAAAGAGGGGCAAGGTCTTCATTAGTCAGACCAAGCCATGGTCTTACCCAATTCAAGGACCCACACAACTTGTGGACATCCGCAAGGGTCTTGATCCTTGGATTGATTTCTAGTTTTTGAGGAACAATGGTCCTATTTCCAATTTCTAAGCCCAAATACTTCCAAGGTGGCATCTTTTGAATTTTCTGTTCCTGGAGCTCGAACCCTGCAACAATCAATGCATCGATCGTTAGGTCAAGCGCATGTGTTAGTAAATCATCATTGGGGGCACACACAAGGATATCATCCATATAATGGTAGATGATGGCCTTCTCTGCGGCTGCACGAACTGGGGAAAGCAGGGAAGAGACATACCACTGGCAGATAGCTGGAGATACCTTTAGGCCCTGAGGAAGAACGGTCCAATGGTACCTTTTCATAGGAGCTTCTGAATTGATAGAAGGGACAGAGAATGCCAAACGCGGTGCATCGTCAGGGTGCAATGGGATTTGGAAAAAGCAATCTTTAATATCAATAACAGCTAATTTCCAATCTTGAGGAAGCATTGTTGGGGATGGCATACCAGGTTGGGGAGAACCCATATCTTCAATTACATTATTAATTTGTCGGAGGTCACAGAGGAGTCTCCACCTCTTTTTGTCAGCTTTTTGGATGACAAACACTGGAGAGTTCCATGGGGACATGGTCTCCACAATGTGGCCCTTTTTTAGTTGCTCTTCTACTAGTTCCTCAAGCACCTTTATTTTTTGTTTACTGAGTGGCCACTGTTTCACATCGACTGGTTCGTCTGTTTTCCACTTAAGTTTTTGGGTGGGGCGCTGTTGTTTAATGACTGCTGCACAAAAATGCTGTGGAGAGTCTGGAATATTAATTGTGACACCCCACTGGGCCATTAAATCTCTCCCTAACAAAGGTTCTGAATAATCTAACACAAATGGACGGATATTTGCCAATTGTCCGTTTGGACCCTCAAATTGAATAATGCTTTTGGATTGCCTTGCCAATTGCAGACCTCCTACACCTCGAAGGTGACCAGCAACATTTTGTAAAGGCCAGTGTGCTGGCCAGTCTTGTACTGGAATCACTGTGCAGTCTGCACCTGTGTCTACAAGCATCTCAATGCGTTTAGACTCCCCACCCCCACTGACATTGCACCACAATTTGGGTTTATCTGTCCCAATAACTTGGACCTGGGCGACTGTGGGCCCTTGTTTATCAACATTTTCAGGTAAAGATGGCACAGGGATAGCTTGAGCAACAATTTGTCCCTTGGGAAGAAACAGGGGTGGGTGGAAACAGTGCAGGCTGAGAACAAATTGCTTAGGATCTGATGTTGTCAGTCCCGGAGCAATTTCGATCTCTTGTGGTGTGTTTTTGTCCCCAGTGATGATGTACTTACAACGAATTTGGTTCCAAGTACCCTTCTGTTCAGGATTTACAGAAACAAAATGCCAGTCAGTGTCCTTCAGGTGGAGTGACTCTGTCAGCTGCAACCTGTAAGGCTCATTGACAGAAGATGCAGTTAATACAGAATTACTTAAATCATAACAAAGGTTATTTTGTTTCACTTTCAACAGTGGACTAGCAGACTTGGTCTTTGAAACACCTGCTTCACTTACACAAATGTTAATATTATTGCGCGCTTGATTTATTTTGCTACCCTTATTCTCTTGGCCTGCTCCTTTTATGTCTGCACGCCTGGCAGGCTGGCGCTTTATTCTTCGTTTTTTTGTTGTTGACCCCCAGGGAGGGCTTGCAGTTCTCCTCCCCTGCTATTTTTAAATTCATCAAATTCACTTTTCAGGGGGCACTGGTTACTCCAGTGCCCTAGCTTATTACAAAGCAGGCATGGTTTAGTGGGCTCAACCATTGCTGGTCTCCGCTGCTGCCCAGGGTACTGCTGTGCTGAGGGAAAAGGTGCAGGGCTGGCAACAGCAACACGCTGAGGTGGTCTTGGCAGCAGCCTTAGTCTGGTGTCTTCAGGTACAGTCATCAGAGGTACTTTCCTGTTACAGACTAGAAGCATATCTTTTAATGTAGGGGAAGGTTCCAAAGGAAGGCTCAGGATTGCTGCTCGACACTGTTCATTTGCATTTGTAAACGCTATTTCTTCTAAAATTGCTTCCCTTGCATTTTCCTTTTTAACTTGTATTTCAATGGCTCTAGTTAGTTTTTCTACAAATTTCACAAAAGGCTCTGATGGTAGTTGTTTGATTTTACTATAGGGCTCAAAAGGCCCCTCAGGTTGGAGGGAAAAGAATGCCTTTTCAGCTGCTTCCTTTACTTTCTCAAGTGTTTCTGCAGGAATTGCAGCAGCTTGGACTGAGGGAGAAGACCATTGACCCTCACCACAGAGGTGGTCAATAGTAATAAGGTTACCATTGTTGTCTTTTGCTGTGTTTGGATCAGCCTGTAAGCTTGGGAGAGCATCTTTTAGCAGTTGTTTCAATGCTGATTCCCATAATTTGAATTCCGTGGATGTCATGAGACATGAAAAAATTTGTTTTAAATCATGTGGAACCACAACAGTCCTACTTAATTCAGAATTTAAAAGGCCACGGAAATATGGACTGTGTTGACCATATTCTTTATGAGATTTACAGATCTCTTTAATCAATTGTCGTCCAAAAGAACTCCAATTAGCAGTTGGGGCTGCTCCAGCTTGAGCTGCAGGCTGAAACGTAACAGGAGCTAGCGACAACATGGCACCGTGCATTGGGTCTGCTGTCCCCTGCTCTGTATTCCTGGAATCAGAAGCATTGGGATCACAGCTACAGGTTTGGGGACAGGCAGTGGGTGTGTCCCCACCGTGGGAACCCGGGGAGGGGGCGGGGAAAGGGAGCCGGCAAGGGGCGGGGAAACCGTGGGAACAGGGGGCGGGGTCAAGGGGCTGGCAGGGGGCGGGGATACCGTGGGAACAGGGGGCGGGGTCACCTGGTGACATCACGTCAGCAGCCGCCCCCTGGGAGGAGTAGAGGGGCGGAGCTGAGGGTACTGCAGGAAAGGCGGGGGGAGGGGGAAAGGTGTCACGAGGAACAGGAGGAGAGGGGGATGGGGATGGAATTTTGGAATGCTTAAGAGGATTTTGGGAAGAAGAAGACCCGGTTTGGGAAGATGCCACGTGGCACCCACCATCTTGTGCACTCCCTAGGGACTGGGGGCCATTTTGGACATCACTGCTCTCCGAAAAACTAACACGTGCTCGGGATTTTTTTGGGGAAAGAGGTTTAGGGGTTTTAGAGGGAGAGGGAGGAACAGGGAGAGCAGAGGCACATGGCTTTACATTTGGCTTTTTCTCCATTTCCTTTTGTTTGAGCAATGCTGTTCGAATTTGCAAACTCCAGAACACAAATTTAGCTGAGGGTAATTTGCCAGATTGTCCTAAGGTTATCAATTCATTCCCAACTTTATCCCAGAATTGAATATTGTGGATTTCTTCAGGGGAAATGTTTGGGAACTGCAGAAAAAGCCATCTTATAAACTGTTTCAATTTTCCTTTAGAGAATTTCACATTACTCTTGATTAAAATGCTAACAATATCATAATACACTCCCCTTTGTACAATGCTAAGTTTGGAACCCATGTTAAAAAGCAAAGTACTTAATCCCGCCTGACCAAAAACAAAGCTAAAATCAGCTACCAATTTCTAAAAAAAACCACAGATAGAAAGCGATAACGAGCAGACAAAAGCTTCACAATGCAGCTGTATATACTGCTTTTAAAATTCCCGGGCAGCAGCAGCAGGGAGCTGGGACACGCCCTGCCGAGCCGAGGCAGAAACAAAGCCTCCCCCGCGGTGGAATGCAGCAGCCACTCCCGCGGAGCAGAGACAGCAACTACTCCACGTGGCAGCCGAAACCGGGACGCCCCCCCCCCCGCCGCCGCGTGTGCAGAGCACTCCCGACCCCCGCAGGTCCACGTGGAAAGAGAGCCCCCCCCTCTCCCGCAAAGAGAAAGAGAAAGAAAATCTCCTAACACGTGTCTGAACACGCTGCTGAGCCGGGGGGTAAAGGGCAGAGAGCGATCCCGCTCCGGCGCGAATTCTAAAAAACAGTGAAACACGCAGCAGGAAAGCTAAACTAGAACGCTATGAATTCTCGTCTGTGGGGCTGCGCAGCCAAAATGCAAAGGCAAAAAAGGAACAGAACTCGCGGCAGAGTCTGTTTTTGAGCTTCTGCTCTCCCGAAAGCAGAGATACTCACGTGAAATGGAAGCTGTAGGCTGGGTACAGGCAGGCAGGTCTCCACCGGAAAAGGACCTCTCTCTGGGTGCAAGAGAAGCTACCCTTTTCTTCCTCTGGAAAATCTGTTCACCACAATGAAGCAGGGCTTTCCAAAGGCGCCGAACAGTCCACGAAACTTTTTCTGGGAGTATTCCCAAAGTCTCTAGCTGGGAGTCTTGAAGCCAGGCTCCTTTCAGCTGGATGCACGGCTGGCAGAAGCTTCTCTGAGGAACTGCGAGTCCGTTTTCCGGCTCAGGGTCGAGCCACCCACAGGGACGCCAATATATTGGAATATGTATCCCAATATAACCAGTTAGATGGTGCCTAGGCCAGTTCTGACCTTCGCTGCTGGGCCACAGGCAGCTCTGCGGTGTTATACCTCAAAGATACCTTGGCTGGCGGCAGAGTGCAGCGGGGCACAAGACAGGACTCCGTTCTCCTCAGGGGAGAGCTTCTGGCGATGGTGAAGAAAAGAAGGGAGCGGATTCTGCTAGAAGGTAGCCAGATGTTTATTCCATGAGCACAGATACGTCTGCACTGGGCTACTGCTGATAACAGAATGGCGCCACATGGTCTCATTCACATTTTAAGCTCAGGACAGGGGAAGGGGAGGGGACAGGTGAGTCACCAACCAGGTGAAGGGGCAGGGTCTCAAGGTACTAGGGACACCTATCACACGACGCCTTGCTGGTATGTTAGCCTGATTGACAGGGCACACTCAGCGAGGGGCGAGGGGGAAGGGAGAAGGTAAAACAGGATATTGCAACACACCACAACAGGATATCTCTGGCATCTTTAGGGAATCTTTTTTCCCTAAGGAGGTGGATCGTGCATTACAAGTAATATGTCTGTAATAACAAATTGAAAGAAAGTAAAAGCTGCTCCCCTTGGTTATGCTCTTGCAAATGAAGGTAGTTCTTCTGAGGCAATTTTAGTAGAGTACATCCTAAAAAAGGGGTGCTAAACTTATGTTATTTTTCTGACGTTTTCCAATTTTTCTACCTTTGACTCTTTTACACAGAGGCAAATAAAGGAGCAAAATTTGCTTGATGGAAAACTAATGCAGAATGGGAGAAAATACCTGAAGAAATTGTGTTCCTGTGCAGTATATAGTGCACACAGTTAGCAGGACTAGGTGGTTAACTAGCAAGGCTTTAGACAGGTCTCCTCACAAGATTTCCACTCTGCAGTTTGGGAAGTCAGAACTTAAGTGCTCTGAGCAGCTTTTATTGATGTTGCATCCCATTGTACTGATAAGATGCCTTGAAAATAAGCTTTGCTAATTTTGCCATATTGCTATCAAAAGACTTTGACATTCCTAAAAGTGTCACTGAACAGGATACAGGGAAGATATTATGATAACTATAATTTTCTTCTTGAGCTTCCCCTTATTAATTTTAGCTTTTATTTAGGAAACTGATTTTAACATGCAAACCGCAAGCCAAGCTCAGAACCTGAAAAAAAATCAGCAGTCCTGGTGATAAATCTTCTGTTACAATTTGAAGTAAATTCTACTGTTCCTAAAAAAGAAAAAAAAAAAAAAGGAAACCATACTGCACATAGGCTACCCATCCATAACTATTTTCTGTAGTGACATTTTTGACTTACAGATGTTTCAAGATATGCAGAAATGGGGCATGAATTGGGACGCTTTTAGGAAACGGCAAATAGCACTGCCTCCTGTGGCAGTTTTAAGCATGAAAGAATGTCTAAACAAGAAAGAGATTCTTGGTGCTGAGTTCTGAGTTCATTAACCTCCCACTTGATGATTTCTCTTATCTTTTCCATTTCAGTATTAGTTTTGATTTCCTTCAGTTACTGAATCATGATTTCTCCCTCTTCTCTGCCTTAATTCTTTCCTCTCAAGTGGGCTCTGCTTTTGTGTTTTCAGACAATCCATTTCTTTCCCACTAGTGCTCTATATATGAAAATGAGGTATTTTCTTGACTACCTGATGAAAAAGTAGGTGATCCTTATACTTTGTGAAATAGGAAGGCAGTCTGTAACTTAAAACTGGTTTATCAAGAAATGCTTATTGGAGTCTTTCGTTCTTAGTATTTTTTTGTGCTGCCCTTCCGTGGATAGGAGGAATTACTGAGCTACAGGGGGGTAGGTACTGCTTTGTGATTTGTGCCTATAAGCTGCATTCTAAGAGCTGCATATCACCAGCCCACCATAACAAGATGTGCATAATAAAGTAAAAGCAGAGTGCTCATCTTTAATTTTTCTTTGATGCTTGGTCTCTGCCTTGAGAGCTGCCCTGTGCTGCATCCCAAACCACTTTGACTGTCTGATTTGCTTTACAAACTTTGAGATTTCAACCACGAAGTACGAGGCCCATAGGTGTTCTGGGGAATAACATGTTCCAACAAGGAAACAGAAAAACCTTTCCCATGTTTTCCCAGTATTTCCCAGTAGCAGCACACAAAGCAGTGTGAAAGATCTATTTCTGGGTAGCGAAAATATTCTTCAAATGCTGCATCTGAACCGTGACCTTAAGAGGATTTTTTGGGTAATGGAGAGGGACTGTAACGTACGTTAAAACTGTATAATGTTTTTCTGAATTTGGAGCCTGATTTTGGGCAGCTAGGGAGGTGTATTTGATCTCTCAAAGACTAAGTGCTCCAGATGTAACACAGTTAAGAATATGACTTGAATCATAATAGAGGAAATATATAAAGAAAACTCCTTGCACAGAAATGTGTCGACACAAACAAAAGCAAAAGGCATCTTTTAGCTTTATTTTTGACTGGCAGTAGAGGGTAACAATAAACTGGTTTTTAGTTTTTTTTCCACCACCAAGAAAGGAAAAGGAGTATGAGAAATTAACAGATCTGAAGGTGGGAATATTGCTTTTTTTTTTCCCTAAAAATTGATTTTGGTGAAGAGAAGACTCTTCTATTAGTAGTAGAATGTAGTCCTCAGACCAGTTTAAACAATTGCATAATATTAAGTTGATTAAGACAGAACAGAGCAAAGAAGCTTCTACCAGGGTATCTGCTGAGTGCCCTGCTAGGATGCTCAGTTTCAGTAAGTCAAGGTTGCATATTTGAAAAGAAACTTTCCCTTTGCATTAAGTCCTTTTTCCTGTGGCTGAAAGGAAAAAGAATTAAGTTAGAGTTTTGTTTAACTGGAGCCTTTACTATTGCTCAGAGTTTCTGAGTGAGAGAGAACCAGAGGGGCCTCCTGATTTGCTAAATTATGTGTACTTCTGGGCCAGCACTGACTGTGTAGTGTCATGATAGCAGAATGTCTCCCACATGCTTACACATTTTTGTTCAATTTTGTCTCATCTGTGGTGATGGAAAGGTAATACAATTTTTTTTCAAAATGTTATGTGTTTTTTAAAATCCTATTACTTTAATGTTATACTGTTAAAATCCCATTTTAACATTGTGTTTATATGGGAAAATGTGGCATAACCTTCTGTGTGGCCTAATTTTCATTTGTGATCTTTATGTATCAATGCTGCCTCCAGCACGATGTAATGTGAGAGCCAAATTAATTTGTTTTGGAGAAATTCAGACCTTGGGGTAGAAAGTGAGAAAATAAGTTGTGGGTAAAAGCCCTGCCAATTGCAGCCTGGGCACCACTTATATGTATTTAGTCTGTGGAAGAGTTTTAAGGTTATCTTAGACCAAGTGTGATTATCTCACAAATTTATCTGTGGTGCAGCTTCTCTTTGCTTTGTTGCATTGTTTCAAGTTCTTATCTTTGAAAGATGATGAGACCTTTGGAATATGGCAGCTTTTCCAGCAGCATTGTTGGTATTTCTGGAGGGAGTACCAGTCTTAAAATGATGATTTTCATATGAAGTTTGGGTGTGTCTTTGATGTTTCTTCTGCTTGTTTGTACTATTTATTTCCTGTAGTCATTCTAGGAAAATTTTAGTGGCTTGCTCTGATGCAGGTGTTCTAAAAAATATCTCTTTCTTTATATATAATTGCAAGATATCAGGAACAATGGAAGCATACAAATCCTTGCAGATAAATGTAAATAGGACATGCATCCTACTACTCTGTACTAGTGAGCAAAATCTTTGTTTCACAATTCGGATTCTTGGAGATTCCTAATGGTGTTTCAAATAGGAGTTTCCTGGTTTTTGGTGAGTTTACTGCAGTTAGTTGTATGTGTATTACTGATTCATACAATTATATTGTGAATTAACATCAAAATTGTAAGTGTTGCTTGGTGAGTTGTCAAAGATAATGAGAGCCCATACCTGATACTGAAGTTAACACTGCATTTTAATAAAAGTGTCTCAGGACAATGTGCCTGTGCCTCTGTTTACTTTCCTGCACAAGTTCTCCCAAAGCTTGAGTACCAAAACTCCAGATGAACCCCAGCTCCAGCTACCAAAATCTCCTGCTGTCTTTTGTGTTATGTTTTTGTATGCAAATGGAATCTCAAACAAACTTGAAATACAGTAACCAACATCAGATCCAGGTGTTTTTTCTCAGCTGCTTGAGGTGAATGTGTAATCCTGTAGTTCATGCTCTACTTAGTGTGGATGTAATAAGTTAATTGAAAAGAAGTATAAATTCTCTGGATTGGAGATACAGGAGGAAGGAGAGCTGTGAAAGGAAGTTCACTGTGGGCACAGTGCTGAGAAGTTGTGCTGTTTTAATGCTAGTGCACAGCAAAGCATGGAAGGTGTTTGTTTTCAGCGATGGCTTATGATGCGCTAGGCATTGTAATCACAGTCTTGCTTGTATATTAAAACTCTTCTTCCTTAATCTTGTTAGTACCAAACACAAGAAAAAAAGTCTGTTGAGGAGCCTGGAAATTGTGTGTGTCCTCCCTGGGATGGTGCCCAGGACTGAAGTGTTTACCTCTTTCTATTTGCTTAACCTGAGGCATTTGTGATTGCTTCAGCACGGTGAGCAGCCAGGGAGATGAGATGGGAGCTTGCCTGCATGTTGGGTGGCAAAGGGAGGGATAGGCTGCTAGAAGAAAGCATTGTATGTTTTCATTTCTGATGGGGAAAACGTTTGGCCCTGGGTAAGAGTATTTTAGACAAGGCTTGGAATATGTCCACATCACAGCAACCATATTTTTGCTATCTCTACAGTCACCTAAAAAAATGAACCCTAAACCCCCACAGCATTCAACTTCATGCTGGAGAGAGTAGAAGAGCTAAGAATCTTGCTGGGGGAAGCAGGGAGCATCTATCACTTTGGGATTTATGGTACCAGATGGAGTGTGGTGTGTGTTCTGGCTCCAGTGATGGATATGTTAAGTTTTGCCTTTCTCTCATGCATGCTGAGATGGAAGAAGAGAATGCATCCATCGCTGAAGGAGAACAATCAAAGCAGAAAAAAAAATAGCACAGAATATGAAAGCACTGTAGACAAAGAAACTGTTACTACTACTCTCTCTTGTATCATAAATGATTTCACTACATTTGGGCTGGGAGCCTAAATGGTATAAACTTTGTTGATGAGTTGTACCAATCAATGTACATGCACACTCCCCTCCCACCCCAGCTCCCCTTCCCATAAGGTTTAAGAAGTCTCCCCCATTTGGAAAAGTAGATTACAAGTCAATTTCTTCCCTGATACATAACGAATAAAATTTATAGACTTACCTAGGATTTAATATGAGCTCCTGTACTTAAAATGGAATGGATATGATTTCTTTAAATAGTTTTGGAACACTTAGACTGACAAAGTGGATAAGCCAGCTTTTGGAATAAACTGGCGTGTAAAAACTGGCAAAGTTTTTAAACACTGTGCATTGTAATTGCATTTTGTTGGGATATTATTACTTCAGCTGCACAATTAAGGGAGTCTGTTGCGTATTTGCAGACGCTTTTCCAATAACCTCAGGCTATATGCACTGAGTTGGATTTTTCTCTTCAGACTATCATCTTGGATTCTCCCAGACTACATACCACTGCTTTTTTTTTTTTTTCTTTCTGTGTAGCAGTGCATGCTATAAGCTACAGTGAGTGTAATACTTTCTGCATTGTTAGGCAGTGAACATTATCAGCAACTGCAATATTCAGGATTAGCCTTTTTGTTATTATTTGGCATCTGCAGTACGTATATGAATCTGTGCAGTCCTGTTTCTCCAGAAGGCAGCTGGGCTCTCTGACTGAGAGAACACAACCATAAAGGTTTCCTATAATTGTCACTATCCTCAGGAGTTCAGTCTTAATTGGACCTGCGGTGTTTCCAGTGCACTTCACTGAGATGTATAAAAACTTGTATTTATTTAAAGAACATGGGTTATATTTATATTAAAATATGTCTTCACATTTTATAATGGTGAGATGGGGTCAGATCAAGGTTCTCAAAGATATACCACAAATCAGTTCCTGAGTGAGAACTATAATCCAGGTCGCATAACCCCAAGCTTCATCCTTGGTCTGCTCCCAAGCAGATGTCCCTGAATTAATTATGCTACAGAAAACATATCAGCTGGTATCCTGCAGTACAGCAAATGTATTTCAGAATGGTAAATAAAATCTAGGACTTCCCTGGGGCTTGAACTTTATTTCTCTCTAGGAGGTGTCTGTCATCTAAGCTTTATTTGAATTTTTAAAAACTGAAATGAAAAAGTTCATTGGCTTTTGCCAAAGGTCAGAGTAAACGTTATTTTTATGGTTATATATTTAAAGATGCATTTGATAAGAACTGATCTTCCATGATACCCATAGCTTTGGTTTTACCTTTCTTAGTTTACTTGCTGCTTTTGGAAAATAAAGGAGCCATGTACTAGTTAATGAAAGAAAGGAAGCAGCTGTTTCATGCAGACTAAATTACATGGAATTCAGTTTTGATGTTTTTTCTCAAATCTTCATAGATTTTGGAACACATGATCAATGAAATGTAAGATTTACATGCTAGCATCAGCTACCAGCATGTCACTTAAATCAGAGAATCAGTTAAGACGTGAAATTACTTGGAAGAATTCCAGAAAAGGAATGACGTTTTATTCCAAGAACAGTTGTGCTCCTGTCTGGGTGGGTGGATGCTGGAGACTATTTATCTTACAGGTGAAAATGGTAGAAGAGGTAGAAGCTGTATGGTGTTGCATATTGGGGAAGAAAGGAGATTTCTTAAGAAGACTATTGCATGGTATCCTTCTGCAATATTAAAATGCATGTGCGCACAAACACACAAAACCAAACCAAAATGAACAAAAAAACTCCAAACCAAACACAATACATCTATTGAGTTTCATCTTAAAGACACCCAAAAGTGCTAGAAACATTTATTTTTTTATCTAAGTCATGTAGAGTACACACAGAAACAAATTTTGTATAGATATGCTGCAGTGTTCAGTAATTGTTTTCTTTGACTTGCATTATGAAGTTGATTTCTCTGGTCATGACACTCCTGGCCTTTTATGTCCTCAGTACTAACACTGTTTGGCTGAATGGTACTAAAAAGTGTTTTTCTTGTCAGTATCCTGCCTGGATCATCAAACCAGTGAAATTCAGGTTCAGAAAAAACATGTAAAAGTTTGAAGACATGTAGGCAGCAAATACCAGTGGCAACAGAGCACTGTAGACTTCAGTAAAAGACAGAGAAGCCCAAGGATAAATGGCATCACACTCAAGAATAAAGATTTTCAGAAGTTTTGCTGTCAAACTCAAGGAGATTAGAGTTGTATCAGAAGTGATTTATTTTGAATAAAATTACTCGGTTGTGTAATTTAAAGCAAGTTGGATAAAGGCCATGTTTTCCCTGCTCTTTGAAGTCTTCATGAAAAACATTACTTCAGTGGGAGCAAGACCACAATAATTTCTCTTTTATTACTGTTTTTCTCCGTCTCTACCATTTTAAACAAGGTAGTACTGTTCTGTCAGAAGTCTTTATAATGTACTATACTTTAAAAACGACTGTTTTGGGATCATGGTGGGGTTTTTGGAAGAACTAAGTGCTGCTGCTCTTGGACTATAAATCTGTGGTGGTTGGTTAAAAGGCTAAATGAACATTAACAGGTCTAGTCACTTTGACCTCAGTGGAGTTTAAACAAGTAGCAGGGCAAGTTCAGTGGCTTTAAATGAGTTATTATTAGTCAAATCTCTGCAAAGCCAGATAAATGTTATGTCATTCTGTTTTGTAACTTTCATCCAGAGAACTCTGGCTGACTGGTGACTTCACATATTCTGGTTTGTGCTTTCCTGTCCTGGCACTCCGTCTCTGGCACACAGTCTCTGCATTTCTTCTGTTTTGGCCTAAAGGAGTCTGTTCTGGTTATTTTGACTTTACCATGCCTGTGGAGTCAGCCTGACAAAGTCAGAATGAGTCACATGTACTGTTCATGAGGTTTGCATGTGCCTGTGTGTGTGTATGCGCGCACATGTCCACAGTTGTTAATGCCTGGGAGCTTGTGCTCAGCAAGGTGAGACCAAAGCTGGAACTTAAGAGAATCCAGGTACTGCTCTTGTTTTGATTGGATGTAGTTTCTGAGATGAACGAGAAGACACGTGTGTCAGGACCTGGAAGTTTTCCAGACCTGCACATGAAGCAGAAGCAGGCGTAGCACTCTGTACACTGAGCTTCTGCTTTGCAGCGTCTGTTTGCAGGTGTCTGTCTGTTGGGGATGCATTTGTATGGGCTGGTTCTGTGGTCTCAAGCAGAGGTGGCTGGGGCATGTTCAAGGATGTTTTTGATTTTTAATTTGTTCGGCTTTACCTGCTCCTAAAAATCCCTACGTTAATTTTATTTTGGTTTTATTCTGCCCAATATTGTGATTTGGAAAGCATATAATGAAAATGCAGATTTATAAGAAGGCTATTCCTATTTCTGTCATGTTTCTTATGCCTAGATTCTCGTCAATAATTGCCATCTTTCTATATGCGTTCTTTAGTCAAGAAAATAAGCTGGATTTAATGAGATCTTTTTCCTTGTGCAAGGACCTCTTCAGCATGAAGAGAGAAAGATAAGTAGTAGTATTTGCTAACATACATCATAAGGAGAAATGTTAGTATTTGTAGAAGGAACACAAGGTAGTGGATTGTAACCATTCATCCTTGATTGATCCCTGAAAGTAAGATATATTTGCATAATGCAGGCATGTTTTGGAGGAGGGGAAGGGGAAGGAAAATATTTTTATCCTTTTATTCTTACTCTTGTCTTCCTCTCCTTTTCTCAGTTTTGATACCTTTTCACTTTTGACAAGATTTTCTTTGTCAAATATCAACAAAAGCAAAGAATGTGTTCAGTAGTATTTTAATTAGTAAGTGAAGTTTACTTATATATGTTCAGTTCTCCTGTGCATAGATGGTGAGAACACTGAAGACTGGAAAAGCCCCATCTACCTGGTGTCCCTGACACTTCTACTTTAGCCTCACTGACATCATCCACAGTCGCTTGGAGCAGCTTCCTCAACTCAGATTGTCAACTTTGTGGAGTAAAAGCCAAGGCTGGCTGGTGAAATGATGTGGAGCTGGCATGTAATTATCCCACTCAGTGTCCTTTTTTGTCTTGTGAGGTGAGCAGGGGTTGTCATTAGGTGTTGTGTGAAGATCCTGGGTGCCTGGGGAAGCTCCCAGGTGTCTGGGTGAGGCGAGGCTCTGCTGTGGCACGCTGCCTGAGCAGTGCCGTGCAGCTGCGGCAGAAGTGGGAAGCCTCAGCGTGCAGATGAGCCACAGTGTCTAGACATGCTGTGATTGTTTCTTTGCTCAGTTCCATGTGGAGCCAAATATCTCTTCAGGTGTAGCAGACAGAGGTGAGCCCAGTGCCTGCACTCATGTAAGAGCAAAGGTGGTAACTGCGTGTGTGCTCTCCGTGGTGCCCCTGCCAAATTCAGTCACACTGCTTGCTCATACCAGTGACTTTTGTGCTGTATCCTATCAGCAGCAGGAACCAGCACTCCCATGTGTTTTGCTTTAAATCTTGTGATGATGTCTTGAAGCCTTACCCTAGTATACACCTCTGTCTATTTTTATCTGTTTGCAGAAGTCCCCTTGCTGCCCCATTCTTTTAAATTAGTGGGTTTCTGGGAAATAAAATGTACCATGGCTGAATTCCCCTCTTGTGTACCTGTGTTTGTCATTGAGAGTAGGTACAACAGCTGTTTGGGAAGTGAGTTTGTCTGTTGCTTTTCCTTACCATTTTCATAGAAGTTTCTGTGTTAGACTGAAACTGATCATCC
This sequence comes from Zonotrichia albicollis, assembly GCF_047830755.1. Classification (NCBI taxonomy): domain Eukaryota; kingdom Metazoa; phylum Chordata; class Aves; order Passeriformes; family Passerellidae; genus Zonotrichia; species Zonotrichia albicollis. Next base: position 82,988,184 of record NC_133819.1, read on the forward strand.
ATTCCTAAAGACATTTTGAAAGGAAAGAGTGCGAGACAGAGGCATGAAGCAAAGCCACTCTAAACTTTTTACTCTAGCAACTGATGCTAAACCAAAGCAAAAGTAAACTAAAACATGATTGCAGACCTTCCAGTAAAATTGATGGGTTTTTTTTTAGTTAGACTTCTAATTTTGGTGGCTTTATTTACAGTTTCTGTAAGATTGGTTTGGTGTGGACTGTGTAGACCGAGTTCGCCTAATTTTAGCTTAAATAAGCGAATACTCAGGCTGGTTTCTGGTGTTATCCTGCCCACAGCATGTACTGTATTGTGCTTGATGATAGTGCTTCCACAGTCACAGGAGCTGCGGAATTGCCCTATGAAGAAATGTAAGGGGAGCACGACATGAATCTGTAGAAATCCAACTTTTACGTATTAGTTTTTGTGTGTGTGTATAGATTCCTAGATCAATAAGATGGATTCATACCCTGTGTTCCAGTTTTGTTTATGTAATTGATTAGAATAAAAGTAACCTTGTTCAAGCTTTTATTTTGATTAAATAAAATCTGATATGTTTATGTAGAAATAAGAATCATGAAGTAAGCAGGTTCATGTGCTTATAGAAAGCACTAGTAGTGTTAGGCTTGTTTAGAAAAATTGAGGTATACAGCCTTCTTTGTAATGTTTCAAAGTGTAATAATTCAGCTGCTCATTCTGGTGTAGTGAGTGCATACATAAATCACTAGCACACTGCATCTTGGAGATGGGTTGCTTGTAGTTGTCTGTAGAACTTGCTGCAGAGTAACAGTTATAATTAATTACTTGACAGACTGAATGTCTCAGAGTAGTTTGTCATCAACATGCACTGGTGACGGGTAGTTTGAGTGCTGAGGTGTTGGAGCATTCTCTGGTACATAGTAGTATAAAAAGCAGAATTTGGTCCTCTTCCAAGTTTTAAGTTTGTCCTTGCCTTTCTGAAAAGTGGGAGGCAAAGAAAAGGTGATGCAATGTCTTGTTGAAAATATAAGCTTCTCCTACTACCTTGGACTATGAAATTGAAAGTGTATTTCTATACTTCAGCTTTGCTTGATCCCTGTGCCTTGGAGAACACCATCTAAATCTGTTTTTGGCAACTTCTACAGCAGAGACATCACAGAATTTCATGGAGGGGTCTGTATATGTGCACATATGATATAAATTATATGATAAAATTCCTAATTTAGGATAAAATATGTAAATTGTAATCTGAAGTACTTGATGATAGGGAGAATGGGATTCTTGAGAAATTTTGATGTGGTAAACATAAATCTGAATCTTTGTTGGCCAGTCTGCAGAGTTCTTCTTGTTCGTATGAGGTTTCCAAACATTTCTATGGTTATGCATTTGGCAGGCTTCCTGAGACTTTCATAGGTCAGGAAAGCATCGGAAAAAAATCACAAACACTTCCAGTCATCTAGTACAGTCATTTCATATAAGTGAGTAAACAGAGTGGAACAATGACTCCTTTTTTGCCTCACGTCTCTGTTTAGGTTCAAGGGTGAGCTGTTGATTGCTGGTGTATTTGTTCTGTTCTGTAGACGTTCTCAATCGAAGAAACGAATGCTTTAATTGGACAGAGGACTACTGTTTTTTCTTGTGAAGTGCCTTTTTCTTGAGGTGCTGAGAGCAGGAAACTGCTATGGGATTCCTGTCTTGCTGTTTCAAGTAGAGATAGCACTTGATTGATTAGCAGTACTTTTTTTGGTTTAATAAATAAAAAAGCAAGATAATTTTTTGAATTTTTATCTTGTATTTGTCATTCCTACAAGATGGGTTAATGTCTTGAAATGTCCTTAATGATGCATCTCTCTCTTGAAAATGCTTTTTGTATTGTTTTGAGATATTAGAGAGTAACTATGTTTTTCTTTTGAACTTTGTTTTATGGAAAGGTGGAAGAATACTGAAGTTTTACCCACCTGAATTTTGTTATGGATGTTACTCAGGGACAAATTTTAAGTCTGTGTATTAGACATGTTTAATTTTAGTGGTATTAAGGCACCAAAGCAAAATATAGAGTAAGGATTTTTCTCAAATTCATGTCTCATGGATTTTGGTAATTCTGCAGCAAATATTCCTCTTCTGATGCTCATCCCAAGCTGCCGGGTATTTTAAAAAAATGATTTTTTTTCTATCTCTTTCCTTTTGGTTCTTCTTCACATTGCGTAGTTAAAGTGCCTTACATTTCTAATTTATGGACTTGAGAGACATGTTTTATGTCTGCAATAAATGCCTGAGAATTGCTGATGAGCTGCCTCCTCAATACCTATTATCTCTCTGCTGTGTTCCCTTAACTCCTAGGAGCCTCCAAGGTAGACCCAGGACCCCACTTTGGCTGTGCACAAACGCTGAACAGAGGCAGTACATGATTACAGAGGGATGGTGACTAAAAGGTGGGTAAGAGACTGTATTTTGTTCAGTCAGTAGATGATAATGTCATGGAGAGAGGATGTCTGGAAAAAAGATTTGTGATGTGACTTTGTATACCATTACAGTTGTTCTGCCTTTCTCTTTTCCCTAAGCTAAGGAAATCGAACAAATGGAAATGGGAGGAATGAAAGAAAAAGAACCTGCAATTCTCCTGTCTTCTTACCTCTCTTGAATTATGCTCAACCTCAAAAAGGGAAACTATGTAAAAATGGGGATGTTTGTTTACAGTGACACTGAAAGAGTAATGTGTTTGAAGGTCACTATTTCAAGATGCTGTTTTGGAGGCTCCACACAAACACTTAACCATCAGTCTAAAAATGTCTTAGGAAAAGGAAGCCTGTATAGCTAAATGACCAGGTGGAGGAGACTATTAAAAGCAAGAGGACATCTTAAAAAAAACTGTGTCTATGTTCAAAGAAGGAAATAAAACCAAAACATTCCCCTATCAGGCTAAACAGAAAGTTAATGAATGCTTTTTTCAACCACACCAAGAGCAGGAGGCCAGCTGGAGACTCTGTGTGGCCTGTGTGTAATGACTCTATGGCAGAAATGATCCAAGATAAAGCCATGGCAGAAAACTGAGTAATTCTTGTGTGTATGTGCTCACCACTGAAAAGTGTGTGGTGGTTCCTGTTTTGGAAACCTTCTTAGGTTAGGAGAAACCTTCTTAGATTTAGAAGATTGCTTTTCTGGAACTAATTTAATGTTCTCAGTTTAGCAGGTCCAGATGTAGTCTGCCCAGTTTTTTTTAGGAATGGTTGAGTGAAATAGACCAGCTTCTAACTGTGGTATGCAAATGCTTGCTTTTACGTGTCTCACCAGTTGAATACTTGAAGATGTCTAATTTCATACCACATTTCAGAAAACATTCATGTGGACTCAGGGAGTCTAAAAACCAGTGGGTAATCTGTTTAAACTGAGTGGATTAATTAAAAAGATTCGTGTCTCTCTTTTAGAAAGAGCATTGAGTATTACAGTGGAGATACTGAGAAAGGATTGATTTCTGTGAATAAAAGCCCAATTAAGAGGATGTTTAAGACCTGATGAACTGGTTAATATAAGCCTTCACCTACTTGAAGGATGTTTGCAAAGAGGATGGAGCCGATGTTCCTAGTTGTGGCAAACCAATAGCAGGAGGTCAACATACACAGATTGCAAATTGAAATGTTCTGATTGGACATTGTAGGTAAATATTTTTCTGTAGGAGTGTAGTTCAGCACTGAATAAAACATGGGTTTGAGGTGGGGGTGGCACCTCTCTGAGTAGAGCTTTCAGGTCTCAGTTGTGCAGTGCTATGGTTGACCTGATCTTGTGTGGCTTTTCATGGCTGGGCAGACTGTCTGACTGGAGGACTCCCAGAGATGTTCTGTAGCCGGTGTTTTTGTGATTTGCAGTCTAATCACAGAAATGGCCTGTGGTCTTTGAAGGGGACAACTGGCATGCAGGTGAAAGACATCATTGGATGTATTGCTCTACTTAAATGATGAAAATTTATTTCATATTGAAAGTTCTCTTGAAATTTTTTTTAAGGAACTAAGCAGGCACAAGTTAAGGAGGAGAACTGTGTTATTAACTTATTAACTGTTTTAATAATTGTTTAAATGGTAAGGAAAAAAGCTTCAGGGGAAAAATGTGTTGGAAATCACCGATGGATTCCCATAGCTCTGTGAGTGCCCGCGGGTATTTTCATATTTATAAGTGACTTGGGACAAAAGTGTGGTGACAAGGTTTATTTCTGAAACTAAGTTTTATGGGACAAAAGAAGGTGAAAAAATAAAAGGGGCAGACTGAAACAAACACAGAAGAACCATGTAAAGCCAAATGGCCATTAAAATGATGGAAGAAATTCAGGATCAGTAATGTTAAAGTATATTGAGTTAGCTTGAGGTCTTGGGACTATAAGCAGCAATTTATTGAAAAAAATCACCTCTATATTTTAGGAGCAATTGGGAAGCAAATTTATATCAGAAATTACTCTAAAAGGAGAGAAATTGAAATATTAGACCACTTTCAAAATCTGTGAAGTGTTTTGTCTTAAAGATGGTGTGCTGTCCTGGTCTCCTTATCTCAGAACAAGTGAAGTAGAATAGGAAAAGTTTCAGAGAAAGGCAACAAAAATGAAGAAGGGCAGCAGGATGCAGAAGACATCAATGGAACAGTATTCCATGCAAGAGCATGTTTACATCTCATCTAGTCTAACTAGATGAGAATTTCCAGACTGGAAGAGAGAGAATAACCAGGTCTTAATGCTAGGTGTTTGTAAAATTATAGGAGCTGTGGGGTGTGTCGATGGGAAATGAATACTCAGTGCCACCTAATTTTATATTAGAAGAGAGATGAGCTGAAACAGACAGGAAACAGTTTTAAAGCTAGGAAAAGAAATGTTTTGTTTGGGGATTTTTTTTTTTTTTTGCACAGTGTGTAAGTTCTGAAATTCCTTGCCACAACATGCTGTGTGTGCTGCATGGTTATAAAGAGCTTCTGAAATATGGAAAAGGAGGTGTAAGAAAATAAAAAAAAGAATTGATAAACAAAGGTACTATCCCCAGGTAAGAAAGTTACTGAGCTGCAAATTAGGGAAAGTATGAAGTGTTTTGAGGAGAGTGGAAGAGAATTTTTGCATGTGTCTGCTCTAGACTTCTGCTCTTAGCTGCTTCTGAAGGCAGACTAGTAGGTCAAGCTGGATGTTTTGTCTGAGTTGGTTTTGTCATTTCTGTTGGGCTAAACAGCCAGCCTGACCCACTGTGGTGGTTCTTCAATGCTGTTTTATAAACAGTAAGGTTGCAGGGTGCAGTCCCAGAACTAACGCTATAATACTAACGCTATTTTAAAAAATAGTTATGTAATAACTACATAAGCTGTTATGTAATTTGAGGTCTCCCACAGAGCTTGGATCCTTTTCCCTCATTTTAAGATAAATCCTTTTAATCTTGTTTTGGCACTTGATAAATTACAATTAAATTTGTTTTAATATGTTCAAGCTGTTTCTTTGAGAGTTCAATTCTTAGTCAAAAAATCTCAGTTTTCTGTTTACCCTGTTCTCTGTACAGTCTGTAGTGCCTGTCAGGGAGCGAGGAATTACCAGAACACCTTTTCTCCATCTGTGAGTTCTAGTGAGACCCATTTTGGTGTAGAGACAGTAAACTTCAAGGGGAGAGATAAGCAAGATGAAATGACAAAACCTAAAGGAAGTACAAAGAGAAGGAGAAACTGCTGATAAATTTGGAGATACTTTTGTGCTTGTGAATTAACTTGAGGAGCAAAGTGTTGGAGTTATATTATCATGATCAAAGGGGAAAGGCTAAAAGTGACAGCATTTCATATGATAGCAGTTTAAATGGCTGGAACAGATCAGGTTACTGAAAGGAAGATGGTCATGGGAGAAAATTAGAAGAAAGTAGGTGAATTGATCTTAAGGAATTGAATGAAAATATGTAAACAAAGTTGAGGAACTACTGAATAAAGTTCTGAAGAGTTAACAGAATTTTGGGAGCTTAGAGAGGAGTGGATACTGGGAATGAAAGCAGCAGTATGCTTAGTTTTCCATCAGTTGTTTATGCATGGGAGATGGATGGATCTATGCAAGTATTGAAGAGTATTCCAACTTCCTGTACCAGTATGTGTACTTCCTCTGGGAAGCTTTCCAAGGGGACTTGAAATCAAAAATTTCGGAAGGGGAATTTTTTTTTTTAATTAGGTCAGAGAGGTTAGTTGCTCTTGGCAAAAATGAATTTTGTTAAAACAGTAGCAAAAATGAATCTAAAGAAGCTGAAATGGAGACTGAGAATTTCTAAGTAACATGGCCAAGACTTGCAAAGACCGAAATGACACGAAAATTTCAAATAGTAGTGTACAGTCCTGAGGAAAGAGTATTTTTTTTGCAGGAAAAAGGGATACAAAGGTGTAGGTTAGATATGGATGGATAGGAATTGTAGAATAAGAACAAGTGAAAGGGAAAGAAGAAGAATTATATGACAGAAGTCATTACGAATTCAAAGTAATGCTTAGGTTAGCCATTTCTCCACCCACCTAATTCTTTCACCTCATCCATTTATGAAGAAAAGTTCTTCTTCTTGGGCTTCTGACTCTTCTGGTGTCTTCCTTGTGGCTCTGTGTGTAGTGATGAGGGTTTCCCTTTGTGGAGGACCTGTGGAATTTTACCAAATGAAGCATAACAATGAAAAGCTCATTAGTAGTAGTTGTTCTTTGTTATAAGAAACCTGCATTGCTTCAAAGCAGCAATAGCAATTTCAGAGTTGAAGTAGCTTCATTTTCTTGTGGGAACTTTGTGCCTGGTGTGTAACATAACTGCAGATCACTGAGCTGCAAACAGCTTTGTACTGAAGTGATGAATTGGGGTGCGCTTGAATCTGCATATGAGGTGAGGAAGGATCAGGGAGGGATGGATGAGGTCATTGTGCCTAATGGAAAACTCTTTGTTTCTTGCTGCAGAGAATGAGACTCTTCCCATTAAGGCCAGTTAAATCTCTGAGATTAATGGCATCTAGAAGCAGGGTTTTAACACCTGGTGTGAAACTAAATGGTCTTTGATTTATAATTTTAATCTCTCTATTTTTTTCTTATGCTTAAAATTCTAGTTAGGGGTAAAGTTCAGCTTCCCCCCCACTGACACAACTGCCCTCCTTTAGGTCACACTCCTTGCAATAGAGATGCTAGCTTTAATTATTCCAGATGCCTCTCATTTGTCTAAAGACTCATGGGATGCTTTCTCTTGTTGTGATGATTGAAAATGTCATAAGAATTTGTAGAAAAGGGCACTGTTTTGAGACCTTTTGAGCTGACACTGTTGATCCAAGTTTGGTGGATTTATATTTTTTTTTCACATGACAGAGATTTTTCTACTCTCAGTGTGTGCATTAAAATATGTATAATCTGTTTGCTCTGGAAGCCCTTTTGGCAACACCGCCGAAGCAGTTTGAATTATTTTTCACTCAGAATTCAGATTGTATCTTTATAAAATGTGGTGAAATCCAGTGCTGGAAAGCATGCACGATTGACAGCCCTGGAAATTGAAATCCCTGTTAATCCATGTACTAGCTAGCACAGCCTAGCTGGAGCAGACTCTCTATCTTGGCAGCACAGCTCATGGTTAACCTGATGAGGTGACCTCTGTTTCAGTTATTTATTGTTTACAGAGCACTGAAGGTTTGCAAAGATTTTTCACAGTAAAAGCAACGCGTTTCAATTTCTGTTTTCAACATCTTTCTACATGGTGTGTTTATTACAGTATAAATACAGGTTCGTGTCTTTTAAAAAAGCAGAGCTATGTACTCTGCCCTAAATTTCTTCTGTAAAAGAGGTGTTTGTGTGTGGCTGTATTATTAGTTGTAGAAAGTGGTAGGGCTGTAGTGAAAGAAACAGAACGCATCATGGTGACATTAGCAATTTAGGATTTCTGCTGGATTACTCTGCAACTGTCCCATCAGCATCATGGTGAAAGTGGCATGTGACAGGAGAAAAAGTTGGCCCCGTATGAAGGGATGGGGGGAATTTGTTCCTGTATCCAAATGTGCACCTCAGAGAGAATCCCATCCTCTCCCTTCCCCCCTGTCTGGGAGGCAGCATGCTGGGGTAGACCATAGCAACACATCATGCAAGGAAGTTTGGTATTACTCTTTGGTAAGTTGAGTATCATTCTCATGTTAAATGTCTGTCTTCTCAAGTTACACATTTCCTAGCACTGCCAGAAATTGCCAGTTTTTACTTGGCCAGACGTACACAATATATGCAAGTTTCCTTGTTAGATGTGGTTTTGGGGTGGGGTTTTTTGTGTGTCCAGTCCCTTTTCTTTTTGCCCCCCTCTAGATCAAATCCTGCATTTTATTATTGCATGAGGTACCCAGTGGAAAGGCATTTCATCCTCAGCATTTTCCCTCTGGGGTCTTTATTTTGAATTCCATCAATAGATTCCATAGACCCTTCTCATACCTGTGATACTTGTATGTATTTGCACCACTGCTGCATAAAGTGACACTTTTCTCTGAATTTTCAACACCATACCCACAGCCAAGGGGAAGGTTTTATTTGTAAAGTATTTTATTGTTCTTGTGTTTTACCTTGTGCTATTAGTAGACACCATCTCCAAGGATTCCTTTTCATATGTTTGTTTAGTTTTTTTTGTTTTGGTTTTCCTTCAAGAGCTTTGATGTTGGGCTGTTGTCCTGGAAGTAGGTTTAACAACATTTCTTTCTGTAGCAATGTGCAATTGACATCAATGCAGAGACTTAGTAAATAAAGGAGAAAGACTATAACTGCAAAAAGCTTACAGTAGAAGAGATTGAGACTGTGAGATTTTAATGTTTGAGAGCATTTTTAGTACCGCTGTCAGGTGAAGAAAAGAAATAAAAGCAGATGCAGGAAAGGAAATGTAGTGTTTTAGCATTTTTTTGGTGTTTACATGAATACCCTCTTCTGCTGATGACAGCATGTTTTGGTTACCTTAAAAAGGAGAAGAACTGAGGTCTGCAGAGACTAGGAGGATGAGGGTGGATGGAGTAGGGGAGCACAAAAATGGGTACAGGCCCTTCTGTATACGTTTTGGGGGTGTGTATATATAATATATATTTTTGGTAGTCTCGGGCAACACTAAGCATATTGGAAACTGCACATCATCCAGCCTTGGCATAAAATGAAGGGATGGCTTGGAAGTTTCCCTTTAAGCAGCTGTGGAGGTTTTAGAAAAATTGGATACAAACTAACCAGCCCAAGAAAGCTGAATCTGTGCCTTTACTGTTGGTAAAATTTAAGCAAAAATGCAATCATCCTATGTGTTTCTATTTAGGGGCTGAAGGTGACCTTGACACATTTGGTCTCTGAAGTGTGGATTCCTCAAAAGGAGCAGTCAGATCTGTGTTTCAGTGTATGCAATCTGTGCATACATACTGTATGCTTATAAGATTCCAAAGTGATAAATGAAAAATGATGGCTACAAAGATACCAAAGTGATTTTGTATATGATGGAGACATCAGTGACACTTCATGTAATTTAGTCTTTGACTGATGAAAGCTGTCAGGCACTGAGAAACCATTGGGATAGATGTCACTAAAGAAATTGAATTTTCACAACATTGTTAGTTTGGGGTTTTTTTTTATTTTTTTATGGAATAGATTTTTTTCCTGAGAGCTTGTAAATGGAAATCATAAAGAGGAGCATCATCATTAAGAATTAGATAAACCATGGAAATTAAAGTAATCTAAATAAAATAAGAGGATTTTTCAGACTGGGAAAAAAAATAGAGTGTATTTATATTATTATTTTTGAGACACAAATACACAGAGCAGGACAGTGTATGCTCTGAAGAAAACCCACAAGAGGCTTTCCTTTATTGAAACAAGTAAATCAAGAGCCATTCATTCCTCATTTAATTTTTGGCTATTTGACATCTCTTTATTTATTGTTTCACATTGAGAGCATTACACCAGATAGTATATGATTTCTGTTGTGTCAAGTTTACTACTTTTAAACAGACTTAAAAATAGAACTTAAATTTTTAAAGTTCCATTGTTTTGGAGGAAGAAAATAAAGTTATGATTTATTCTCTTTAGAGGAACTTTTTCTTTCTTTCCTTTTTTTTTTTTTTTGTGTTGTAATCTATTTTAGGATCTAGTGAAAAAATAAGCAAGTTTGTATTTACAAGGTTCAGGCGTGTGCAGGGATGTTCCTCATATGTGTAAAACCTTGTTATGTGAATATATGGGATCTTAAGTATAAGCATTGTAGTAATAAAGAATTTGGCCTTTTATTTTTGCAAACTCTGATGGTTTGGATATTTTAGCTATAAAATGGTCTTTGAAAATCTTTGTGCCTTCTCTTGTTTTTAAGTTTACGTGGTTTATTTCAGGAAAAGATTTATTAACTTGATATTTCACAGAAACTTTAAAATATCTGTATCTTACTTCAGGATTTAGTGAGTAACTAAAAATGTGGATGAACTTTCAAAAAGATCTAACAGAAACAATTTTTTTTCCTTCTGGCTTCTTATTCCAGGACTCTGATAGCTTTGTCAGGGTTCTCTGTGTTTCTGATTAACATCTTCAGAAGACAGAACTGATGCAGAGGGGAGCTGTTTGATTTTTCTGTTGCAGTTCTAACTGAATCAGAGATCTATATACAAGGTCTGATACAGAAGAGTGTAATTTGGATTGGTGGAACCCCCTTTGCTTATTGTCATGGGAGTTAATCATGGGATTAGAGGAAACATTGAACAGTGCTTTCATGTGCGTGTTAAATCTTCGTAAGTGTGTGATAAAAATCTTGTTGATGTATAAATTATATAAATCATCATCTTTGCAGTGATAGTGTTAAAGGGCTACAAAGTGAAGTAGCAGCCTACTTGTCCCTTGGGCAATCTGCTCTGATGGGAGGTGTCTGTGTCCACGGGATGCCATGACCAGATGTCCCTTAAAGATGATCTTCAAGGTCACTTTTAACCAAAACCGTTCTGTCATTTCTGATACTAATTGTACGTTATCTGTACTGATTTGCGTAATCTGTGCAGACTGAACCGTTGGATGGTTCAGGCCACCTATTCCATTGGATAACCTATTGCTTATCCAAGAACTGGTGAAAGAATCCAGAAGCTTGGTGAGATACCTGTGTGTTTTGAATACTTACCTTGATAGAAAAACCATACATAAATGAATGGGTGGGCAATAGGAGTGTTCTGTAGCAGAGATGTGGGGTGGGAGCTCTGAGCTGCCTTACCTCTCCTCATCCTTTATCAGTCTGCTAAACCTTGCTGTCACTTAAGCTGTTGCTGTGAAAGCAGAATATATTGGTTGTTGATGGAAAGAAACAAATCCAAAGCTGGGAATTACATGGGAGTTGAGAGGAGTTCAGAGTCTGAAATGCATTTGCAGATGGGGCCATGGGGCTGAGGGGATTTGCCATAAAAATTGTGCTCTCCTCCACTGTATTTTGGCTGCCTTAGTTGTGACCACCCTGCATTTGCTGAGAAGTATTTAATACCCAGTGCCCTTTAAAACTGTACCAAAGGGCTTCAGGACTGACCCAACTGCAAGAAGATGAAGTTGCCTTTATTATCTAAATAAAGCAGGCTGTCCAGTAGTCATTTCATGACACTTTGGAACTTTTCCAGTAGTTCTTTATGGTAGTAACTGCTTTAATATAATCTTAATTTTGGAAATTTGCCTAGTATTAATGTGCAGAATACCCATTAATAGTTTTGGTTTAACAGTAAAATTTTGTCCTTTAGATTGCTGATGCACATTTAAAATGTATTATATAAAGTTTCTATGAGAGCTAAATACCAAGTACTGTCAAGTACTTTTATACAGTGATAAATGAAATGACAGAGAATTGTTTTAAGTTGGATATAATTTTTTTGAAAAAACCCAGTTATCTGAAATTGCGATATCACTGTCTTCCTTCTGGTTTGTCTTTACATCCATGTGCAAATTTTGGCACAATTTTTAGTACAGTTTACAAATATAAAACAGTATGTCCAGATGGCTACAGCAATAATCTGTGATGTGATGATCTTCTTTTTTAATTATTCAACACATGTGACTCCAATCTCTGTGTTGCCTTTTCCCAATAAATATAGAATGCAACAGCTAAGCTTGCATTACTTTCTTATTGCCTCTTTTTTTACCTGCTTCAATTATCTTTGCCTTTGCTTGAAACTACTTTTGTACATCTTTCAGATCTGACCTTCTCCCAGTCCTGAACTTGTGCTTTTACTTCAGTCAAGCCTTGTTTATAAATGGGGTTTTTTGGTTTTTTGGACAGCTTTCAACACAAGCTTTTGTAATTTAAGAGTATTTTGTATATAATGAAGTTTCAGCACATTGTTAATGCAAATTAAGTCACAGCTTTGCTTGTAGTTCTGATCCTGGTTCCACATAGATTCTTAATTCTCATTGGTGAAATTTCAAAATTCACTTTCTCTGTGACTGAAAAGCTTGCAGAAAATCAAGCCTCAGACCTTAGCAGAAAATGGAAACATGGCTGTGCTTGGTCAGAGGGGCATCCAGCCCAGCATCTGGTCTTAGGAGCAGCCAATACATGGCTCAGGGAAGAGGGTAGGACCACAGCAAGCAGCAAGAAGGATTTTTCCAGGACATTTTTTCAGTTTCAGGTTAAGGAAGTTCCTGAATTTCGCAGTGCAAAATGGGAGTTTCTAGATATTTTATAGCTAGCAATGGGTCCGTTTTCTGAAGGCCTTCCTGACCGCATTTTGAAACTTTGTAAATTTTTTTTAAATGAGCAGAGCCCTGTTGTATGGACTCTGTTCTGAACTCCTGTTACTCTCAGCACTTGAAACTGTGTTTCTCCTACAGAACAGGTTGTGTTCTATGTCGCTGATAGTGGTGACAGTCTGCTGGGCCCTAAGAAAATGTGTTTGGTTTGTCAATAATAGTACCAACTGGAAAAGGAGCAGGCAAGTGTTGTGTAGAGAGAAAAAGAGAAGATGAAATGCACGGCTATATGTGTTGATCCCTTATTTGTTACAGTTTTTCCTTCTCCGTTTCCATTTCCTGCTCTAGCTGACACTTTTGGCCTTTCCTGGATCATTTTCTTTCACTTCATGCCTTTTCCTTGTTAAACCTCTTTTGTTTCTTCTTTCACTTTTCAGACTTTTATTTGCAAAAAATCATTACCATTTCATTTTTTCCATTTTTTTGTAAAAGAAAAAACTTTGCTGACTTTTCAGTTTTCTGAGGTGGAGAATCCTTCCTTTTACTGCCTCGTTTCTGGTGGCCAGTCTAAGGATCGGAGTTCAGTGGATGTTCTGGGCATGGCATGGGGAAAGGCTCTCTCAATGACTGGAACAAGGTACTAGATATGAGTGGAAGGAAACTTTAAGTAGGAGTCTGTGTCCTGGGAGGATATCAAAAAGGCTGAGGAGCTAATGGATAGCTAAGGAAAAAAAAAGTATTTAAAAAAAAATGCTGACATTTTATTGGGATTTGGGCCTAGTCTGTGCTGATTTGGCTTTATTTCTAATCCTAAATTGCCTGTAGTTCTCATTTGCCTGGTCCTGCTGGGTTGGCCTGTGCTTGCTCAGGAAGTTGAGCTCCACTGGCTCTACACTCCACTGATGAGGCAGAGGAGCCCACAATGTGATAATTGAGTTCCAAGGTGTTGTTACAAACTCCTGGCTTCACTCAGGCCAGTGTTCTTGAAGCAGTGCTTCCTTTGCTGAAATCACAAATACCAGCTCTGGGAGAAGTGCTGGGGAAATAGCTTTGATGACAGATTCTTGTTTTATGACTTGTTACCCCTAGCTACAGATATTAGCTGTCTTTTGGCAGAATGTCACTATGAATTCAAGGACTGATTTTTGACTGTGCTAGTCAATGACAGCTGATGGCTGTCTGCCTCTTGCAGAACTTAAAATTCATGCCACTGCAGAAATGAATGACAGCATTAAAAAAAAAGTTGAAGGAACTCAGTAATCATTTTTTTAATTGAAGCTGACTCTCACTTTATGCAAATACAAATTAGAATATGCTACTCTGCTGCATAGTAAACAGTCTGCATTGCTGGGTCCGGTGATGACGCTTGATAGTGTATGGCTGGATTATTTCACTGAAGAAGATCTGTAGTTTCCAGTCTCATCTCAGTGTTTAGTGAGATGATCTTTGAGCTATTGCTCTGATCTAATTGTGTACCTGACTTATATGCAAATTGTTTTTCTAAAGGTACACTGAGTAAGGAATGTATTTCAAAGTAATTATACTATAAAGAGGTATAGATTTGTGGTTTTTGTGCATTTGACAGGAAATAGTATATGCTACAGTAAAAGCAGCTTCTTGGGGCATTTTGTTTGACTTTTTGTGGTTTTTTTTGGTTTTTTTTTTTGGTTTTTTTTTTTTGTTTTTTTTTTTTGAAGAGCCCTCTTTATGCCTGCCATAAAGATGCCCTCCATCCCTTTTTCCTTCTGACCTCCAGGGCTTGTCACTACTGGTGAATTGAAAGCATACACATTGCCTTAGAATTTAGCTAAATTTTTGGTAGGTGTGGTGACAGAGTCTTTTTATATATTCTTTTCTCTAACAGTCTTCCTCTCAAATGTTTTGCATTAGTTTGAGGAGTTTGGCTTTAACAAATCAAGAAGAATTACATAAAGAGGCACTGAGCTACGTTGCAGGGGTATTCATGATGCCCTCTTTCCTTATTTGTGTACATGCTTACTAGTGATAACACAGCATTTTTTTCGTGAAGAAACGACAATTTTCCCTGTTTTCTTGTCACTTGCAGCAGCAAGCATTCTCTTCTTTTAATAAATTGTAAAAAAAAGGTACCACTGGCAGTATAGTAGACAAACTGGGTATTTTTCATTAAATTTTCATGACCAAAGATGAAATAATTACTACTATTTTAGAATGTATGCAGTAGCAATATGGAGCAACATCTTTCTTTGTACTCATAATTCTGTTGTCATGAACGCACAGAATATGCAGTTTGTTTCATTAGTTAAATACTTTTTCCCCGGGCTTGTGCTAGGACAAAAAGGTTATCTGGAGTAGTTACTTCACATGAGCAATTTTTTTTCCAAATCTTCACTGTTTTGCAAAGATGTGGAGCAAAGTGCCCAGAGAAAGTGGAATGAGTCTCCTGCAACAAATTACATGGGCAGCATCTGCAAGAGTAAACACTGGTGTGCATGTAAAGAAACCCCAGACCTGCTTGTGAATGCCTGTACCCAGAACCTGTTCTGAAATTGGCATCTTTTAAACATGCCAGACCCTGCTCTTTGTTCACTTACATTGACATAGGTTCACTTCCTCTTTTACTAAAAATGTAGTTTGAATCTGTCACTTATAGAATCAGCGAAGATAATTCTTTGAAAGCATCTTAGCTTTGGAGCTGCAGCTAGTGTGGCAGCTTTTGCATACAGTGACTTCTTTTGATTGAACAAAGGAAAATGTAGTTTATAATTCAGAGGTAAATTGTACTTTCAACACGGTGTGCTTTAAGTGATCTAGAAATATTGACATCCTGATTATTTGACTTTATATATATGACTTCAGTGCCTGGAAGGAATAGTCTTTAAATGAATCTGCTTGGACCTAGCAGTAGCAGTTACCTGCCTTGCATGCTTAGCTGTGCACACTTTTTCTCTTTTTTTGGTTCAGATGAAACAGAAAATCTTGAATTGCTGGGTTATTTTTTCTTCATCAATGAGGCCTAATAGGTCTCATTCATCTTTATATTTCTTCTAGTCAAGCTGGATCAAAAGAAAGGGAATGAGGGATAGAGTAAGTGCACAAGACTCTTTACGTACAGGAATAAAATAATATATTGAAATAAATTGCATCTTATAGCACTACTTATTCTGCTTTCTTTTTCATTTTGCATCTTCAGATTGTTTTGCAAACTTGTAAAATGCAATTTGTTGAAAGTCTGAATAAATGGTTTCTGATAGAAAAGTTATGCAAATAGGAGGTCAGTGTGCAAATATTTGGCAATAGTTAAAAAGCTGGTCACTGTCACTATTTGGATATATGTTTTGAAGAGTTTTGACCTGACCATTATTGTCATTGTTGAGAGAGATTTACATATGGACATTATACAGAAATCAAGTAAACTGGCTGAATCTTTGCATGTTTAGGGTTCTCTTGGATTTGTCTTGTCTTGTCATATTGCTTCAGGCTACCTATCCCTTCTTGGCATGAGAGCTGCACTTTCAGTAAGGAGAGGGGTGATTTCAGGAAAGATTACTTTGTCTGCTTCGAGCCCTCTGACTTGTTGCAGTGTCTCAGGTCTGTGTTCCACAGGCTCACTCTCACAGCTGCTGTCTCGGGCAGCAATGGAGCTGGTGCAGTGGTCTTGGCTCAAGGATGTGCAGAAGGGAGCAATCCAGCCTTCACAAGTTCTGTGGAAAAAGATTCAGTTTTGAAGTCTTTTCTATGGTGTCTGTTCATCGCTTCATGCTATGGGTGTATGTTTCTTTGTAAGGTGTTTAGTTGTATTTTTTGTGAGGGTTGGGGTTGTATGGGTTTTTTGGGTTCTTGGGGGAGGAGTTTTGGTTGGTTGGTTTTCCTTGTTTTGTTTGTGGATCTTTAAAAAATACATTTTTTATTTTTCACTCTAGCAGTGTATTAGGTGCAGTTTCCAGACTCCTTTCTCCTTCCGTGCATACACTAGTGTAGTGAAAGGGTAGAAACTTAAAGAACTTGTGATAAGGTTTCTATCTACTGCCTTAATTTGCTGTTCTTCTGTCAGTTAGGGCCTCTGACGATTCTCCTCTGAGTTGTTGCAAGTAAGCTTCTCCTCACAGTACCCTACAATAATGTGTTTAAATTAATTCATCAAAAATCATTCATAGACTTAAATTAATAAAATAGTGCAATGCACATAAACAGCTAGAGGTTGAGGTAGAAAGTAGTTTAGGCTGTTACTCTTTTTTTTCTGAGATATATGGTCAGAAGTGTATTCACACTTTTCTTACTCCTCCTTTCTCCTTGTTTTTGGATATTCTAAATGAGAGTGTTTCCTGTCTCAGTTTTTGCCATGTGAGATACATGCAGTGCGAGGAAGAGTTCAGCTAGTGAGGAAAAAAGTCTTTGACCCCAAAATTCTTCCACAGCATGACTATAACATGCAAACAACTGTGTCAGAGACCACCTATAGCATGTAAGTAGTGTGTCGTGAAGGAAAATGCTGTTTGGATTTAGAGGCCAAGGAGAGGTGGTGTCGTGAATGAATCTTTGTTACTGCTACTGAGTTTTGCTCACAGGGCACAGGTGGGAGAAGTCCTCTTGATACCTGCAGGGTACAAGATATCAGACCTGTTAACATTTCCATCTTAGTTCTTACTAATACCACTCTTACTCAATGAAATTAAGTATCCTTTTTGTAATGGAAACCAAGTCTTCCATACCTGTGTGCATATTTAATATTTGGATGAAGGGTGCTGGTAATTTTCTTTTTTTCTGGAGAAACAGGATTATCTTTTTGCTGTGTTTGCTGAGTAGTGTTGGTTTTTTTGAAACTTGGCTGGCATATGGAAGCCTGGTTACATAAACACTATGGGCTTCATTTACAGCCAAAGAGACAGAGAAGGCTGAGATTTCAGTACAAATGTTTCATTTTATTCTTGTTTAATTATTTTTCATTATAGTCACACATTTATGAGTATTGCTTTTAATTTTTTTAATATTATTTCTTTTAATTTTGAGACTTCCAAAATTAAAAGAAATAAAGTTTTGTTGTTTTTTTGTTTGTGTTTTTCTTTTTTTTTTAACATGGAATTACCGTATTCCTAGGTCTTGGGATATGTGCAAGAAAAACATTTTTTGAGACCTTATGAAGGTATCAGGCCTTCATTTTGCTTCCTAAATGCACAAACATAATCTTACAGAAATATGAATTAGAAGTAGCTGTTAGTAGTGTATTTGTATGATCTTTAAGTTAGGAATAGGAACACTACAACCCTCATAAACTACTTGAATTTGTGTAAGAATAGTGCATCATGCATATAAATGTCAATCTTACAGAAAATGAACTATAAAACATTGGAGCAAGTGCTTTATGCACTACATACATTAGTATCCAGAATTTCTATGACCAGATACTGCCTGTTGTAAGCCATAGACATTTTGTAGGGCCAGGTTCTTATTGGTAAATGGCATCATGAGACACTACTTAGGAAGGTAAGGATATGAATCTAACTGTCTCATAGCTTCTCCTCCTTTTTTTTCCAGTAACTTAAGAAAATTTAGCAAAGAAGCTAAAATTGACTATTAAATTTACTGCTCAGACGTATTATGCCTTTGATCTATTTATTTTAGTTTAAATGGATGAGGATTAGAAGTGTCTAGGTTGGAAAGATACTAAAGGCAGCAAAATAAGGTGGTAAGAGAAGAGCAGTTAGTCTTATGAAGTCTGGGGCTAATAATGTTAGGGACCAGTGTTTACTATCGATTCTGCTTTCTGAATGTAGCTTTTGGAGCACACTGCTGTTATTGTGGAGTGTTTTTTTTTTCATTAACAGCCCTTTGTTTTATGCGTTTAGGATGTTTATTTTACGCAAATAGAAAGTTTCCACCTTATTAAACAGCACACTACAATTCAGTGAGATCAAGCATACTAGAACTCAGAATTGCTGATTTTCTTTTCCTGAATGTCTCCATTAATTAGCAGAGTGACATTTCTGCTTTTATGGAGCTGTCTTAAATCTCTGGTCTTCCTTCATGAAAGGCAGTGATGTCTCATTTCTGTGTGTCACCAGCACGCAAGCCTGTGTGACTCACTAAAGATGCTAGTGGTGAAGGTTTCTTTTGGGTTGTATGATTAGGTTGTAACTCCTTGGCACATTTTTACAGATGAAATGAAAGGAACTGGGTTGGATCTAAAATTATAATGACACTGTACGTATTCTATTACTTCTATAAGGGTCTGGTTATTGGATGTTTCAAAAAATCAGGAAGTTTGATTTTTGACCTTCAACTTTTTTCTGATTCAGAACGAAAACCATTATATTGTTCATTGATACCTAAATTTTCCTAGAAAGGGGTCTTCATCATTTGAGTCTGCAATTCACAGCCTTGTCATCAGTCAGGAAATGGATGGGGACTAAGCCAGTGTCAGAAGCAGTGACCCTCACTGCTGTAAGGCAAAAGTGTGTGTTAGAGCATTGAGGTGAATCTTGTCCTACTCCTTTCTGTGCTGTTCCATGCAAACTCTACAGATAGGCAAAAAATACATGCTTTAGGGCTGTTGTTCTCTCAAAGTAGTCATTCATGTGAGGGAGCAATTCCTCTTCTACCTTGTACTTGCAAGAAGTCAAAGTACTCCTTCATCTCTGAGGAAAGCAAGGCAAGAAGCAGTGGATCCAAGTGAAGGGAAGAGAGATTTAACTATGTTTGCCCTCTTTAAGAGGATAAAATAAAAAAATGTTGGAGAACATTCTTTTTCCCCTCATGTTACAAAATAAAAGAGAGGGGGTAATGAACATCGATTTTTTTTTTTAATCCTGCTGGGTGATCAATTTTCCTAAATTGGGTAACTGATGATAGGTTTGTGAAGTGATTAGAGGAGCAGCTGACAGTATAATTTGGAGTAGTCAGATGCTGCACAAAAAAGAAGCAATGTTGTTTTTAAACATCAAGATTTGTCTATTTTTTCCTATGGTTTGCTCTTGTTCTTAAATTTCTTTGAATTCTCCAGGTGCTTTTCCCACATGAGTGCAAGAGTAGACAGTTAAAAGAAGTGACTGCTGTGGAGGACAGCATGACCACCATGAGAGGAAGCTGCTTCCTCACACTGCTCTTGGCAGGACTTGGGGTGTTAGGAATACTGGAGTCAACAACAACAGAAGATACCCACTGCCACAGAGCTGAGCACCCAATTATTGCATACAAAGGTAAGATGTAAATGCCAAAAATCTTTTCCAGAAGTAGGCTAAGTATTGTGTAATCACTTTATGGAAACCTCTGCTTTTAAAGTAGAATGACATGGGAAAAAAGGTGCATTCAGTGCTGTTGCTTAAAAATCTGGGCTCTATTCTATGCAAATTAAACGCAACTAAGCTTTCAAATTTTGTTCAGCATTTGTAGCTGAATGTATCACTTAAAGGTGGGTGACCCATTTTCCTTTGTGATTAAACCCAGCCTGTACTGTTGCATGGAGTTATTATTTTCCAAGTGAACAATTCTACATGTGTGTCCTTAATTTCATGAAGGACTGTGTTCAATTGCCTCCCCTTCTTCATTAGGGTGTTAAACAAGATGGGTCCCAGGATCAACCCTTGTGTTATTCCACTTGTTGGTGGCTCAGGTGGAGTAAGGGGTATTAAACATTTACTCTCCAAATGATAGTTCTTGCTAAACAGCAGATGCCTTCTTTGATATCTTAGTGGAGGTATTGAGCCCCTCAGGATCATCTATTTCTGCTGTCACTAGGTCAGATCTGCCCAAGTCAGATGTTTTCCCTGTTCAACCTTTCATCCCTGTTCAAACTTCCATTACTATTGGAGTGGTAGAAGCTGTTCCTGTTGTCCTTGACTTTCCATGCAAATGGTAACTCCCTCTGAACTTTGTTTAACCTGATGTAGTCCCTGCATGCCCAAAAGGTCTTTCTAAATTCCTCCTTGTCCCTGCTTATGCCTGATACAGCCCTTTTTGCATTGGAGCTACGTGAGTTCCTTCTTTCACCAGGACAGCCTCTTCATACATGTGGTTGTCATCCTGAGTGTTAGGGTGGAACGCTGAGGAACAGTTGGAACAAAGCAAAGAATACTTGGAGGATGTTTTCTGTAAAAACCTGAGGCAGTTATAACTTATGTGTCTTTTTTTTTGTTTATTTGAATTGAGAATTTTCCATTACTGTCACAACTTAGAGGGAGTTCCAAATAGTTTCTAGTTATGAGGATATAGGGATTAAGATGTATTATATTACACACTGCATTCCTCCTGTTTTTTCAAGAAAGCACATGTGTAAGTTTTTTATTTCAATGAAATAGAATTTATTGAATTTTAATTGGAAAAAGATTTGTTTCTATTCTTTTCATAAACTTTGAGAAAATAATGTTGTGTTTTTTCCAGGAACTATTTTGTTCTGGCACTTTAATGGTTTAATAATAGTAATGGTACCAGCTGTCCTGTTTTTCAATACGCTGGAGAATGAACTCTGTACCTCAGAACAGCAAACCACCAGTGTATTGTGAAGGAGGGACCTTTTTCACTCCCTTGTTGATGGGCTAAATAAGTGTGAGTTATTCTGATGAAGTACCTGGTTTCCTTAGCATTCATATTGTGGTATAATTTAATTTAAAATGCTATTTTTTATCAGAACACGCATACACAATACTCTAAATTAAAGTAATTAAAGTAGAACAGTTAAAATTCTGGTACTTAGCTTCTTAATTTCATAAACCAAGAGATCACTGCATGTACTTTTTGGTTTTGTATATGCAACTGTAAAAGAAAATAATTGAGACTCATTAGCAGTGCTATGTTCTAGGAGTTGATTAAAAATGTGTCATTTTATGAATCTAATTCAGCCAATATTTTGGAGGGTTTCTTGAATTTAGACCGATCCTGCCTTCTAGACCTCTCTTGTTCTCTGTTTTCTGTTGTATTTAATTTCTAGTGATGTCCTTCCAGTTCTAAGTCACTATGCTAAGGCTTTTTGGGAATGGAGGCCATATTGTCCCAGTTGCATTTTTTGATATAGCCAAAGATAGTGTCACAGTTCAAGTTTACCCAAAAAACCCCAATTTATTTTTACTGTAGATATATGTGGGAAACATAATTATATAGAAACATTAATGGTCAGACCTTTAATATGAGATCTAGTAAGATTTTGAATGCCAGGGTCCCTCTTGACCTTTTGGTAAAAATACTATTAATTAGTACATATGCATGACATACCTTAGCCTTTATGAACCAACATCTCTTGAAAAATATTCTGACAAGTGGTAGTTCATACTTCACACAATGGTCTTCTGGGAGTCCTTAATAACTCTTGAAAAGTGCATGTAGAAACACATTTGCAGTGCAGTATACAGCATGTGATAGATGGGTAACCTAGTTGGTGTGGGCACACAGCATTTGATTTGTAGTTGCAGGATGGCCAGTTAATGGAAAAGAGAAGTTTTGAGACCCCAGGAAAATCTGTATGTTAGGAATGGCTTAATTGGGATATGAGAATATAAGGAGAGAGATGTGTGTGAAAAGCCACTCTCTGAATGAGTTGGCAAGTTTCAACCAACCTTACTGATATCCATGGTCTTCCTGGATCCATCCATTTGCTGACTTTATGAATGCCTATAGGAGAATGCTCTCTGTATCTATTGATGTCATTAGTGCTGCTAGATCAACATTGAGTTGAGAAATCAATTTATTACAGTTAAAATCCCTTTGACTGCTGCATTAATGCCCGGGTCTGTAAAGTCATCTTGTAGCAGTGTTAGATCCACCAGAGCTAAATTCTGTGTGGCTGTGGTACTGAAATACTATGGTTGATGCTGAACATCAGCCAAGGCTGAGTGCTATTGAGTGGTAGGTGCTTTAGAGCTTGTAAACTCAGTACTAACTTTACAGAGATGTCAACACTTTTATTTTACTTATAACTGATCAAAGCCCTCTTTTTTTTGTAGTTTCTGGTATGCCAAAGTAGCAGTGTACTTATTTGATTTGTCTTCCTTTGAGAGGTAAGGTAGATGAAGTATAAACTATTAAATAAAACTAATGGAGTGAGAGTCTGGTGTAGTGTATGGGTGAACAGCTGCAAAAAAAAACCTAATAAAAAGACAAAATAGTCCCCAGGAGTTGTCACAGTGAAAAATGAAATGGGAGTATATCTCCTGAAAGAGCTTGCTTTCTTTCCCACTGCTCATCAAAAATTGCTCACTTAGGTGATGATTCTGTCAGACTACCTTGTGTAGAGATGCATATACTATTTCTAGCACTGATTTTTCCAGCTTAATGGTTTTAGTTGAAGACTGTGATATATCTTCTGATAGAAAAAGGCAAGAATTTCACCCAGTTGAGAAGCAGTTGAGAACTTTTGCTCAAGTACTTTGTTAGCTGGTGGAAGAGGAAAAAGATGATGCAGTAGCAGGAGATGCTCACACTTTGAAAGGATTTTTGGCATGATCTCAAAGATCTCATTTTATGTCTTTCATACACAGTATTAATAACCATGTTGTAGCAACCATGCTATTTATCTACATAATTAATATTAGGACTGCAAAATGCACTTTTTTGCTCTCCCAGAATCTATAAGAAAGGCTGCTATAGATCAGAAAATGTTGGCAGCTCTAAAATTTCTTATCATAGAGCTTCCTTAAACTGGAATAAGATGCTTTGTGTCTTCCTTGGAAGCTTAAAATTTCCTTTTCTCATTATTTAAAGTTTTTAGACATTATCACGGAAAACAGATTTATATAAAATAGACCTCTAAGTATTGGATTGACAGGATCAGCCCAGGAGTGAGCAGTTCAGTGTTTCATGTGGTGAAACTGACTGATGGTGCATGGTCCCTCTTTGAAGTTCCTTTCTCTCTCTCTAAGGAGGATTCTGCATCTAGAAGTGGAAAAAATGTGCTAATCTGTTGAAATGCAGGCTTAAAGAAAAAGTTTAAAAAAATGTAAAAAAAAAGAATCTGTCTTCATATGCTAGGAAGTCATCAGCTGTACTAACTAATTCCAATAGTTGGAGTCAAGGGTTTACAAATCAAATGTAACTTAAAACTGGATGAAAGGAAAGAGGATGCAGATCATGGAATGGATACACAGAGACTCACTGTGAAATCCTTGATCTTTACACACCTTTCTAAATGCTTACAATGTAAAAAAAAAAAAAGGAAATTATGCTTGAGATAGCTTAAGAGTTAGGGCAGAAAAAGCGTTTAAATAAGCTCCTCATTAAAGATGGTCTTACAAATTTTATTTGTATTAAATTTTATTTTATTTGGATGTACTTTTTGTTTGCATATAGATATGAAATAATAGGTCTGTAAGTGTATTAGGATTTACTGATGGTCAGCTACTTGGAAAAAACCAATTCTCCTATTATAGTGAAGGAATTATAGGATGGTGTTTAACTTGAACAGTTAGAAAAGGCTGTAAAAACCACATTTGCTCTATGGGAAACAACGATGCTTTATAAAGATTGAACTATTCTTAAGCAAAAAAATCCAAAGCAAAACAGTTTAGTTGTGTTATGTTGTCTAAATATTTCCAGCATTTCATAGTCCACCTGCTCTACAGAACCTTTGTGGTAGCTCTCTGTGGACCTGACCTTTTATTAAAGCATATAAAAACTCAACAAAACAAAACCAAAAATGAAAGAAATCAACAAAAAGGATAGAAGTAGTTACAGTGGCAGCTTGTTTCCCCTGACACACACCTTTGCTGAACTTTGAAACACCAGACCTTTTCAAACTCATCTGAAGACTTGTTCTGTAGATGGACCCAATCCATGAGGTAGAACTGAAGGGGCCATCACAACTGCTTAGCAGCATGCGAGTGAGCTGGAAAAAAAATTGACCCAAATACACTTTCAGGTGTGAAATTTTAGGTATTGATTGTCTGGCAACTTACCTGCATAAAGTTGGGCTTTTCTATAAGAAATAAATGCAGTTGTGAACTTGACTTAATTGATACTGGAAGAACAGCAGAGATCATTTGCTCTGGGGCAAGTCTCATTCTTTTAGGCTTTCATAAAATAATCAGAATTTAAAGTTGTGCTGTGTCAACAAAAAAACATCAATTTACATAATTTTAGAAGCTATATTTATGGATAGTTTAAATACATACTGTGCCGTAACAAAGTTATCTGTTGAATAAACATGCTCAAAAATAGCATGTCTCAATCCATAAGAAATGAACTTAAACCCTTCATTTCAACTTGAGGTTAACCAGAAAAGAAAAATAGCATAGTTATTTTTGATTCATTGGTTAGAGAATCCTAAGAAATATATTTTCTTAACCTTATTGTCTGACCACCACAGAATTCCCTTAGTTGGTGTTTGTCTAAGTAATATAGACTCAGTACATTGCTCTGCTCATTTTATCCTGTGGTTTGTGTATGGAGTGCATGCACTCAACATGTGCCAAGAGGAAATAATATGTGGGTTGGATGAAGGAGGATAAATGGCATATGAACTTGGTTTTATTTGTACTCTTCTCTTTCTCCTAATCTTCTTGGAAATTTTCTTTTAAACTAATAGTAGTCTACTAAGCTTCTTAGTTTTTTCTTTTTTTTCCCCAATTTTTGATAAATACATTTCAAAGATGATCTGCCAGAATCTGCAGTGGGGTTAAGGTGTGTTGCTTTCCATTCTGTATTGTCTTTTGAGTTTTTTCTTTAAATGAAGATGATTCATCAATGAAGAAGCATTGATTGCTAGATGCTGCAACTTTGGTTTGTCTAGATGATAGGACTACAAGATTGTTTGCACTACATTGCCAAGAACCAGCCCCTCTTAAAGAAGAAAATCATTCCTTTACCAGTTCTATATTTTTTTGTATTGAATCAGGTTTGCTTGCACTTTTGCACAGGTGATTAAACTTCTGGTAGGGACCACCAATCTTCAACTCTTTACTGTTAATTAAGAAATATCTCTGAAGACTGAAGGTTACTATCCTCCTATATTTCCCTGAATCATCCAGTGTCATTGATGCCCATTCACATAAAAATGAAAGAATGGCAGGGGATGAACTCTCTAAGCAAAGGACTTGCATACAGCTACTTTTTTTCCCCTCTAAAAGTGATCATTTTAAAGCAAGCATCAGTTTAAAATTATTTTGGCATCTCAGTCAGGTGCTGGACCTTCGTGGAATGCTAATAATTTTCATAAATTTTGATAATATAAAATTATCAATGGGTACAACGACTAGTGAGCTGTGCAGACATGTCCTATGAGCCTTTCCATGGCTGGTTTGTTCCATATTGCCCTAATGTGACTCTTTAGGGCATGTGCAGTTCTCTGATTGTTAAGAAAGAGCAAAATGAGTGAGAGGCTCCTGCTGCATTCGACTTTCTGTACAAAGTGGGCAGATGGACTTAAAATCTGGAATTTTTGTTCTTTTTCTTTTTTTCTTCTTCAGACCTGTATTTTTGCTAAAATGTTGTAAATCATCCAAACTGGGGTATGTTAAATAAACAGATCAGCAGTCAAGAAATAGAGCTGGTATGCAGATGAAGTTCTGTCAATTTTTTCATATGTGTGCTTAGAGCAAGACGGAGCACAATATTGCTGATTTTTTTTTTTCTGTTTTATCTTTTTCTCTGCCAGATAGAATTTCAGTTTTTTTATAAGAAAGGACAGGAGAAAGGGAGGCTCAGGGGTGACCTTATCATGCTCTGCAACTGCCTGACAGGAGGCTGTTGCAGGGTGTGGGTTGGTCTCTTCTCCAAAGTAACAAGTGGTGGGACAGGAGGAAGCATAACTGTGCATGATTGCCTCAAGTTGTGTCAGGGAAGACTTATACTGGATATTAAGAAAATCTTTTTCATTGAAAGCTTTGTTGTGCATTGGGCCGGGCTGCCCAGGGAGGTGGCAGAGTCACCAAATCTGGATGTATTCAGTGGAGATGTGGCACCTGGGGAATTGGCTTAGTGGTGAACTTGGCAGTGCTGGGTTAACAGTTGGACTCAATGATCTTAGTGATATTTCCCAGCCCAAACCAATCTGTAATTCTGAGTAACTTTGACTGCTTGATCAGAAAAGATGTCAACAATGGCAGTTACTGGCCCATTTGATCCTGGGCAACTTTGTTTTCATACTTTGTAATGGCAGAGTTACTGGAAAGACTCATCCCAGTGCTCTTCCCTTCCAGATCCTGTGCAGTGTTTATGGGGCCTGTATTGCTGTCACTTGATGGCACCTGCTGCCCTTACTGCCTGTCACTGAATGTCACCCTCTGCTGTCTATCACTTTGGCTGAGAGACGGGGGAAACCCTGGCCCATCCTTTGGCCTTGCTTCAAGATCTAAGGTTTCAAGAATTTTAAGAGGTTGGGAGGAAAAACATTACTTAAAGTTTTGGTTTTCTTCCTAATTTCTTAAATAACCAGAGCCTTACCAATAACCTTACGAAGATACATTTTGTTTGTTTGATAGCTTGGGTGGAAATAGAGAACCACAGTCAGTGTTTCTTCAAAGCGTTGGTTGTTTTTTTTTAACATGCTTTCTTCCCTGTCTTCCTTCAGTGGCAGTGCTTGTCTGCTGTTGACAAGACTTCGGGACACTGGGTAGCAGCTGATTTTGTGTGGCTGAATGTGGTAGATACTTACTTGTTACATGACAATTTGTCATTTTCAGGTTGGAAAAAACTTAGACTTATCCTAAGCTTGTCTTTCCATTTCCAGTGCTCACTTCAGACTTGGTTTTGATGGATTTATAGCTATTTTCTACAATTTCTGAGAATTAGGACCTGACTGGTTTACAACCAGCTCTACAATAAATCTACTATAGTAGTTGTTAACAGTGACAAACCCCTGGAGTTTAGCAATGTCTTTTAGAACAAAAGTAAGTTCTGCAAAGAGAAGTGTTGATTGTAGTGTTTTGGTTCTTTCTTTTCTTTCTTGCATGTTGCTTTCTTTTTTTGGCTTTGGGGCATCCTTTTATTTTTGTGGTGCGAGAGTGGAGGAGGTGGGGAATATAGTGCTCTTTGAAGTCCTGGCTCCAAACTCTTAAAAAGATCAGTGTCAGGCTTTGTTCTCTATACCCTTTGTCTTTATAATATGTCTTATTTTGTTAGGTTTTGTATTTCTTCATGAAATATCATCTGACCTTTATTTTTTGAGCTACAGTCTTGGGCAGAATTGATAGGATCAAGAAATTTTATTTTGCTGAAACAATGTAAATAAAAAGATTTATTAAGTTCATATGCCAACATAAGTAGGAATGCATCATTGCAGAATGGTCAGTTCTAGCAAAAAAAAGCAAAAATTGAAGCATAGCTATTTCCAACAAAAGTAAAAGTGCGTAACTATCTAAGAGCCGTCTGTATTCTGTTTCTGCTCCCAACGGTACATGTATTGAAATTGCGTAGATTTCTTTAGAAAACTCCGTCTTGAGACTAAATAATGATTTCCCATAACTATAGAACATGATTTCCTTCAAAATGAATTCTTTGGCTGGCTGCCAAAGCCAGCATGCAAGAGTTAAAATGCAAAAGGTTAAACCCCTCTGAAGAGAGCGCGTGACTGAGGATGGCAAATGTTTTTCGTGGTCAGTCTGTCTCTCCATCACATTCAGGAAGATTGGCAGCAGCAGCACAGGGACCAGAGGTGGTAAATGTAAGGAGTAGCTGCTCTCCCTGGGAAGAGCATTAGGGCTCTGTGCTGGATGAGGTGTGAAGTTAGTGGGTTTTGACTGTGCTGGAAGCACTGAAACCACTTTCATCTAGGTGGGGGTTCAGTCTTTTTTTGCCTTACACTTTCTTGTATTTGTATGCAATATGTGTGTTTGAAAAATGAAGCATAAACAATTCTGAACTCTTGTTCAGAAAAATAAGAAATAAGTAGGCTTTGCAGCAGATGTTCCTGTCTCTTCCCTGGGGGCACAGACAGTCAGAACCCAAATTCCCTTTAATTATCCCAGTAATAGACATATGTACACACATAAGAATGCAGCAATATGTACTTCTAGCTGGGGAGCTCTGGCAGGGCAGAGAAAACAGGAGTGCAGGCTAGATTTTAGATCCTGAAGGTTAGAGTGAATTGTTCAAGCAGGTGAGCAAGCTGGGGCAGGGCAACTGCTGTGACTGTGTCTGCCCTGCCTGGAGAGCAGTACTCAGGTGGCCAGGGCAGCCACTTTGTGCCTTCTGAGAGAATCAATGACAGATGTGAGTACTTGGGTAAAAGGAAGCAAGTTTACCCTAGGCTTAAGAAAGAAGTTCAAGTTTCATGCATTCAAAGTCAAGAAACATGTACTGTAGCAAGTATGTTCATTTTGTCTTTTCCCCATTAATAATAAATTACTTACAGCCCTGCCTCATTACCTCCAAAATTGTTCTGAAGCTGTAATAGCTGTTCATAAAATGAATGCGCAGTAAACAGGTGGTGAACTTTCTGGAGAATATCAAGAGGTTTATGGTCTTGGGATTTGTTTTATTACAAGTGATTTAAAATGGAGAGGAGCACGAGAATCTAGCAGAGCTTCTAGATAAGGCTAGATATAGATATTTATTTCTTGGCTTCTGCAGTTCTCTTTGTATGGAAAAGCAAGCTTCAGGACTGTATTAAGTTTTATTGCTTAGTGGAAGGAAGGCAGGTGGTTTGTTTATGGGATCTAGAGACCTCCAGAATACTGCAACTGAAAAAGGATCTGTAGTTTTGAGGTTGGTTTGTCTTTTTGTTGCTTCTTTTTTTCTTTCTTTTTTTCTTCCTCCCTCCCTAAAAGCAAAGATGAGCTCTGAACTGCAGATGGAGATCTGACATATTTTCATGTTTCCAAAGGAGAACCAAATGTAGTGTGGTTAGACTTAAAAGAGGAATCTTTTAGTTTGTGGTTGATGATTTAATCATTTTTGGCAACTTTGTAACTTAATCTTTTCCTTTATAGAGGACTGGATTGCATTAAATAATCCTGCCTAGACAATTTTTTTTTTTTCCCTGGAGGGAAGAAGTGATATTTTGTTTTCTTATATCTTCCTGGACACCTTTTTTGGAAACTATGGAGTTCCTACTGTCCAATCACTAATTACCAGAATGCCTATATTTTTCAATGTGTTTTTCAGATTTAAACCTATTAATAATTTCTATGGGAAATATTTTGAATTTTCAATTCTATTAAAAATAAGGGCTTGACTAAGCATATAAACATACTCTTTCATGTCCCAGTTATGATGTCCATCCACATACTTTTAATTCAGTACACAGCCCTGGTATAAATAAGTTCTCTATAGCAAATTAAATGTCTTTTTCATTAAAATGCAATACTGAGTACTGTAACAGATCCATCTGTCCTAATCCTTTCATTTTACAGAAAAGCATTAAATGGTGTTGGACGATGCTGTCTTTTTGTTGTTGAACTACTGCTCTTCTCCTCATATGTTGTGTCCAGCCTGCTTCTGATGTACTCCAATTAGATTATTAGAGCCTTCTGGTAGCACAGACCATTAGATTTATTTACATCTGTGGCTCTCCTTAGGCCTGACATTTGAATATTTGTACCTTATCTATGAAAAAATGGACATGCCAACTACGTTCTAGTAACAGGTGGACCAGGAATTTTGCTGGAACACTGAGCTGGGATTATCTTTTCAATTTGTATTTTTTCTTCCTGAAAACATTTGTCTCTTTCTGTGAGGTGTAAATGTTAGAGACTTGCTTACTCCTTGGTTATTTATTTGACTAAGGTTCTCGATGCAGTAGTTTTTCCTTCATGTGTATGAAAAATTACAGAAAAAGCACCTTCCTGGCGCCTTCTAACTCATCCTGGTGGTGTACATAAGTGCCTAGTACTTAATGTTGTGTTACTTGGGCATTTTCTTTTTCCTTCTACTTAACTTCAACTCTGGAACCAAAAATGAAGTGTAGGTCCTACCTTTGAGCTCTACTATTGTAGGATGCATTAATAACTATTTTGTCTGCCCCTGCAATGCATGCTAAAGGAGGACAGCAATAGGAGGATGTAGGAAGGATTAATGGATACCCAGACTGCTGACCCAGGGCTGTAATTGTATTTGCTTTGCATCCCACAGCACCTCTGGATGTACAGCCTAGGCAAGGGGCACTCTACAGAATCTCCCTGTGGGATTTTCTCCAGACCTGTGGAATAAGGCTCCACAGCATGGGCAAGGCAGTCACCTTGGGGATACAATTCTGCAATAAGCAGTCAGGGTCATAAAGCTGAGGAGGTGCAGGGTCCTGGAAGCATGTCTACCAACATAACACTGCATGTAGAAGGCACATGTCTGGAATGAAAGGAAAAGCAGCCTGTAATGGGCAGGCTTTCCTGCTTTGCAGTGATCTGCTGTCTTCCAAGTGCTTGGCTTCTACCATGGGCCTTATGGAAGAAGAGCAGGGCAGATGTTTGTGCTTAGATTTTGTAATGAATATAGTTTAGCATATTGTTTTTGCTGGAGTACTGTAACCCGTAGAATGAATCTTTTCTGTAAGAGAAATCAAAAATATTTGCTATGTTAATTATAGTTGTTTGATGAGGTTTTTTTTTTGTTTATGATTATTTTATCATAATTTTTACTTTCTTTCTCAAAAGAAATGGCACTTTTAATGATTTCATGTTTAATGCATCCAATAGAAATTAAATGGGAAAAGTCTGCTCTGGCCTGTTTTGCAGCAGAGCTAAGCTAAGGTTAGAATAGGAGTTTGCTTCAAAGTAAGTAAAAAAAAAAAGGCATGACTTCACAAGTATATAAAGAATAAGTTCCATTTGTGTGGGTTGAAACACTTTGTACCAGAAATAGAACCACCACAGTTGTGGTGGAGCTTCATGGTGCTGCAACCTGAGGAGTGCACAAAGTAGTTTGTTCAGGTGCAGCAATGGGTTTCTTTCCATTGCAATGACAACCAGACAAGCCCTAATGCCTAATCCAGAAGTTTGTTTGCAGCTGTATTTCACCTGAGGAAAAAAAAAGACCTGTATATGATATCTTATATTGTCAGTTACATGTTTGTATCTATAGTTGCTTTCTACTCAGTATTTACTTTCTTTTTTAAACTTATTGATCAAAATTATTTAAAACATTGGAGTCATTGCATACAAATGCTGAGAAACACATGCCTTGTACAAGTTCTAAAAAATGAGTTATATTTCTGACAAACTAGGCTTCAGCTCCTATCTGGTAAGTGGAGGTGTGAATTGTGTTGCAGAAGTAATACAGCTGTTCTTTTGCTGAACTTTCCTGATGGAGTCCTCTTTTTAGTTGGAACCTGTGGAATAGTGTTGGCATGTGTTTCCTTTCTTCACTTGAGCTGTGAAGCACCTTTTTTCCTTTCATTTGCAGTGAGTCAATCACTTACCAGCAAGGGTGTGTATAATACATCTCCGTGAGGAGAGAATATAGTGTGAAAGAGGTGGGAAAACTGGTCACTGGAAGTGTAATAAAAAGTATAGGCAAAAGTGAATTGTAAAATATTCTGCAACAGTCTCTGTCTCTGCCATCTTTCTTGCCTATTTTCCCAACATGGAACAAAGCTTGTTAACCTGAAATAGTTCTAATTGAATTTATTATTCACAGATATATTTATAATATAACATTATTTTAAGATGAGAACAGTTACACTGAATCTATACCAATGGTGCACAGAAATTGCTGAAGAAAATTGTGTTTATCTCAGTTCTAGTTTCTATATAGAGACTGCGCAGTCCCGAAGCCCCACAGCAGAGCGTTTACAAGTGTTCCTAGCTGTTTCCTCCAAGCACCAATGTTGCAAAGAAACCCCCAGGACATGCTGAATGAATGAATGAATGAATGAATGAATGAATGAATGAATGAACGAACAGGTGGATTTCCTCTTGCTTAACAGATTCCCCTGAGGTTCATGGCACAGTCACCAGGGCACCAGGGGTGATGCACTGGAGTCAGCGTGGCACATCCCATGGGAGACTTCTGATCTGTCTCGCTGCCTTTGAAGAGGATAGTGGTGTAACTTGAGTATCACAGGAGGAGATCTAAGGCTAAAATTGTTACACAGCTTCAGGAAGATGGAGTTATTGTATCATCCTTAGATTAGATACATTAATTGTAAAATAGCTTTAGCATGCAGAAATGTGTTTTAATTTTCTTCTGATAAGATTAGTGAGTTTGTTGTACTGATGCCACCCAGAGACTTCTGTTAATATTGCAAATCTGCTAGTTTTCAACTATGGTGTTATTTTATTTGGTTGTTATTGTGGTGGTATTGTTGTTGAGGTATTATTATTGCTGTTGTTGTTATTTTGCTATCAGAGTTTCTTCAATAAGGTGCTGCTGTGCATATAGTTAAGTTGTGCTCAGTATTTTCAAAAAAGACACCATGACACGAGGTGTCACATACATACACCATAAACACTGCTGAAACTATTAATATCTATGTTAATTTTTAAATGAAATAAGGAGGTCCTTATTGTCTTTGGACTTCGTTATTTGCAAAGCTGTATTATTATTATTATAGATCACTTCTGAATTTGGTTCTAAACATACCATTCTATTCCTTGTAAGTAATTTCTCAATTTATTTTACTGTTTACTGTAGCTCTACTTTGAAGTACTGAAGAGTGAAACTTAGGTTAGAGGGAACTTTACAATTTCATTTGCACAGAACTGAAGAGTTCCACCCTTGGGGAGTCCTTGGAACAATGTAAACCAAACAAGTAATGGCCTGTTGAGCAGATGCTAAATTTAAAGTAAAACAGAGACAGGTTTCTAGTCTTTTATTTTTTTAAATATGAGTATCTAATGTCCTACTGCACAGCTTTGATTGTTAACTTCCTTTGTCTTTAAACCTCTTAAAGAGAATTCCTTGACC
This sequence comes from Zonotrichia albicollis, assembly GCF_047830755.1. Lineage (NCBI taxonomy): Eukaryota > Metazoa > Chordata > Aves > Passeriformes > Passerellidae > Zonotrichia > Zonotrichia albicollis. The sequence continues at coordinate 83,021,549 of NC_133819.1, forward strand.
TTTCCTCTGAGCTGGGTGGAATCCGGTGTGTTTGCTTTGCTGTCGATTTATGGACCACGACAAACTTTGTTTTATATTAAATTGAAGCTATTAACCCTCCTTCCCAAAGCTCGAACCCCCCAGAAAAACCCATAACATCCAATTCCCAGTGTGTGAAAGAGAGCTGTAGCCTTCTCAGAAAGATTTTTTTTTCCCAACATCCATCTTTTAGTTCCATGGGAAACTATTTTTCTTGGGAATATTTTTGAGTTACAAGGCCTGCAGATTTCAGTTCTGTAACAGCAATGAAAAAATTTTTTGGTTGTTTTTCTAAGGGTAAATATGTCTTGAATGTACCAAAAGGATTCAGTGAGTGTTGGCAATCACCTGCTGTCATGACTGTGTGCGTACCATCATAGTTTCCCCTGGACAGCTTTGAGTCCCAGACTGATGTCTGCAGATTGGCAAACATGCCTACTTAGTTTTAAAGGAAAAACAAGTCCAGGCTGAAGGTGTGTTTCAATAAGTCTTCTCAAGTATCAGGACTAAGAGAGAAGTCAATAAAGGGCTTGGTGTTTTACTGTAATTCACATGAAGGCAGGGCAGAGGAGAGGGAGGGGAATGTCAGGAAGGGGAGGGTTAGAATGGGAAAGTGTAGGGATGTTGCTGTTTGTCACCTGTGACCAGCAAACAATACTGTTAGGTTATGTGTTGGCAGGGCAGCTTAACTGCCTTACACATTTATTTATGCTGCTGTTGTAGTACACAAAATGTACTGCTGTGTTATTGTGTAAGGCTTGTCATGTTGCATCTGCATGAAAACCATTAATAAATTTAAATTATTACTTCTTACTACTTTACCATTATGATTTTAATTGGAAGAAAAATAATTTATAGGCCTTTAGTAGCTAATTATGTTTTTTTTTTACTCTAAGGAGATCATTCAAAGCAAAACTAAAAAGTCTTGTTTCACCTATGGGTTTTCAGCTAGATTTCACTGTTTTGGTGAAAAGAAACATAATTATTCTATTAATTAGTTACATAAGCTTTTATTTTTGCTGTGTACATGGGGTTGGATCGCCTTTTTAAAAATTTTTGCAGGCACTGTTTTTGTTCATTTCTCTTACAAAAGTGTCATGAAGTTGTAGCTTTATCTCATAAATACGTATTTCTGTGTGACACATGCTGCCACTGTGACTCACAAGAGATACAGTTTGAGTGTTTTCTGAAAAAGAAGAGCTCTGGCAGCCATTTGCTCTTCCTGACCTTATTCCCTCAAGCAAAAGCACTGCTGAATGCAACAAAGACAGGATAAAATAATTTATATTTTGAAGGGGATTCAGATTTCAGAGAGATTTCCTAGCAAGTCCTCATTCTTGTTCTCTAGCCTGGGCTTGCCTTGCCCTGCCTGGCCCCTTGCTCCAAACCTGGAAGTGGTCTCAATCACCTGCTTGCTGTACCTTGAAGCTTTATTGTGTCGTGCTGAGACAGCAGGACAAGTGGAAGAGAATTGAGCCTTTGAATCTCAGTCTTCCCTGTGGCCTTCTGGCACTGCAGTACTTCTGTGTGCTGAGCTGTCCCTGGCCTCTCATGCTGTGGGGAGCCACTCCTCCCCTCTTCTTTCAGAAGACCAAGGCTCTCACTTGTCCTACCAATGTAGAGCTGGGGTAATTCCATTCTCAGCTGCTTACCTTGTCACTCTTTCAGAGACTGATGTTTCCACAGTGGGTCTGGCTGGTTTTTTGTTTTGCTCTTTTTTTCCTCTCCCTTCTTTTGCCAGTAACTGAGATTCTTTGTGATTTACCTCTAGATTTCCTCATCTTCATGTCCTACCTAATTTCTTAATGTTTTAGAACTTTACAATTGGTTGTTTCATATGAAATGCATGATTGAAAAGTTAAAGCTGCAAAATCAAGTGCAAAAATGTTTGGAAACACCACTTTTATGCTTGCCTGTGTAGCCATATATATACTTAAATAAAAATAGATAAGTAAGTATGTATAAGGCTATATATACAGGCCTGTAATGTATATGAGTGTTTTTCCTCCCTCAGAATCCTGCTGGGTTCTCTGCACAGCATCTGCAGTAATGGCTGATGGCAGCTGTAATCACAGTTATCTAATATGTGGCCAAATCCCCTTTCCACCCCAGTGTCTGAATCCTGGTTTGAGCACCCATCCAATGCAGATGGAAATCAAGAGTGAATTTAGCTACAAGTGCTGCAGAACATGTACAAACTGGCATTGCTAGCCTGAAATTGCCCAGATGCATACGGGCTGACATTAAAAATGCAGAAGTTACTTTTCTGACACCCAAGTGATTCTATTTCACAGTTCCATCTGTTTTTCCAAAGTATATGATGATGCAGCTTCAGCACACTGCATTTAATGGTTGTCTGCAATGGCTGAACACGTTTTGACTCAGAATAACATTTTTCTCCTGGGCCCATTCCTTAGGAATGGATAGCCCACTTGTGCTAAAACTTTAAATTAGGAACAAATCATCCTGAAACAGGCACCAGACATGGATTATTTCGACTGAGACATTTGCAAAAGCAAAAATATATTCGTGAGTGAAGAAGCGAGCTTAGAGTGAGTGTTTTTAACCTGAGCTGCAGCTAATGATACCATTGTCAAAAATTGCACTTCTGCAGCACCCTCAGGGGGTTGGGTTGGTTTTGACTCCATGTTCTAAATGGTCATGACCATGAGCTTGATTTTGGTCTTTCAAGTGGCTGTTTGACACCTTCAATCTTCAATTAGGGCTGCAGCCCATTGAGCCGTACATACTCAGCCCTCTTCACCTTTCGTGTAAGTTCCAGCCCACTGACTACATTAAAAAAAAACAAAAAAACAAACAAAAAGAAAACCCAAACAAAAAAGCTTCCATCAATGTCCTGACAATTTCAGAATTCTAGAGAATAAGGGTTTTGTACAACTGGACTTTTTTTAGTTAGACATTTCTACCATTTCTATTTTTACAGAAATTTTCTATATTCTATATGTCTATTTTTAAAAGTAAAAATAAAAGATAATTATGCTCTTTCCCCACAATATTGTGTTTATTTGTCCAAACTGTTTAGTGTCCAGTTAGTGATATGAATGAAAAAAGGATATACTAGTAATGAAAATATTTAAAGATTTTATTTGCAACTATTTGTGTGTGCTGAAGTTTGAAAGTAGGAACATGTTTGTATTCTGAATACAAGTAATGCCACTTGCTGATTTTCAGTAATTCACATGCTTGTCTGCCCTGCTTAATGTAGCACTAAATTGGTCTGAGGAAGGAAAGTGAAAAAAAAAAAGTTCAAAGAATGTCAAACATTTTTCCTTTTTCATCCCTCATTTCTCAACCTTTTTATTGTAAAAAATGATGAAAAGTCAAACCTGCTTGTTTTCCTCATTCCTTTTCACTTAATCAGATCCTTTTGCAAAGAAAAGAAATAACTAAATAGCTAACTAAAAAAACCCAACCCTCTTGTCCTCAACTGTTTTAATACATGGAATTTTAATCTAACTTTACTTGAGTATGTCCGAGTGAATTGCGGTTGTACTGTGGTGTTTTCTGCTTTACCCAAAGAGGAAAAACAATTCAGGACAAAATATGGATACTTGATTCAAGTGTGTATCAGGTGGCTGCCCTATATATTTTACAGGCCTGTATTATAAATTGAATGGCATGGTGGTGAAAGTCTCCTATGTTTCCTTAGAGGAACATAAGGAGAAAACTTGCAGACCCACTCGAAATATCTGCAGATTTAATGGTGACCACCTGATGTACGGCACCTATAACATTTATAGTAAAAGTTGTATTTCTTGATTGTTTTTAGAAATTGCCCCTTGGCTACACGTGTTCAAAGCAGAAGATGCTGTGGACTTCTCACAGTTAACATTTGACCCAGGACAAAAAGAGCTTATTGCTGGAGCAAGGTGAGAAATCTATTTTCTTTTTTGTGTTGCACCGGACTGGATTTTATTCTTTGTTGATAAGCAATATTTAGCCAAATTCCAGTATCAGTGTGCTCTTGCGTGACGCCCCTGATTTCTAGACCCCCTAAACTGAATGTGATGTATGTTTATTTCTCTAATCCCTGGTCAGAGTTACAAAATGGACTGCCTGCCTGGCATCAAGGTTTATAATAGCTTACACTATCCTTATTTTTAGGAGAGCTGTCCTGGAGTACACAATCCTTGTGTGCATCGGTAGAACAAGCAGGTTCCATATGGCAATGTGACAAAAGTTGCCATTGCATGAAGCCTAGGATGATCCCAAATTTGGCTACCCAATGTGGCTCTTTGTGTTGGGATGTTTCTAATAATTATTCACTCCAATGCCAGGAGCGATCTGTTAAGGACTGCAGAATTGGTGGTAAAGTTGGTGATAGTCACTGTTTGCACAGTAGGAGAGCACTCTGCAAGCTGTGATCAGCAGTGACACTGTCTTAGATGTCAACATTGAAGCTGTGGCAGTCCTTGAACACTATTTTTTTCCCCCTCTTAGCATATGGGGCGTAGTAAAACATCTTGGTTGGCCAAAAATGTAACCATCTAAACTTATTATTCACACCCACCTTCTGAATATATTTTGCTTTTGAATTAACAAAGTTCTAGTCTCTTCACTTATCTGTTAGCTTTAGCATTGGAATATATTTCTGTTTTCCAGTTTGCTTCTTGGATGAAAATGAGGTTCAAAATGCAGAGTCATAAAAGGCACTGCAAGAAAACTTTATTCCATGGACCAGAGGAAGTTGCTTATCTTCAGGGGAAAGCTTTCTGAGTGTGGAAGTAGGCATGTGTGTGTGTGCATATTCATATATCTTTCGTCCACATGAAGTGGGGTCTTCTGTGCCTTCTTGATGTTGGTTTTTCAATCCTGTAAGCTACCCAGTGGAACAAGGTGTGAGGTTATCAACTGCTGCTACTCTGTAAGGACTGTCATCATAAGTTGTCTGAGCCTCTTCCCAGGCCCCACTCCCATGGAAATGTGTGTTGGATTAGTGCATTCTCTACAGATATTCCAATAACTGTTAAAAAAAAAATACTTTTCTCTCCTTCCTCTCTTATTTTATTCTCTATACTGTTTATCTGGAGTCCAAATCTTAGCAAAAAATAAGCTCATTTCAACCAGTGGTTTTGATGAAGATTTTTAAATCACTATGGGATAAGCTTGGGATGATTTTGTTCAAGAAGCAGTGACTACAAAAAAAAAATTCAGCTGTTAATTCTACTTTTTGCTAAAGATCCCATGCATCAAAAGATGTATTTTTCCTAAAAGTTAATGATGCTTCAGAGCTTTATATCTCTTGTTCTGACTAAGATTAAGATGAAAAAAAAAAATTCAAAGTTATTAAAATTATAACAGAAATTTTGTTTCACACAATTCGGTATAGTTGGCTGTTACTTCTTCATAGAAGGCATTGATTTTCCCTTTCCTTATTCTGCATTTCCATTCTAAATTTTAACCTTTCTGGTGTTGTGTTTGGCCATGGAGAGCTTCCTTTAGAATACCTAAGCTTGCCTGCAGTTTTCTCTAATTGTATGTATTATTGATTTCAGTACATCCCTTTCACTACACACCTTTCTGTTCTCTAGGCATTGTGCCCAGGAGTCACTGTACATTATGGGGTCCTAGATTCAGAGACTAGCAGCCGCTTGTCAGGGTGCTGTCGTCCCAACACTGCAAGTGTTGATCACACTGATAATCTCACTGATTACACACCTTCTGCACGTGGTCTCCACTGCAGGTAGACTGAATCCATTCATTGTGAATCACAGAATTCACGGAATGACTAGGTTGGAGGAGACCTTCAAGGTCATCGAGTCCAACCCATGCCCTAACACCTCAGCTAAACCATAGCACCAAGTGCCACATCCAGTCTCTTATTAAACTCATCCAGGGACGGTGACTCCATGACCTCCCCAGGCAGACAACTGCAGTACTTTATCACCCTTTCTGTGAAAAACTTTTTCCTAATACCCAACCTGTATTTCCCTAAGTGCAGCTTGAGATTGTGTCCTCTTATTCTGTCCATTGCGGCCTGAAGAAAGAGAGCAACCCCCTCCTGTCAACAACCACCTTTCAGGGAGTTGTAGAGAGTGACAAGGTCTCCCCTGAGTCTCCTTTTCTCCAGGCTAAACACCCCCAGCTACCTCAGTCAGTTCTCACAGGGCTTGTGTTCCAAGCTCCTGACCAGACTTGTTGCCTCCTCTGGATGTGCTCAGGTGTCTCAGCATCCTTCCCAAACTGTGGGGCCAGAACTGGACACAGCACTCAAGGTGTGGCCTCACCAGTGCCCAGTACAGGGGAAGGATGATCTCCCTGCTCCTGCTGGCCACGCCATTCCTGATACAGGCCAGGATTTCCTTGGCCTTCTTGGCCACCAGAGCACACTGCTGGCTCATGTTCAGCTGGCTGTTGAGCAGTACCCCCAGGTCCCTTTCTGCCTGGGCACTGTCCAGCCACACCATCCCCAGCCTATAATGAGGTCTGCTCTGATCTTGGTTGGTAATAAATGCAGTTAATATCTTTAAGTTTTTTCTGTTTGCCCATGAAGGTAATCAGTGAGTGACGTCTCCTTGTCCTTATGCATCTTTTGTTTTATTTTCTTTTCCTGCCCAGTTGAGGAGGGAGTGATAGAGCAGTTTTGATGAGAAAATGGTCTTCAGCCAGGGTCAGCCCACTCCATCCTTGCACCTTCAGGATTCTGCTTTAGTAATTTGGTGGTATTCTAAACTAGAGAAACGATTTTTCACAGCCAGAAGCTGTGTTTTGGTTCATCTTATGTTTATAATTGGCTTTTTCCACCGTAATGGATTTAATGATCCCAAATTTCTCTGCCTTAGAAATCAAACAAAATACTATTGTGGAAGTTTGATACTATTGGAAATTTTAAAATCCCTTTTCCATTATTGATATTCACGGCAGATGACTCTTTTTCATTTATGAAGTTCTACAGCCTCTAAAGATGTTTATGATTTGTCTTATTGAGAATGGTAGCAAAGATCCCAACTGGGATCCAGACTGCATTCCTGTTGGGAGTTGCCAATGTCATGCAGCTATGTGGAAAGGCACATATGATCCTATGATACCCCAAAAGGTGCCTCCCAGAGTGATTGAGAACTTTTGATCTCTTTGCACAAGGTTCTTTGAAGACTTAAAATTGTGCTAGTGTGCAATATTCTGTTTATTTATGCTTGAACAAGGTTTAATGAAATTAGTTAGGAATGCAAGGAAGGACTGCTAAAAGGCAGATGAGAAGAGGGTTGGAAATGTGGTGCAGGACAACAAGGCCTGAATGTGTGGACAGCACCTACCCATAAATCAGCAGGTGCACCTAGAAAAGGATGTAGCAGTATAAATGGAACAGCAGTGTTGACAGAAAACCAGATAGTTCAAGTTGGCCATGAGTAATTTAGTCAATTTAGTAATTTAGGAATGAGTTTTGTCACATTTTGCTGAGGCGAACAAAATTAGAACAGATTGATATAGAGGTCTTCAAAAATATGGAAGGGACTTTATAGTATTCACAGGCAATAACTGGGGAAGTTCATCCTATATTGCTGAGATTAGTCTTGCTTGTCCAGTTTGGGAAATAAAGGTGGTCTTCTGATGTCTGTGGGCATCCTGTTGCTGTGCAAAAATAGATAGTTTACAATTGTATCTGTCTGCCTCTCCCTGCCCTCAGCTTCCTCAGGTTGTCTTCCACTCCTTGTGAGAAGGTTATACCTGGTTGGTAATTTTTTTTTTTTTGTTTTGCAAAACATCCAGTTCTCCTATAGATATTAAGTTGGTTAAGTTTGTAGCCTTGTTTCAGTTTCCTTACACCATCAGCAGCCATCAGTGAGTGGTACCACTCCAACGCTAGTATGTGCCTTCACATTAATCATGCAATCCATGCTCCCATGAAACTGTGTCTTTAAAATGTGCCCCAGGCATTGTTCTTAATATTGTATGTGACCTGGCAGATAAAAATAAATGAGTTCTATTGCAATCTGAAACCTTCTTGGGAGTTCATTTGTTTTCTTAGAAAAAAGCTAACCCATATGGCAGGGCAGAATTTACTTTTATAATTAAGTGGCACCAGCGAAGGATTACTCTCAGGGCATTAGCTCCTCAGTAAGCTCAAGGAAATGAAAAACTACTTGTTTATTTTATTCTGATAAATTCCAATAAAATATTCAGATGAAATATTTTTCTGTGTGTTACTTGGTGGACTGATTTAGCATGTAATAAAATATTATTGTGATTTCTGTATTTTGAAATACAGAAATGTAAGCTTAAGGAGTCATGGATTTATCCAAGAACACCCTTGCCTTCTTTGCCGTGTGAAAGTGCTTTGCCATATGTTTCTTTGGGAAGGTCAGTTAAAGGGGGAGAAGGCCAGATTAGGGGAAGGATACAACAGTCTTTGAATTGCCCAGACAAATTGTGCATTGAGTTTTTTTCCTCCTCATCTCCTGGCAATGTACATAACATGTAGCAGCTCTAGTTTTGATAAACCAAAAATTGCTAAAAGTGTTTAATCCATTTTGGCTAAATGAGAGTTGACAAAAAGTATGTCTGAAATTCAGTAGTTAAGGGTAATTTTTAAATTTTTCTTCTTTTTTGATGAGTTTTTATTTTGTTTTCTCAGTGGTTTTATTCAAACCATATGAGAAGAATTATGTCTATTTTTAAAGAGAAATGAAGTTATCCTCTTTTCTCAAGCCTCCTATGCTTGAAATTTTGATCTGGTACCAGCCTGGATTGAGTCCATTCCTAAAATGTCAATTTTTTTTTTTTAATTCAAGTTGGGCTATACTTTTAAATGATGTAGTTAATATCAAAAATAGGTCTCAAAGCTATCCAGCTTTGTTTTTAATTGAATAATACATACTTAGAAGTACCTTACCTTTTTTTTTTTTTCACACAGAGTATCCTAATAGTGGTGGCTTTCTCCTGTGTGTTCTTCTTCAAGTTAATTAAACTTGGTTTTTAGGATTGTCTTGCTTTGAGGTGGCTTATTGCCTCAGTCACTCCTTATCTCACTGATGAAGGAATGCAACAGTATGGCTTCTCCCTTAATTAGATGTGTGTTTGGGAACATTAATTTGAACCATTACCACTACTTGCCATAATAACAGAAAGCCAAATGAAAGGATTCATTAACAGTGGCTTAAGGATCTCTAATAAAGGAATAAATAACTACACAGGTTTGCTTTTTACTGTTGTCTGCTCCCAGCTGGAGAATCTGAGAGCTTCTTGTTAATAAGGCACTCTGAGAGCTACAGAGACAGGGAGAATATACAGGCAGAGGGAATTGGTGCTCTATTCTTTCAACATCCATCTGGGTATCACTGCTCATTTAACACTTGGCTCAGGGTAATCAATGTCCTTCCACTGACTGAACTGGGCTAATCTAACACAATCTAATCTAATGTTTGGTTTAATGCTAAATCTGTGAGAAATTATCATCTAAGTGCTGCAAAAAGAGGGAGGTCTTTCCCCCCCTACTGCTTGTCTTTCCTACCTTGCTAACAGGCTCCTGAATATTTTCTAAAGCTTCGTGTCTCCTGCTCATGCCTGGTTCCACTCTGCAGTTTTCTCTTTCTTTGCACCAATGCTGGTAATAGTCTGGTTGCAGAATGACACTAGGCAATTCACTAACTCCACGAAAGTCCTTCTTGTTCTTGTTCTGATTTGATGTCTTGGCATTTTAATTAGAATAGCTGACGTGATGCATCACCACAGAAGCCCTGGAGTTGACTTCTGAGTTTTTGTTCTCTTCTGTAAGAACAAAAGAGAAATTACCCCTTTATTAGGGGTAAATGGAACTTTTGTCATTGTCATTTCAGTTATTAAAAAAAGAAAAAGAAAATATCCAAACTTTGGATACTTTAGACTCTTTACCTTCTCCCACTGACCTTTCTTGCTCCCCACCTCCAACAACTCAAGCAAACTCTATGTGCCCATGTTGGTTGCTGTAGTAGGAAAATTCAAACTGCCTAAATTTTCTGGTTTTAAGCCCGTTTCCATTGTTAGGGAACATTTGGATGAGATGTAACAGCAATGTTTAAATATAATTTCAAATTAATCTTGAAAAGAAACAGAAGATTAATATATTGAACAATGAAATGGTAACAAGACCACATAGAATTTGCAATGGCTCTTAATGTGAGTACTGTACTGTATATGTAATATCTGGCAAAATATAAAAACTGGGGGCATGTACTTTGACATATGTGTTGCAGCAATAAAAAAGTATTAAAGATTTGGCTAGCCACAGTTATGAAATACAGGATTAATATTTTGCTTGAGCTGCTATTTCAGGATAAAGTTGTATCCAACAACAGCTTACTAAATAAATAGCTCAATAACCTCACAAACTCACCTGGATTAAAACATAATACTCAGAAACACCCTTGACCCGCGTGCATTGGAGGCAAACAGGTGTCAATTGTTGCGAGGCCATTGCCAGCTGGGGAGAGCTTGAGTGCTGTGTGTGAGAGGTCAAGGCCGACAGAGAAAGATGATAATGGAAGTTTGAGATGACAAGGCGTGACTTCAGGAGGAGCGTGACCTCCAGAGGCGCAGGGGCACCTGGTGCTTTTCTGCTTTTTCTGGAGAAGCCCATGGCAAGAAATATGTGGACGGGATATCTGGCTGTTGTTGAACATTTGTGCAGGAGTGCTGTGTTCTAGGATCTTCAGCATAGCTGAGGCTGTGTGAGGAACCACAGGGATCCAAAGCAAGATTTACTTATCCAGAGGAGAAAGCATCGGAGAAGGAAATCAGGTTTCACAGGATCTTTGAGTGGATTAATTTTTATTGGGATTCTATCATAATTGAATCCTGTAGTGATTTTCTTATTCATTTTGACAAGCTTATTGTTTCACTGGTCAGCTTATTATTGTGTGAGTCTGCCTTTTGTCACTTTGAATATTAATAAAATGTGGTTTGTCTTCATTCCTCAAGAAAACCTCTAATTTTAGAAATTATTTTAAAAGAGCAACAAGAACAACAAAAATCACTTCTCCATAATTTTTAGGATGGATCAACAAGACCTACTAGTCAGAAAATATTTATCTCTGGGCATACGCTGTTTACACATCTTTAGCATTTATCAGTAAGCCTCTCATTTCATTATTCTCGTTTGCTGTGGTTTCCATTTCATGCAAAATGAAGATATATATTAACTTGTAGCAATTCTGCTTTTTGTTATTGTAATTTGACCATTTTCATAAATGATTCAACTAGAACACTTGTGCTAGGTTTCTTTTATTTCAAGTATATCATCCTTGGCTTTTTTAGATATTTTTCCTATAGACATATAATTTAACCAAATATATTTTGTACATTATAGTTTTATTTATATTGATTATCTCCTTTTGCCCTTAACAGTTTTTTGGTTTCTTAAAATTTTCTTTCCACTTGCTGACTTTACAGCACTGCAAAACTAGAATTGCCTTTCATCCAGAACTTTACCATCTCAGTTGTGGAATTGTGAAATTTTGCTTAATAGGTGACTCCTGTGGAGTTTTTACTTTACATTTTTAGTCTTACTACTTTTTTCTCCCAGTGAATTGAATAAAATTTTCTTCTTTCATGTGAGTTAGTTTATTGAAAGAAGTGAACAGGAAGTAATCTTTTGTTGGTTTATTTCCAGGAGATTTGGCAGCATGTCTGGTCATACCTTGAGTGTCTGAGTTTGCTGAAACCCTTATTTTTTGATTCAGGCTTTCAATTGCAAATGCTTGTGGGGGCTTAGGATGGGTTATGGAGATTTTCCGTGATATTATTGTATTTTGCCATCTTTTTTTAAAAGGCCTAACCCTGAATCCATGTCTCCCTGAACTGTGTATGCCATCTTAATGTTCTTCTAATTTATGTCTGTGTCTAGTACAGAAGTATTTATTGTTGTCCCATTCAACTTTTATAGCTTGCACAAAAAAAGGTAAAATGTTGGATTTAAAAACCATTACTTACATGATACACTTTTGAATCTTTACAAATTTTTAATTGTTTTTTTACTTGGATTGTTCAGGAACATACAGAAGATTAGTTTTAAACTTTTAGCTGTAGTCATACTGAACGTATTCATTGCAATAGATGGAAATATATTGTTGTGAAGGAGGTGACTGCAGCATGCTTTTTGTGTGCTTTCATTCAGCTCCCACTGATACCAGTGGAAGTGTTTACCCTTGGGTTTGAGCAGGCTCTTGACTAATGGGTTTTAATTATAACAGCTGAGCTAGAAGAGTTGTTCAGTGCTGTGAATATAAAGCAAAATGCTTACTGCCCGCTGGATCTCCGAAGGAGTAAAGGATGTTGCTTTATCTCAGTGTTAGTTGTGTTTTCTTCTCATTAAGTGTCCTTCTGTTTGCAGATTTATGTAACATATTTGCTTTCCTCATTCATTAAGCACCAAATGGAAACAAATTTGCCAATTACCGCCAGTGTCAAATCAGTTTAGTTCCAGCGTGCAAAATTTGTCTTGCTTGTTGCCACCATATTTGGAAAAGAAGCAGGGCCATGTGCTAAGAGGTAGTATCTGTGCTTCAGAAATGTAATTTCATTTTTCTTTCTCATTCTTTGTTGCCTTCAAAGCATAAATGCCCTGAAATAAAGCTGTAATCTGGGGCATAATCTCAATAACAATTTAAAAAATGTTTTTACCTGTCTCGTGAGGAGCATAATGGCTCTGCACAGGTCATGAAAATTGGCAATGACTTTTTCTTTGGGCTGCCAGATTTATTAATACTACATTTCCAATGTGTTTTTTTACTGTCATGCTCATTTCTTTAATTTTATTTTAGATATTTTCTCATATATGTGCTTTCTGAACGAGTTCTCACATTCTAGTGATGCATGCTTTAAAATGTTAAACTGTTGGGTTTGTAAAGCTAAATGTAATCCTGCAAGTTTTACTGAAGTGGGCACATCTAGGTAGGAATAACTCTGATTGCTCTCTGAGTGCTAGTTTGACACTTAGCCCAGGATTATTTATGTAGTCACAGTCAATCTGTGCTGTCCATTTGCCCAGTTTATGTTGCTGAGGTGTTTTTACTGCCTTTTGCACATTGCTTTTCTTTTTCAGTTTTCCTTCTGCTGGCTTTATAAAGCTAAAAATATTTTAATTGGTTATAGGCAGCCACAGGAAATTGAAAAATGTACACTTATTAGCTCTGCCTCTTGATCATTCACATGAATGTAGACATTTTAGTCTCCCTAACACTTATAGGGTCAATTTTTCTAATTTCACACTGAATATATTAATGTGTAGAAGTGTTGTGCTCTACTGAATAGGATAAAAATCTCATTTTCTAGGAGAAAAAAAGGCAAGAAAAATGTTGAATGTCTGTTTTTCTTGAGGCTGGCGCTGTGTTTTGTGCATTTATTTGTTTAGAATCTTTAAGTTTGGGACAATAGCTTACTTTTTAACAGGATGAAATGATGTCAGAATGGAAGATGATAAAAAGACATTATTAATTTGATAATCTGTCTTTAAAAGACCTCATCAGGCATAAATTTTCAGCAGATATCTGAAGATGAAGTACACATAGCAATTGAAATCTGCATGAAGTATGGTCCCAAAAACTTGTGAGACAAGACTCCTCACATATTCTGCAACAGAGACTGCATTTATTTGTAGAGTGAGATGGGGCATTTATGTACCATTTGATACCACTGAGTTAAGAGAGCAATTTATACCTGCTGAGGACTCAGTTCATTTTCACTGGAAGAAAAAAAAAGTTGTTTTGCACCAGCAGTGAAGTTGGTTTCATTGATATCGGAGTGAAAGAAGTACAGTGATGGGTGATGGAAGTTTAAATGCACCAAGATGGGGAGCAAACCAAGTATTTATGCTTCCTGCTGAATACTTCTGGGCAAGACATTCTGTGAAAGTGAAGGTATTTTTTGTCCTTACATAGGGAGTGTAGAAGTGTTACACTGTAATGCATTAGTTCCTGCTGTTTTGGTGACAGTCTTTCAAGTCCACTTGCACGTAACTTGTTGGTGAAGCTTTGTGTGTGTACACATTGTTGTGCAAAGCACTGTTTTCTTTGCTTACCCACTTCAGGTCTCTTCATGACGCAAACTCAAGTATTATAGCTATGTCTGTGTGCTGATTTAACTGTATAATAATAAAAAATATTCTCTTTATTTTACTTTCACATGGATTCTTGCTCTTAATACCCCACCTCCTGCATTTTGTTTAGCAGTACTCCTAGGAAAGACTAGTGACATGGTTCCTGTACAGCCACAATTTAAGTAGACCATACATGTACCAGAGTCAATAAATAAATACTCATAGCTGTTTCTGAGAGTCTATAAATAAAGACAGCCATGTTGTCCATGGTGGTTATCTTTCTGAGTTAGACAGATTTTGGTTTTGCTCTTCTCCCCTACTCTGCTGTCTCATTAAAAAAAAAAATAGAGATGTAAACTACAGGTTCTAACCATCTGTACCCATTAACAATACCTCATACCTCTTGGGAAAGAATTTGACCTAATTTTAATTTTGATTACGTGCCTATAAGTTACATGGATTTAATATTGCAAATAATTAATGAATATTGCAAATATTTAAAATTCAAGTTTAAATTCACTCATCTCTTTAGCATCTATGGGTTTTTTACTTGAAGTGAATTTTTTAAAATCTTATCAATTGTGTAATCTATTTGTTATGAATAAATTAGGATGGAAGTAATTTATATTATTATTTAAAAATCCTTTTTATTTTCATCTCTAAAACGTTATCACTCTGTAGTAGCATTGGAAAATCAGAATTGTTTTAAATAACGTAACAGGCAAGAGAGGACTATGGGATATTCTGTGAAGATGCAGTAGAAAAAATGAATAATGAAAAGAAGAAGAAGAGGTGTGATAAGAACTAAGAAAGAAAAAAAAATAATATCAGAGGAGGAATGTTTCTTACTTGTGGTTTGCCTGGACCCCTCCCAAGATCTGTAGGTGCAATGATGCTGCTGTAGAGAAAAGGCAGGATGAGAAATATTTTTGCAATAGATGTGGAGGCTTTTGAAACCTGTGCTTGGTTGGTCTGCGTGTAGCTCCTGCTGTCTGTGGGAAAACATTCTTAGGCTTTGGAGAAGCGTGAGACCACATAGGGCAAGACTGCTCCAAATTGTGGAAACTCAGGGGCTTGTAAAGATTTGCCATCATGCTGGGATCCTGTGCTTCAAGCTTTACATACATGTGGCTGAGCTAATTGCATGAAGTTCCCATCTTTGTGGGGAGGAGTGGAGAGCTTTAATCTGCCTGTCCGTGTGTTCTGATGGAGCCATCCAGCACTGCTGCCATGGATCTGCCACACCTCTGAGTATTTCTTCCCATTGATTCTAAAAGAACACTGCAGCAATGAATCAGATGTACATGCATGCAGTATAAATATCTACTTCATTCATGTTCTGCCAGACCTTCAGACTGAAAATCTGTTTTAGAAATTAACTTAGTCATCCCAAAGGGCTGCATATTAAGACAGCCTCTGAAAGAATCTGAAGCCCTGAATACCTTTCACTTCTAATTTTTTTCTGCCTTTATAGTAATTAATTATGTTTTTATTTAAACAGTGGTAACATTTGCATTTTTCACTGAAACGTTAGTAACAATTCATTTTTATCTGCTATTTTTTTTAACCCCCAGAAACTACCTCTTCAGATTGAATCTTGAGGATCTCTCTCTAATACAGGTATGTTTTATTTCTGTTTCCTGAATTCCTCTGCAAGATGAAGGTAAACAGATATTTTAAAGCAGATAATCAAGATATTCATAAGCTTCATAGCTACACATAAATATGCATCTGTTTTTGTCCTTTTTATGGCCCCTTATTGTATAAGTCATATTATCCCCTTTAATTCCAGATTAGCCTTTGTCCCAGGCCATACAGATCTGATGTTGCCTTACTCTGCTGTGATTTTTTTAGAGTGGATTTTCATAGTATTCATTAATACAATTTAAAATTAACTACCTGTATGTTCAGTACTGTCCCTATTAATTCATGAAGTAATACTATACACAGCTGAGTACAGAAAAGTAAAATGCTTTCAGGTAAGGCTGTCCTTGTGATTTGTGAAACAACTTGTGTATGTTTTAATTAGACTTTCAGATTTCATTTGCCGTAATAGAAACAATATCTGATGTTAGCTTATATTTAATCAAAATTACAATATTAATAAATATTCAGTTTTGTTGCTGGTGTTTAAAGCTGTGACACACCAAGCACTTTTAATATACAGAATTTGGGCTGCCTACTTTCATCTTCTGTGCCATGTTCAATATCCTGACAAATAATTCAAGTCCTAAAGATTCATGTTGACAGACTTCACTAAGAGGTGCTGTTGTAGTTTATGCTGCTAATTTATAGACTGAAGTTCATGACTTTCCCTTGTTAGGACATGTATCAGTAGGCTGAATTCACTAATGAGGGAGAAATCTGTAAATTACAGAGGTTTATAGTTGCACTGATTCAAAGAGACCCCTTCTCACTCCAATCAGAAAAAAATTACAAACTGTGCACAGAAATCATACTGCTGATGTTGTAGTAGGTTACTGGGTTTCAGTCTTACGCCTTTAAACAGTCTTCTCAAGTTGACTTTTGATAAAGTTTCTTATTTTATCTTCAGTATTGTAGCACCACTTGTTTGCCTCAGTATCTTCTAACATTCTTCAACAAATCTTTAGAGAATTTGTGTTTCTAAATCAAGTGTTCTTTTTTTTTCCTTTCACCAGCATATCGTTACTATCTTCACACCTAGTATTCAATTTTTCCCCCTTAGTTTCAAGCCTACCATTATTACTCCTTCATGTTTTTTCTTCCCAGATCTTAACTTCTTTTTCTTTCCTTCTACTTCACTTCTAATTCTGTTAGAGTGCCTTGGGACGGCCATTATCCAAAAGATGTGTTTCCTTGGGTATGCTAGTTTTGGCAGCTCCAAATCAGCTGTTAAGTGACTGCAGCCATTGTTTTAATTTGTAGGGTGAATTATTTAGGATTTCCAAACATGCTAAACAACACATTCAGGTCTTGTCTTGCAATCTGGTATTATGGTTAAAAGAGGCAGGAACAAAAGTGAGAAGCAAAGCAAAAGATGTATGAAGTCCTAGCAGAACAGAATGACGGAATTTCAGTGGAAAAATAAAGCTTGTTGTGGTTTAACCTGTTGGTACTTTATGTGCTAGTTAGCATTTCTTTGGCAAGGGACTGAGCACTTCAACATTTTATGTACAAACAGAAGAAATTTTCTTTTAATATTTATTTTTCTTCACACAGTTTTTGTCATAGTAATAATATAAAAAAGTCTCATTTAATTCTACTTATGTCGCTTGCTTTGATTTTTTTTTTTTTTTTTTTTTTAGCATGAGCCAGCTTTTGTAAAAATGTGCAGATGTTTCACAAGCTAATAAACCACGTTTTCACATCTGGAAAAGGGGCACACAGTGAAGTGCTAGCTATTAGAGGCTTTCAGCATAGCTTAATAACAAGACAAAAAAAGCTAGAAACAAGACAATCCATATACCTGTTGTTTAATTATCTTAGAAAATTGCTCAAGCTCTAGTTTTGCTATTATGTGTGGGAATCAGGAGAAAAATGACTGACTTTTTCTCTTGCACAGCAAATACTTCCAACATGGAAGCAAATTGGAACAACTTGCATCCTACTTATCTACAGTTTTCAATTAGACCTTTATAACTTTATTTCCTTAGCATTGCCACTTTGGTTTTTGGGTTTTATTTTGCTAATAGCTGATTCATCAGTTGAATCTTTCTCATTGTACTTTTCTCTCTGGAAAACAAAGGGAATACCTCAAACTAAATTTTGACCATTGATGCACATCAGTTATTTTTGTCCAAGTTCATTCCCTCAGCTGTCATGTGTAACTATCTGTTGGAATACATTAGTTTGTGCACACACTGCCACTGGGAAGACAATAGGCTTCATGTTACATGCAATAAACTGCACCAATAATAATTTCATATTTATAGCAAAAGCATATTTGAAAATATTTTGTTTACAAATTTCTCTGTATTTTTGGAAATATAGGCATTTAATAAACAAAGTGTTCTTTTGGGGTATCATCAGACTTTTCAAGATTCCTAGATATTATTTTGTAATCGGAAAGCTTTTTAAAAGGGAATACAATAAATAATGACTTCTTGTTTGCAAACTTTTTCAAAAATTTCTTTGGGCCAAAATATGTGTATGTCCTATCTTTACAAGTGTGTGCCTGGAAAATAGTTTGTAAACACAAGATAATCTTCCTTGGAAAAAAACCAAAAATCTAAACCAAAACCAGACATCCATTTGAAATTCAAGTTATCACAAAAGAAGTGCAGGACATCTATTGAAAGGGTCCTGTTTCCACCAGTTTAGTGGAAGTTAATCCATTGTAAAAGTGGGGTTAGTGTGCTTCCAGAGTGCATCAGACAGGATGTGCATTTAAACATGAGCTGGCACTGTGTGCTGAGACTTCGCCGCCCATTGTGGGTGCATCAAAGTTGTCATCCCACATGTCATGGTTCTGTGCTTTATAGGAAGAGCATGTTGTTTGAATAAGCAAGTTCCATATGATAATATCTTTAGCAAACCAGCATTTGATGTATCTCAGCAATTTTCTTTGTTTAGAAGAATAAAGAAAAATAGAGCAAGTGAAAGCCTTTTAAGCTCTTGACGGAGAAGCCGAAGAGTCAAATTGTTCAAAGCTGCCTGTTGGAACAATGCATGCATAATGATTATGGATTAGAGAAGAAGCACTCTTTGGGGTTGTAGAAGGGCAAATATTTTATCTCTCTGCAGCAATAGCAGGCTCACAGACAGAGAAGGCCTGGCTCTGCATGGATTTGTTTTGTAAGCTTTGCTTTGTTGTTGCTCACCTCAAGTAACAGTAGAATGATCCATAAAAACATTGGCCGAGATGAAAGCTATATTTCCTGAAAACTGTTATATTTCTTAAAATATAAAAGCATAAATCTAAATAGTAGTTTTTAAATGAGTAAATTTATTTTCAGAAATGTACTCAAAAAACCATGACGTCTAGGAAAGGTCAGCATTAATAGTGGGGCTTTGACATTATGTGGTGGGTGGCTGTCACCAGTATCCGTTCTCACCTTTTCTTTTTTCCAGTTTTTTGAAATGAGAGATTCAAAATTCAAACATTTATTTGTGTCTACCTGCATGACAAATTTTCTGATGTGTCTGTAAAGAGTAAAAAGCTAATACATGCTGGTTTATAAAAGTCTTTATGCTATAGTTGCCATAAACAATATAAGTCAGCCTGCATAATCTTTTGACAAACACACAAAGTGTACGTCTTTTCTTCTTCCATAAGGTGAAATTCTTTATAAAGTCAGGTCATTAAGGCATTTGTAGGGCGCATGCTTGAGTTTGCCTTTCTGGTTTAAATGTTCCCTCAATGAAGTCTGTGTGCTATTTGGGATGCCCAGAAGGTTGAATACCAGCCTTTTCCACCTGCTTCTGTGTTTACATAGCTCACCACAGGCCTTATTCTCATTCAGAACCTTCACATCTTTCAGTTAGAACAACACACACCTCAGAGTCCACTTTTAAAGGCAATTTTATCTCATTTTTGCTGCAAGATTCAAATTGAATTCTTTATACAGGCTAAGAAGATCATAGTTTGTTTTTTTTAATGTGTGTTATTCAACTTTAAATTCTGGAATCTTGAGGATTTTTGTTTATAGACTTGTTTGTCTATGTGTTTATACATGCACATGTATTAGCGAGGCAGTCGAGGAATTAAAGGCAAGATTGGAACTATGAATTTTCTGGAAAAGGAGCTACTTTGGAGAACAAATTTTACCTAAGGGAATTCTTGCTATTGCTTGCATGTGTCAAGAATGTCTGAAATACATGTTACATGTGATAGTTCACTTTGGTAAGAGACATTAATGTTTAGATGGTAGGCTAAATAATGAGTTAAGTAAATTATACTGTTCTTTGAGTGTATGTTTTGTGTGCACCTATGAGAAATGAAGAGGGAATTTTATTCCATGATTGAGGTTTTAAAAAAATTCATATGTATAACCTGAAATGCTTTTTCAGACTTTACCTGAATTTTAATACAGAGTATAATTTAAAAAAAAATAGTAATTCAAAATATTTTTAAATAAATCAAATCCTCACCAGGGTTGTAATTCCATTTTGAAAATAACAATTGTTTGCTATTGTTATAAACAGGGGTTAATATATCTTTTGTGAGAAGCCTTTGTAACCTTAGTTTGTCTTTGGTTAAGGTGGTACTTAGCCAAGTCTATAAAAAAAGGAGGCACAAATCCCTCAGACTCTCCTTACATTTAATTTTTGGGTCAGTGCTCTTGAGTTCCCTTTGCTATGAACAAAATCAAAAGTTGTAAATAGTTATGTAGGATCAAATCTTTACTTTATGCTCATAATAAGCGCTTATAATCAACAAATTCAGAGATAAAGGGAATGAAGCTTTAATATTTTAACCTTAAGTTTTCCAAGTCACTAAATAAATAGAATCCTTAAAAGGCAACTTACTTATTTTTCTAAAAATTTTGTTTAGTGTATTTCAATCCATTTATTTTGTGTTGTATTTTACTTAGAGTCACTATTTGTGTAATAGATGCCTGATTTGTGAAATGCATGAAGAAAATCTGATGAATCATCATTTTATTTTGGGGTGAAGCAACTATGCTGAAAAGGAAATGAAAGAAATATTTTCTCTTATATCACACTATAAGGCATAAGGGACCTCAAGTAAGGAGTCCTTAGCTGATGACAATCATAGTTTGGCAATATTGAAATGCCAAGAAGGCTGAGATTTTACATTCTATTTGAGTGTCTAAGCAGGGGAAAAACAGAAAAAACAAATGAAAAAACTCTCTTGGGTTCTCCTGTGCCTGGTATCTATTTAAGGGTGAGAGGAATAGATAGCATTCCTTTGTTTTATAAGCACTTTTCTCTCTTTTTTTATGTGAAGGTGGCATCAGTCACGAAAATACTGTTTCTCCTTAGGCCCTTGACATTTGTGTCTAGGACACACAATGGATAAGCAGAGTGCATAAGTTTGTGTAACTTTTGATGCTGTCACAAGTTCCTCAAAATGTTGGAAGTGAGGGGAGCAACTTGTGCTTATAAAACTTTCCAAAGAACACTGAGGTGACCAAATCACACAGAGTAACCAAAAAATAATAGAGCTGGTGCAGATGTTTGTTTTGGTGCTAGGGATGAGCAATATGTGCAGAGGTATTTGCACTGTTACCTTTTGTCTAAATTGGTGCTGAGAGCAGGGTTTAAAAAAGAAAAAAGTTAAGAAAAGGCAAAGTGTGGTGCATCTACATATCACAATGCCACTGCTGTCAAGTATCTCTTCCTCTTGTTGGTACCTTTCTGGTGGCAGATTGTTGGATTTGATTGTACAATAAGTGCATAAATAATTAAATTAGAGTATTGGAAATTTAAAGAAGATTTATAAATATTTGTGAAACCAGAGCTAGTCCTTTGTAGCAGGTATAGATGGACTTGGTGGCTAGAGTATTCCAATTCTTTTTCTGGGATCCCAATAGTATTTTGATCATCTTGTTTGCTGCTTGCATAACAATAGTTACTGACCAAATGTAAAACTTCATTGAAGCCAGAAAAGGATGAATTCAGCTAGCAGTGAGTAATTTCACATATCTAATCTTTACCCAAATGACCTCTTTTACATGCAGCTGAAAGCTAGATAAAGCATGTTAGATCCTAAACCTAGATAAAACATGATCACACATATTCGCTTTACAACATATTTGTGCAGAAATCAGTTACCAGCAGGCAGCGCTTCATTTCTGCTAAAAAAAAAAAATCTGGAAACAGGTATTGAAACAGCTGGTGCTCTTAGCTTCACCTATGTATTAGTCAGAGGATGTCTACTGTTCCAAATCCATTTAGGTTGTATTTGGCTAAGTACTGATTCACTCTGCATTCTGAATTTTCTTTCCATGTGTGGGATTTTTCATCTGCAGAGGTGTGGCTACACATATCAGCTAATTGTTTAAGGGTTTTTTCCTCTGTGTGATGTTTTAAGTTCATATCCATACCCCCACTAAAAAACTATAGAGAGGGCATGCAGGGCAGCCAACTGGATGTGTTACTCTTCTGCTCATTTCTGCTTGTTATTCATTTACACTTGGCTTCTACAAAATTTTGGAGGGTTTTAGTCTCCAGCATTTGTGATTTCCTACCCTTCCGTACAGTTGAAATTTGTCATGTAAATTTAAAAAGCATCTAACTGAAGAAAAAGAGTGCTGGCAAATTGGCAGGGCTTTGCTGCTGGTTTGGCTTATCTGTATGTGTTAGTATTTTCAGAGGTGGAGGAAAAGAATAGAGTAAGAAGACCAGGCAGAGATGTTATTCTTCATTTATTTGCTGTTCTTTCATTGTTTTGTGCCATACTAAAATACCTGTGCAAGTGTACTCCTAGACAAATGAATCCATTTGGCCAAGACACAGCTTTTTTATTCTCTTTTCTTTTTTTTTTTTCCTCCATGCCTCTGCTTGTTAGGCTGCATTTCTTTTATGTTTACAGTAATCTTCTGTTCTGCTTTTTTGTGGTAAAGAAGCAAAATAGGTACTAAAATTTTTTCCCTTGCACTGGAGTAAAGCTTCTGTTTTCTTTAGGTATTAAAAAATGTGGGGTTTGTTTTTGTGTATTTTTTCTTTGCTTTGTTTAGTTTTTTTAAAGAGAAAGGGGAAGTCTGGGTCTCCTGCTGATATAATATGAGGGCATTCATTCTCATGACAAGTAGAGGTGATATCAAAAAGTATGTGTGTACATTTTACAGCTGATACTCCTGAAACAGCTGATTTGGATTTTATAGTGGAATAATTTCACCCTTCCTGATACTTTTCCCTGGTGTTATCTATGGTGGTCAGCCACACTGCATTACATGCACAAAAGGTAATTGTGGAAATGGCTTTCTCTCAGAAGGTGACACTTGTTCATGTTTTCACTAAAACTATAAATCATTACAATCACACAAGAGTAATCACCAAGTAGAATCTGTTTGAAAATAAATCAGGCTGCTGCCTTCCAAATCTTTGGACTGTATACAACTGTGGCACACTTCAGCTAATTCTGGAGTCATATCATCCTGTGACAACAGGGTGATATTTATGGAGGGACACAAGCTCTCTTTGACTATCAGCCTCTTTCAGTGTCACCTCTATACTGAGAAAGTTCAGAAATGTTAGGAAACTGTGGAAAATGACAGCAGAAAAACTAATATAGAGACTGAAGGCAGATTGCCTTAATTCTCATATTCTCTTGTCAGGTGGAGAATTTGCCACAAGCAGTTGCTGATGGAGAGTCCCAGCTCTTTGCCAACTGGATGCTGCAGTGTTGAGCAATTTAGAAAAGAAATGGAATATACAGTGTGCTCTGGAAGACATGATATCTATAACAGAGTGTCTGAAAACATGTTTATTGATTTTTGCTTACAGACCATGATAGTTCCTGCTATCTGGAACTGCATTGTGTGTTCTGGCCTATAACAATTAATTAGAGTTCCAACCACAGTTTGTATGCTGTGCATATTTAAAGAGCAGGCTTAAAGACACATTTTTTAGCCACGGGGAGAATTGTCTTTTGCAGTATTGCAGAAATCCATTCACCAGTTCTGCAAGGTTAGGTGGCATAGAGCATTGATGCTTTTGGGTGATGCTACAAAGAGATGAGTTCATCTTACCCCTGCGTGTTAGTGATCATCAGTACTTGGCAAAAAGGCATTGTTTGGTTTGTGGTGTCCCCTGCAATTGGTTGTTGAAATAAAAAAAATGATAAAATTAAGAAGACCAGCATTTAAACCTTGAGTAATAGAAAAATGGTGGAGCAGCCTCATGTCCCCTCGCCGCAGGGCAGAAAAATTTAAGATACACATCTTGACCCTCAGCTCTAAGGAGCCTTGGACTTTCAAGTATGCACCCAACTGCCGAACTATGGGAAGAACAGGCTGTTTCCATAAGGCAAAAGGTTCTGTTCCCTTCATTCTTTGTGAAGAGGTGTAAGTATTTTCAAGGTTAGGAGATAAGTTTTTTGCTGCTACAGTTAAGGAAAACTCAGGATTTTTAAATTTTTAAGGAAACAAAGCAGCTATACTGAGGCTGAGAGACATGAACACTTGCTGCTATAACCTAGGTAGAAGGATGGATTTGAGGAACTTGCAACAAGAACATTGGTTGGTCAGGATGTGTGGGAGGTAGGGGCCTACTCTCCTAAATGGTTCAGGGCACAAAGAGAGGGTTGCTTTCAATGAGTTGCTTCTCTGGTCAACCCAATTTATGAGGTGGATTGTTGCTCTTAAATGTTTGAGAGAGACAAACTTAGTCATAGCATAGGAAGCTAGACTTGTTCTAAATTGAGATTGAAAGTTGTTTTACTCTAATAGGCTTATCCAGTACTTTGGGACCCTTTTTGCTTTCATTTTACCTCATCCTTATTTTTCTGCTGCCTTTTCCTTATCCCGTTTTTAGTTCTCTTCTGTTTTGGCATGTATTGTTTTACCCATCCCAGATGGTACCTCAATATGATGATTCTGCTGTCAGGTCTGGGAATGATAAATCATGTCAAACTATGGAAATCAATCAATTTATTAAAATTGAAAGTTAAATGTCCTTTGAAATATCTGGGTTTAGACACATATATGAGATTTTTGTATTAAATTTTTTGTATAGCTGTTATTTTGAATTTATTTGAAGGCAGGCAAATCTAGACCCCTGCAGACCACAAGCAATTCCCAAATGCTCAGTGGATTTGGGAATTGCCCTCTAAAGGACATAATCTTACCCATAAAGCAATTAAGAGAAATAATGTCACTGTTTATGATGTCAGTATTTTACTTCAAGTTTGCCTGCCTTTAAATCATGGTACTTTTATGTGTTTGTCCTCAAAATGGAGCTAGGAGTCTGAGCTTAGGTGTTCAGGCTCTCTGTCTGATGGATGGGGATAGCTCTACACCCAAGCACTGGATCCACTGATACCTGAGTTCTGAACTTTCTCATGCTCCTGAGGAAGATTGTTGAGTGCACAGGGAAGAATAAATTAATAAATGCCACCTTTCTTTTTTTTTGGTTAAGTATCTCTTAATGGTTAAATATCTCTATTGAATTTGACAATAAGATTTTTTTTCTACGTCACACATATGCAGCAGGCTTCCATTGAGAGTAAATAGTATGTAAAATGTGTGTCAAGCTCTTTCAGTCATGGTTTCTGAACTCTGCAAACAATATGAACTTGAAGAGCGTGACCACTATTGTGCATACGTAAGCAAGGCTGAATTGAATATGGGCTGATCTGTTATGGAGTTGGTTATAAGTTTATGTCCTGTATGTTTGTTTTTTCCCCCCTTTTTTTTTTTTTCCCTGATTTTAATACTATCTTCTTCAGTCAGTACTTCTGAATGTTGTATGTTTGCTCAAGTGCCTGGGAAAAAAAATTATTTGCTTCTCCAAATCAGGGATGTAATGGTGGTTGGTATACTGCTTTTCCAAAAAAATAATCAAATAACCAAAAGAAAAGAACAGACCATTACAAACTTATGGAAAATTGAGAAATTACATGGTCTGTACTTGGGCCTGTTCATATATATTGAGATATTTATAACAATTCAGATTTCTATAAGTAATGAAAACTAAATAGTTCAAAGGAAAAAAAATTGAGTTTTACTAGAGGTTAATATTTATACCTACAGTTATGTCTATATTTAATTTTTAAAATTACCTCCTTGATGAAAATCTACAGTTTTTTCCCCAGGGTATAGCTACCATTTTAGTAGTCAGAAATAGTCAGCCACAAAACTGTTCACGTTTTGGTTTAGCTTTTAAACTGTCTGATTCAGTTAGGTTTATTAAAAATCAAATGAAAGACATGAGAAAATCTCAGAATTTCATATATATGAGGGTACCCAGGATAAAGCAACCTTATGGAAATAATTTCTAGGAGAAACCAGTAACTGCGTCAGAAGGAAAACAAATTTCTGTTAATTATTAGTTAAATAACAACTTCATTGTGGCATTGACCATTTTTATGTGCTATGTGAGTCAGTTTCTTAATAGTTTTGTTTCTAAATGAAAACTAAGGTAAGCATGAGTTTTCAGAATTTTGAAATCACCTTGGAGATAATTTGATTAATCAGTAAATATTTCTAGACGTAGGATGGAGATTAGGTTAAACGTTTTCCATTGTTTTGGGAAAAAATCCAGCAGATTTATACTGTTATATATTTATTACTTTTTAAGTCTTTGAATTGAGCATTTTAAATTAAATCCAGTGTCTGGTACATTTATGTGACATTGGTTTCTGTTAATTGCATTTAAATATGAATGACAGAATGAATTCATTCTGAGCCATGTTGAGTGGAAAATGCAGTAGCTGCCCAGTATTTGTACTCAGCATTGCTTCTAGGGTATCTGTCTGTGGGAATCCTGCTTGTAAGGGTAATAGCTCATAAGCTCCAAGTCTTTACCTGGCTATTTGGGCAATTCTGGGAGTCATTCTGTGCCTTCTCCCACTCATCTCAGGGACCTGAAATGATGAAAGATCAAACTGTTCTTTACTTTTTCCCCCACTTTGTAAATACGAGAACTATGAAATCAAAAGGAGAGACTTTGAGGGAAGTGATTAACTTTCCATTGATGAGATGAAACCTTTCTCAGGGAAGCTCTGAGGCAGAAGGTCTCTGGCCTCAGAGAGAGGGCAAAGACTTTCCCAGAAAAATCCTGGGAAACTGTGGGAAACTTAGAGGAAAAGAATTCAAACAATTATTATCTCTCTTTCAGTTACCATTGTTAATAGATATGGTTCTCTAGACTGTGTTATTGATTGCCACCAGTAGTGTGTGATGTTTTCACTTTGAGACCAATCAGGTCTTAGATCCACCATTGTTTCTGTAAGAACTGTAGATTTATAATAATAAAGTGTCTTTCATGGCTTCTGGATCATGGAGTCAATGCCAATTATTACCTGGCTTGGGGCCTCCTACCACAAAACTCTTTCTGACTCCTAGGTGCATGGTTATTTTTGTTACTCAGTAGAATTATGCATGCTCTTGTTTTCCGTATACCTAGGCAATAAAAATGTCTGAATTAAGTTTTATACTGTCAAATTCACACAAAACCTTTCACAGTGGCATTTTTTCTTACTTTAACTAAGTTAGGATTTATTAATGAAGCTTTTACAATATGTCAAGACAGGTCTGAAAAAAACAGTAATTCTGTATGTTCATAGAAGATCAAAAATATGCCATCATATATTTATGAAGACTGCTCTAGGCATGATTCCAGTCTTTTCTCACACATCTGACAGTGGTGTTACTTATAGAATATTTTGCTATTCAGCATGAGAAAATAAAGCTGAATGAGTTGTACTTGACAAAACTCTGCATATGCATTGACAAATTAAAGCTGAGTGGAGAATTTCACATGCTAATATATATGTAGACAAAATCCTTTGTAAACTGATGTGTTTTTTGGGTTTTTTTTTTACATAAAATGGTCATAAAATAGACATTAAGTACTGAAAACAGCAAGGGTGTCAGGAGACCTGCATGGATGCACAATGAGTTTCCAACTAAACTCAAGCAAAATAAATAAATATTCTAGTGGTGGAAGTAGGGACAGGTGACTAGGAAGGAATACAGAAATCCCTGTCCAAGCAGCCTTGGTTGGGATGAGGAAATCCAAAGTACATGTGTAGTTAAGTCCCATGAGGGATGGGAAGAGCAACAAGAACTTTATTTTAAGAGAAATAAGATAAGAATCAGCTGCTTTCGTGTTTCCTCTTGGAGTTGTATTTAAATTATTATACTCTAGTTATCCCACAAAGAAGGCTGAGAAATAAATCTGCAACTTGGGAACGGATGCATGGAAAATCATGTGCAAAACATCTATAAAAGCAGGCTTACTGTGTAAACCAAGTATATTTTTCCACTAAAATTTGTAGTTTCATTGATTTTTTTTTCTGCTAAATGCCCAGCTACAACACACAAAAAGGAAGAATTGCTTTCATTTTCAATTGTAGAGGAAGAAAAATGTTCAGTCATTTTTATTTCTATAAAATTACATACAAAATATAAGAAGGTATTATTCATTGTACAATTGCACATTAATTAGTTGACCCTAAAGAATGATAACTCTACCCAGGCGAATGTTGAAGAAATAATTGTATTTCCCTCACCAAAATTGCTGAAACTTCTATGATGAAATAACAGGTAGCATGATGAAACGCTGGTTTCTAGGAGTTACCTTCTCTCTGGCTCTTACAGGTTGCAGAGAAGAGTAGCTGGACAGGCTGGAACACAGGTAAAAATATATTCCTGTAAATGAATCCAATCAGACTAAAGCTCTATAAATGCATTTTAGAGTTGGTGCAACTTAGAAAACTCACTAATAATGCTAAGGAAGGCCTGTCTCTGCAATCACTTGCGTGAACTGGGAAAGAAAATACATAATGTAGCCTGAAAAATCATGCTAGAACAAACACATCTTGCTGATGGAGTTAGGGAGTTTCCAAAAGGGCAAGTTCAATGTTTACTGCAAGTAGGTAAAAATGTGTTATTTGTTTTTATCTGTGAAGAATTAGTAATATTTTCCAGACTTTTTCAGAACAGCAGGTATATGGGCAATGCAGAACATGACAGAAAGGATCATGAAGTCCTTGCTGGGAGAACCAGCCATGCATAAAGTCCCTGCTGATTCTGAACAGCCAGTTGAAGAAAAAGTGCCAGGAAAAAAATAAAATAAGCCAAACAAAACCCCAAAAAAACTAAAAACACAGATTGAATCTGGTTTGTGTAGAAAATCAGAGCCAAATAGATGAAAGAGCTTTAGTCAGTGTAGCACAGAAAATGGAGTCCTGAAAGATAAAATCTGAGGAGAAAAGAGGATTAAAACTAGTAATTTCTTCAAGAAGAACATCTGGTCTGGCTAAATACACTGCACGAAAAGCAGCCCTTTTAAAATGGCCACAAAATGGTCACAAATCTAGAGTATCTCTGGAAGCCAGCCAACAAGAAAAAAATCTCAGCAAAAACCGATGTGATCATCGTGGCAGAGAAGACACACTGAGCTCTGGAGCAAAGTGGAGGCACTGCAAATGTGTGATTAACAGATTGGAGGAGGAAGGCCAGTGCTGTTTACCAGGCTGTTACACATAGTTTTCAGCCAGCATTTTTACAGAGCAGGTGATTGAGACTCTCCAGATGCACATCTCTGTGAAGATGTGCAAATGGCTTTGTGGATCCTGGGTGTAGTCATTCAAGTTTCTTGGCTGAAACGTAGTCTGTGAAGGCTTGAATAAGGCCCAGGGAGTATCTGAAGTCATTCAGACTCCTAAATCTTCAGTCAGGGCAGCATGTTGGTGCTGTGCCTCCGGTATCACACAGCCCAACATATCCCCTCTGCTGCCTGTATCTGGCCTCTGAAATGATACTGATGCAGACAGTGAAATGGAGTGGCTAATAATAATATTTTTTGTCTCAAAAGTAGGAAAGGGAAAAATGAAACAAAGTGCATCTAAATCAAGTGTTTCTCAAATTGCTCCTCCTGTAGGAAAAGCCTGTTTTTCTGATGTGTAATTGACTTAGGACAGCTGATAAGCCACTGTGCTCCTCTTATGCAGGGCAGGGTGTAGCACACAAATATCAAACTCCATTTTAGAAGTGTTAAATCTATCTGAATTGAAACCTCTTTTTGGGCCATCACAGCCCCAAACCATAATGTAACTAGAATAAAATTAAGATAATTTAATTGGGAAACTGCACTTATCAGTCAATCCTGTTCCCAAAAATTCCCTTGATTCTGAGATAAAACAGGATGGAGGTCTTCTAGGGAGATAATAAAAACTGGCTTGGGTGTGATCTTGCACACCCTGCTTTAGGAGAATCTGCTTTAGCAGGAGAGGTGGACTAGATGATCTCCAGAGTCCCTTCCAACCATTCTTAAGAGATAGCCACTGAAAACACATAATGGATTGGAATAATAGAAGAGATTGACTACTTTTCTGTCTCATTCAGAAGAAAGTTTTTGCATATTTCTAAAAAATATTGTCTATTTTCAGTATGAATTAGAAAGTTTCAAAGAGGCAGTGAGAGCTGAAAAGTGAAATAGAATTGACAATCCAACAGCCAGCATACTGCTTTTGAGTGTAAGATTTACTCGTGCCTTTATTTGTCATCTGATTCACTGCCTGGATTTGGATCTCTCTCCTCCGTAGCTTGAGTTTCCTAAACAGTAGGACTCAGAAGACTCTTTGGTTTTTCTCATTTGCAGATATTTAATTCAACCTCTGAGAAGCTTTTTTAGTAAATTTGTAATGGAACTTGGAAAAGCTTTTGGGAATGATTCAACACTTTCCACAGTCATCATTGTTACTATTGTTGGAAAAGCCCTGTCCAGATCTGATGCCTTTGTGTATTACAGGCTTTTGGTTTTCAGAGAAAGGAAGCCCACAGGAGTTCTCAAATATGACTTGTGGCATGCTTCTGGGGTGAGAGGGTGAAGTGCTGTTAGAGCTGGCTAGTGTTGCTTTTGCTGACATTCATGTGGTGTAGCTGAATTTTTGAAACTCTTCAGGTCTGTCATTTTGAATCATTGCTAGATGGATGAGTGTGTGGGTTTGGATAGAGCTGCTCTGCTCCCCTTGCAGCCCAATGTAGACCTTGCTGGAAGTGCTGTAGTGGCTGTGCATTTGTGTGGCACACCAGAGGTGCATTAATCTCTTTAGCACAAAGATTTATGGCAACCTCAGCTGTAGGAGCATGGACTGCTATGCAGACTGTGCACCAGACTTCTTAATATCATGGCACTGGAGTAGCAGATGTTTTTGTTAATTGAAGCGTGTTGAGATATCCTTTCCTTGTCTGTGGTATAGACAGCGCTTTTAAATGCCTGTTGAACAGACAGTGTAATTGCTGTGTGGAAGTTTATAAATACTGATGTTACTGATTCTGATGTTAATGCACTCTTGTAGCAGCCGTGGGAATATTGGTTGAGGCTCTTTTGCTGCTGGAGTTTGTTTTCCCTCCTATTTTCGTTTCAGAAGAGGAACACGAAAGCAAATTCTGCAAGTCTTCAGACCATTCAGAACATATGTGGTATAAGTCACATCAAAAAAGGGTTATGGTTTAAATCTATGGTTTTTTGTCTTGAAACTAAACAGACCATAATGAGTACCTACAGCATATTTTAGAGAAGGGGAATAACTTCTTTTGTATTTGTCACCTGCCTGATTAGTAGAGACATCCATAATGTGCTTGAGATGATCTAGATTGCTAAATTCTTCTGGGCAGTGGAAAGCAAGGTCCTAACAGGGAGAGTGTTTGGTTTCTTATGTACGTTCTGCTGTTGCTGCTGTCATGAACGCTAGGACAGCCGGACTGCTAAAGTAGGCTTCTTCTTGGAGAAATGACTCAGAGAGCAGAAATGTGTCCCTTTTGTCATCATACATTAAGCAGTGCAACCTCTCTGCAAAGTTCTTGTAAAGGAAAGCAAACAAAAATGCCACCCTTACAGACTCTATCTAGGATATATTCTTCCCTTCTCATGCCTTATTGCTATACCAACAATCCATCAGATTGAATTATATGCTTGGTCATAGTCAGAGAATCCTGAAAATAGCTTATAAAAATGGGCTGACTGATTGGAAATCTGATTAATAATCCTGTTGGTAGACAAAGCACATCTGAGGCTGCTCTTTCATTGAAGAAGAGATGGGTATCTTATTACACAGAAGTAATTGATTCGTAAACTGATTAATGCTCAGGGTAGATTTCTGCTATTAATAGGCATAGCTATTTATGTCTTGATATGCTGTAGTATCTACCTAATGACAAGAAATTTTTCAGCACTTTTTCTTCTTTCAAGAGGCTCTTAGCATTATTTTGCAGGAGCTGAGGATCAATACTTCTTTGAACAGAAGCTTTTCAGCAGTCCCCATGGATAGCAATTACATTTTAGAAAAAAAGTCATATAACGTTGCATGTTCATATGGATGCATCCTCCTCAAAAAAGTCTGTGGCAAGCCTTAGTGTCTCTAGAAATTTTGTCGATTGTAAGTTCTTATTTTTCCAGGTGTAAAGTCCAAATCCTCTAATGTCATTTCTGGAATGCCTGTCACTCTTGCTAGCACAGGCCTTTTTGATATCACAGTCAATTTTAGTATAGTCTTATACAAGGAATGTTAACAATATTTCTTTCTCAACCTTGTAAACTCAATAATGATAAAGATAAGAGTGATGATGATGGTAATAATTACTATTACTTAAAGTTTAAAATATGCAACCACCTCTTTTCTTGAATTTCTCTGCAGAATGATTCTTGGCTTCCATGTGTTCTTGTGTTACAAGACTGAACTATTCATCTAGGTCTGTTTTTGCCATTTTAAATTGTGAGACCATAGTCAGGACTTCAATCAAGCACACAGGACATTTTTTCTGGGATTAGGAAACAAACAGAGGTCTCAGAAACTTAACTCTTAAATAGATGAAGGAAAATGTAATACTGAGAAGATGATAATGTTACTTGCTGTACTGGTTCTAGATGAGACTCTGTAATAAAATTTATTTTTTGACAAACTGAGAGTCATGTTGTTGTGAACAGATGCCACAAAATAGAGCAGAGAAGAGCAGCAAGTGTATTTTAAACAGAAAAGACAAGGTTTAAAAATATTAAAGAAGAGGAGAGCAGACATTTTGCATTAAAAGTAGGTGGCCAGAAACTACTATGGAAGTACAGTGTCTAGACTGTAGTTTTTTACCAAATTTGTTATGTTAAAAACAAGTTGTGAAAAAAAAATGTTGCTTTGCCTACAGAGCTTCCTAACATGTTTAAAAAACCCTTATTGGCATTAATTAATGAGAGACTGTGTGGTGTCCTTAGGATTTGTATTTGTGTGGAGGGAAGTGCAAGCACAATGAGCAGAGAGAAGAGAGTTAATCAGAGTAATGATTGTACCAACAAGGTGATAATGTCAGAAGTCCATACAGCACAGACCAGAAACTGCATTAAATCTGTGACTCTTTGCTACTTTGCTTGTAGGGGGAACGGAAAATTAGAGGGGAAATATACAAAATTTCTATACAATACGCATGCCTCAATTTGGATTCAAATTTATTAATTCAAAATGCAAACTTGACATTTAAAACCTGGTTTTTTTTATAAAAAGTGGCATCAGATGCTGAAAGTAATCTTGCAGGGTTTCTCAATGCAGATTAACATGTAAACTTAATAATGAAGCAACATAGGTGATATTTATCTATTTCTAACATTCTTCTTTTTATTTTTCAAGGCTTATTATTTCTGTTCAAATAGTAATCATTTCTAGTGTCTAAAATTAGAAAAGAAAATTTCATAAGGGAAACCTTCTTTCACTGATTTAATGATGTCTAGTGTCTCTACCTATGCCTGGGCTGAATGTTCCTCTTTTTACACTGCAGTAAGATCTTTCCAGTGCTTGAAAGTGTGGCAAAGTTGAAACCATTAATGAGAAGGAGATTTCACAGATCATCGAGTCCAAACCTTAACAAGAATTGTGAAATTAGTGTGAGTGCCCTGCAGTGTATACTAATAGGAGCAAACTTTCCATAGAAATATCTAGATTTATTTGTTAGTGGTTTTGGTGTAGCTCTGTCCTTCTCCTTTGTTCAACTTCCCTTGTGTGCAAGAAAGCTGTAGAGGGGCACCCATTATTGCTTCAAGGTTGCAAATGAAATCTTCCTGCTCAGGTTCTAGACCATTTATTTAATGGAATAGTGGCATGCAGGTACATCAAGCTGAATTATCAGCTGCACCTCTTATAACAAGGTCTTTATGATGCAGTGTTCAGACAGCTTGGTTTCAAGTTTAAATTCTGAAGGTTTAAATCAAAAAATGTGATGTCCCATATACCTTTTTAACTTCAATAAATGGGGAATATATGGCTCACTAGATATTGTAGTCCAGAGACAATTTCTCTGTTCTCCTGTCTGAAAACTATAATACCCTGACAGTGTGCATGGCAAAGATTAGAGGAATGGTGATGATAGTGCTCAAATGTTAGACTTTTTATTCAACAGCTGGATAGCCTGTCAGGAGCTGCCACATGCCACTGCCTTCTCTCCTTTCCACTGTTCCCTCAAAAAACTTGCAACGTATGAAAGGTTAACTTGAGGATAAAAAAGGACACTGATCTTTTTCAGGAAATTCAGTCTTTCATGATATACTGAAGGTTTGAGCATGTAATCCTGACTTGGGCAAAATTCACATTTGTGTCAAAAGAGGCTTTATAGCTGCAGGATCAAGAAGTCTGGATATTCTGCTGCCAGAGTGGCATACAAAGAACAGCCTTATGTTAGATTTCTTTGACTTATCATTTGGCATTTTTGGATTCATAGACAGAATCCTAAATCTGTTGTTAGGTAGTGAAGAAGTAGTGCTCCAAATGGTGAGTCCTTTTCTGTTAAGGCTGCATCCATCTAAACATTATTTTCCTAATTTTGAGTGCCCGAGCCTCATATTTTCCTCAGGCCTAGGAACTTTCTTTAAAAGATCACCAAATGTTTCCAAATAATTTGGAAATAAAATTCCTCAGGGGGTTGAGGGTGATGAGCTCAGCTTCTTAAGCCAGAACAAATAAAACCACCTGTTTTGACTAATCTTCCCAAAAGGTAAAAAAAGTAAAGGTGAAAAAGGTAAAGAAAGTAAAGTTAAAAAAAAAAGTCTGTTTGTTTCCATTTATTGAAAATAGAAAGGGGAAAGAGCTGTGATTTGTTTATGACTAGTAGGTAAAATGGACATGCTGGTGAATAAAACCAGAAAAATACCAGAAATACCAAAATACCATACAAAAAAACTCAGAAAAATCTAAATCTCTTAAGAGTACTTACCCTTTTAAATTAAATCTAAGAAGAGAATCTGAATTTCTGCACTGCAACTAGTAGGGATGGAGACATCTCGGAAAGTAGCAGTATGGTAGAAGTCCTGTGTCTTTCAGCTGCTCTTTTACAGTGCTGTTGCTGGAGATCACAGCACAGCCTGAAAGGCCAAAGGCTATGACAGTTTAGAGCTTCTGGGAGAATAAATAGCATTGTTTTTTTTCTTTACTGTGAGACTCCAAATTCATACTATCACTTTTCCTCTTAAATCTTATCTCCTTGAAGGCATTTTTGCCTCTGCCATTTTGTCTAATCTGTGTCACTGAATGCAGCTGGAGTGAAAAATTATTAAAATAGCTAGTCTCTTTTCAAACAGAGTTACTTCAGTTGAAAATATATGCTCCCAGTCTATCAATCTGTTTTCTCTACATCTTTGTTCAAACTGAAATTTGTAAACTACCCTTGGAAATTTCAGCATTAAAACTTGGAGATTTACATTCTCAAGAATGTAGAATAGGGGTTAGGAAATATAAAAAAATAATTAGAAAGTAAACCCAACTCCAAACAAAGCTTCTGGGCCCAATAGAGGAAAAGATTCTCTTAATAGAGAGGTTGACAATGCTGGGTGGTTTTGCAGTGGAGTGCTGATATTGACAGAGGGCTATTGTTCAACTTTCCCAAATCTCACTGTTAAATTAAGAAATGTTCTATGCAGGACACTTTTCATCATGTGAGTTGTATTCTATGGAGTTGTGTGAACTTGGAGATTCTCAAAATACCATGCACCTATTATGCTAATGAACTATTATGCTATTGATAGTGAGAGGTTTTATAAATACACAGTTGTGGGAAGATCAAATCATGGTTTTGAATGTGCTAAAGAAAAATAAATGAGGAAAGTCACTTCATTTACACTTATTTACATTTATTTTACTCTGTATCACACTTATTTTCAAAATAGGCCTGTAATTTCCACCTGGTCTCCTGCAGTTTTTTGGACTGATTCCCATCTGCTCCCCATGCTGCAATGTTTAAGCAGTGTCTTTCAGGCTGTTCAAATTGTATTTTCATATATTAGCCATCAGATAAGGTGCTGTTTTATGTCTGAAGTTACACCATGCCTCCATATTTTATGCTGAACACCTAGCACAGAGGCTGGATGGACACCTGGGAAAATAGTTTTATACTTAAACCATTGCAGCTGGTCCTCTGTCATTTTTATTGGCAGAACTTGAAACTGTGTGTGTCTTCTTCCTGTGCCCAGAAGTTTGAGTGAAGCTCTGACTGCCACTAACCTCATTTAGACCCTGCTACTTTCATTTCAAGGATCTATCTGGCAGATTTTTGTCCAATAATAAATTAATCTGGAGTGATCTTGTGAGAAACACTAGCTTGATCATAGCCTCATATTTCTCTCTTTAAATCTGCATCCTGGCTTTCAAAATTACAAGATCTCAACTGGAAAGCAAACAATCACTTGGCTGATACCAAAAGCCAGCATTAAAAAAAAAAAATTAAAAAAAAGAAAGAAAAAATTCAAAACCGAAATGCCATGTTACATAGTTTGTGACTAAATTTTAATAACTTGGCTATATTTCCGAATTGCCCTTGCTTCTTGAGCATCTCAGCTGGAAGCCTGAAACTATTGCAGTATAAAACAGTACCCATATGAGGCTCAGAGCATTTCAGGAATGCATCTCTGTATCAGATATGCAGAGCTACTGATGAGCAGAATAAGAAAGATAGGATTTTTTATTTACATATGCTTATTCATATGGAAAAAAACTCATCAAGTGTAGTTTTTCCAGATGAGATACTTAGCCATGCAGTGGGGTTTTTTGATATTTACTTCAGCAAGTAGTTATTTGTCCAATTTTAGGTAAATATTATTGTCCTTTTTTACACTGACATTATTAACAGTGCCACTCAATGGGATTTGGGTAACATTGTTAAATGAAGAAGATGGGAAAGACCTGCCTAAGTTAGCTTTTTCCAAACAGTCTAGTAAGCACCGGACAAAATTGTGATTAATATCTTTTAGTCTCCTTCAGAGTCTCTCTCCCTCAGTTTTCCCTTGATGATAGTTGCAGCATTTCTTCCTGGCATCCTGGTGACCAAACACTGCTGTTTGCTCTTTGGACCAATGAGAAATCCTACCTCTGTTTGGTATTATGTAATCTTTATTGGGAATGCAAGACCAGCAAGATGGGTGAATCTATTCAGAAACAGCAAAATGAAATGCTTAACCCTATTCCTAAATCTGCAAGGCAGAGTAAAGGCTTAAAACAGGAAAAAAGGGATTTATTCATTAGTCAATTCTTATTGTAACCTCAGTTTTTCTCTGTAATTATTTGTTTGTTTCTTTTTCTCCAGCTAATTTCCAGTTGTGAATTATCTGGATTCCTATGGGACCTCTTAATCTATATGTCTCCTTTCTTGCATGATAGTACTTGCTGACTCTGAGCTGTCTGCAGTTTCCCAATTGTCTGTCTGGCTTTAGACTAGCAGATCTTCAATATTTTCAGAAGGGTTTCCGTTCTGGGGCTTAGCCATGAAAAGGATAAATCATTCCCTGCTTTACTGGAGATTGATAAGGGACACTTTCCAGTAATCACCCCCTTTATTTTTAGTCTGGAATAGAAACTTGCTACTTCTTCTACTTGCTCTTCTCTGTTTTTTCACTTCTTTTGTCATGGGTGAACTCTTGGGCATATATTCTGTATTGATAAAAAGAAACCTTCTGAAAATTGTGGAGTTCGTATTAAACATGATGGTCACAGGACCTTCAGGGTAGGGAGGAGATTATTAGAAGACTGGGAAAGACAATTATAGGAAGGTTTAAAACTAGCTGGAGACTACAGCCTGATAATTTTTCAGGCTAGATGAGAATTTTGATGATGAAAAAAGGGTGAATTCTATGTCTAAGTAAGCTGTTGTAAGCAATGTCAGGGAATCTGGGATAATTTAATAAAATCTCAGCATATTTTAAAATTTCTTGAATAAAGTATTGATTTTTTCCTTCTAGAATAACTTGCATTTTGGTTTTCAAAATGTACCTCAGAAACAAATCCTTTCCTTTTTTATTTAGAGGGTGCTTCAAAATATAGGATGTTAATTTCATTGTTCCTTGTGATAAATTGAATGTTCTGACTTTGGGATCAATTTCACACAAATAAAGTCCCTGCTACAGGTAGAATGATGCTTCTGTTTGACAGGTCCATAGCTGGTTCCTTGAGTCAGTGAACCTGTTTATTGCCTGGGATGAGGACAAGACACAGCAAAGTCTTAAACAGGAACAACAGAGCTATATGATTCCTGGTGCTATGGAAGTAGAGGCAGGTGGATGGCACTTCAGTGCAGTCATTGGAGTGCCAAGGTACTTGAGCACCAGAAAGTGAATACTGAATACCAAAGCCTTCATTACTAATTTGAAACAGCTTTTTTATTTTTCCCTGCCGATGTCATGGTTTAGGAATGGTGCTTCCCAATTCAGTGCCCCCACCAAGGCTCCCCAAACCATGTGATGCTCTTGCTTCCTGGTTTTCTCCTCCCCCTTCCCACTGTGACAAGATGAAGTTGAGAATTGGAGGTACAAAAACAATGATCACAGGCTGAAATAACATTTTACTGGAAACAGCAATGAGATAAGAAACGAAACTGTAACAGCAACAATAGTAATGACAGAGGGCATAAGAAAAGAACTGACTCACACAAATAAACTCCCCAAAAATGGACAATACCAGATGGCTCTCTTCACCACATTTTCTTGACCATGACCATGAGGACACCCTTCTCCACGGAAGAGAGTCCCTGTCCCCTGTCCCCGATTATGACTGATGTGGTATAAAATAACCTCCATGTCCCTTCCCAGGTATAGTGAAAATTCCCCGTCCTGGGTTAATCCCCAGAGGTAGTGTACCTGGATTATTATGATGAATCAACTGAAAATGGCAATTATAAATGGATGTGCATGGAAGACCATGAAAGGAGCAAACTGCTCCTAACTGAACTCAAAAGACATTAAAATGAATTCTAAAAAAGATGAAAGATGGGGCTGGTGACCCTGGAGAAGTGTGGAGTAGTTGTCTGATCTTTCAGGAATTGACTTAGGAGAGCTGAGATTGACCTTGGGTTACATCTGGAAAGGGATGCTAAGAGCAATAAAGGATTCTACAAGCAGCTCAACTGCAAACTGGAGACTGGGGCAAATGTGATCCCACTGCTGAGTGGGCACAGGGAACTGGTGTAAAATGATGTGGAAAAGGCCAAGGCACTCAGTGCTGCCTTTGCCTCAGGTTTTGCTAGTAAGACCAGACTTCATGAATCTCTGGCCTCCGAGACCCATGGGAAAGTCTAATCTCTTCTTTCACTCCTATCTTTTCTTTTGTCCTTAGGGGCAGCATCCAGAGTATCTCTCCCTCAGCCTTTCTTCCTCCCAGGGTTGCAAACAACAGTCTGTTCCAACCAGCTCTAAATGTCAGCAGTGGATGTGTATTACATTTCCCTGACTTCTCCTAGCAGGAGTGGCAAACTAAAAAAGGCCAGTGTTGATATCAAGAATGTGTTTGTTGCACTGGCACCATCATGGACACAGAGCGTAGCCAGGCAACAGGGAAACAGGGCTTTCATTTATCAGACAGGACACAGAACAATCTCTAGATGTTCTTCCCTCTGCTTTGAATCAGGGAAAGCAATTTGCCAAAGAATATGTGCAGAACGTGCAAAATCTTGCACAAGGGAAATTTCTGCAGCAAGAAATATTCAGAAGTGGGGGTAACGTAGGTAGAAACACATACTCAGATTCAGGTAACAAGATTATGAATGCTGACTTGCGACCTGCCTAGAACAGAGCAGATTGTAAGTCACTGGAAAAGTGCTTTCAGTGTAAAATAAATAACATATGAGTGAAGAAAAGGCCGTGTGTGCTGCTTGAATCTGGATATTATCATAAAAACAGAATGCGTTTTGGGTCGAGTCTAGGCTTAACGCAGGATTTTGATTCTTGATTTTATTATGTTACTTGGAAAAAAACCTCAAACTTGGTCCATATTTTATAAGCATTTCATATAATTTCCCTTGCTATGAAGAATAACTTTAGTGATATTAATTATAAATAATGCTAGGTTTTCTTTCATTTTTGCATTTATTGCTAATTTTTAGTAAATTAAGATAAATAGTAGGTAATGTCTCTCTATTTGGAGTTACAACTAGAAAGCTGTATCAGTACTGGGTCAGACCATACCTGCTGTACTGTCTTGTCCTCAGTCTGCAGCAGGTGCCTGTGAAAAGCTTAAACTTTTAATGATAGTTCCTTCAAAAATTTTCTCAGCCATTGGAATACAGGAGCTTCCTGAGGTGAAGATAGGGTCCTAGGTGGGTTTTTATCCAGTCAGCTCTTAAGCTGTCACAGAGGATTTGCAAAGTGGGGTAACCACAGGAACAAAATCACACCATTCAGTGACTGAAATTTTAATAATAATTAAACAATTTTCTGTGTTTGATTAGGTTTTATAGCACAAAATAGAATAATGTGTTGCCAGCAGGGCAGATTTAATCAAGACCTCACTTCCCTGAGGGATATTTTCATACCAATTTCACCCTGTGACATTTAACTCATTTTTGTATCTTTGTTGTTTTATGGAAGACAGTTCTGCAGCTCATCATGGAAATGAAGAACTTCTGGGGTTTAAATCCTTAAATATTCTTTATAATTCAAAGAACAGTGAATACACTTTAAATTCACTATTTAAAATCAGTGAACAATATTCTCTGTGCTCCTTTCTCATAATTGTATAACTGTCTATTGTCTCTCTCCTCAATGCCTTTTTTCCTAGCCTAAAAACCTGAAAGTCTTTTGTCCCCTTTCTATGCATCTTTCCTAGTTTTACTTTCAAATTTAATATTATGGGTTGGGACTGAAATGCAAAAAAGTGTTCAAAACAAGTGAGTAAATGGATTTGTTCTATGGTACAAGGATGTTCTGTAATTCTTGTTATTAATTGTTTTTTTTATTTTATTGTAACTCAAGATCTTATTTTTGAATAGTAATTTTCAGTTCAGAGCTTATCAATGAATACATGAAAATAAATAATGTATCTAAGATATTTTTTCCTGGTGTTTTATTAAAATTGCAAATTAAATTCAATATAGAAAACTAGCCATTCAGATTTATAAGGGTTTCCTAGAACTCTGGGCAGTCAGTTCTTTGCTAATGTCAGTAACTTGGTGGCTTTAGCCAGGATTGTCACAT
The DNA here is from genome assembly GCF_047830755.1 of Zonotrichia albicollis. Taxonomy (NCBI): domain Eukaryota; kingdom Metazoa; phylum Chordata; class Aves; order Passeriformes; family Passerellidae; genus Zonotrichia; species Zonotrichia albicollis. The sequence goes on from NC_133819.1 coordinate 83,062,641, forward strand.
AACTGTTCATTCCCCTTTTCGCATCACCTAAGGATATGTTCAGCATTTATGAGTTCTAAAGTAGATTACTATGTATCTCAACTACTCACATCCTCCCCCCTGAAAGTTGACCATATACCTACTCTCTAACTTCTTAACCTCTTTATCCATTTAAGAACCTTCCCTCATGCCCTGATTTTCTTTAAGAAATTCTTAAAGGTCCTTTGGTGAGAGAACTTGTCCAATACATATTTCAAATCCAAGCAGAATGTAACTTCTGGATATCCTTTGATCATACTTTGTCCATATCCATATCTGTTTTTTCTATTAATTTTCTTAGGATTTTATTTCATTCTAGATGGAAGACTTGGTCTTTATTGTGCTTATTGTGGCTCTTGTCAGCATAATTCCCTGGTCTGTTGAGGTGCCTCTGAAAAAACAGAGCATTTTGCGCTCTCCAGAATTTTGATCTCCCATATTCTCTGACTATTCTGTAATTTATGTAGCTGCTGACTGTGTACTCAGTCCCATTGACTGGGTTATTAATAAAGCCATTAAATGATATTGGCCCAAATGTCAGTCTTCAATTGACTGATCACTGGTGACCAGTTGGATTCTGTGCTACTGAATACAACCCTTTATGCCTTGTGATTTAGACACATTTTCACCTTTGTTATCAACTGTTAATCCAGTCAGTATCTAAATGGCGGGCTCCGAGGATACTACAGGAAACACTGGCAAAGATATTGCCAAAGGTAAGGTAAAACAGTGAGCACTGTTCTCATCAAAGAAGGCAATCATGTTGTTTAAAGATGATTTTTCCTTGTCTGATCCATGCTGGTTATTTCCTTGAAAATTTGCTAGAGAAAGATTTTGCTGTGTCTTCAGTCCACTCCTTCAGTGCACTAAAGTGCTGCTCTGGTCTCATGGACTTGTACAGTTAGTTTAGTTATATTCAGTTTAGATGTCTCCTAACTCTGCTCTTCCTCTACATTTAGTAGTGCTTTGCTTCCACAGGCTCTGCCAGTAGGCTCAGGGATATTGCTCTGGACAGTTTACACCCAGCAGTCAGGGTGGCTGAATTCACACACCAGACCTTACATCTTTGTTCCCTCTTTATTAATTATGATACAATTTTTGATAATTTGCTTGATAGAGACATCAGCACTGGTGGTTTCTTGGATCTTCCTGGAGCCCATTTTAGAAACAATTTTAATAATTTTAGTATTAATTTGCTGTTTTCCAGACCTCAAGTACCAAAGCATTTGTAAGTTGAAGGTCATACACTGTTTAACACTTCAGCACTTTCCTCTCTGAATTGCTTTAATATTCTTGAACAACTAACCAAGCTGAAAATGTGTTGCTTTTCATTTTGTCTGTATTCTATGACCTCTTGTAACAACACTATGATGAAGAGAGTTCTTCATTAGCAGCCTGCGTATTCTGGGATGAGAACTTCTTTGAGCTCTGCCATGTTGAACTTGGGCAGGGGGAGAAATATGGGGTTTTTTTGGTGTGGCTTTATCTTAATCACTTCTTTGATCTCGTATTGCTTCTTTGAAATGTCAAGATTCCTGCTTTTAATGTGTTTGAAGGACTTACTCGTAATACTTACGACTTTTTAAAATTATTCTTCAATGCTTTGTTTTCTTTATTTTGACACTGCTTTAGTTTTTAGAAAGATGCTTACTTCCTTTTGTTAACTACTTCTGTCCTGTTAATCTGTTCCAAGTTGCCCTTTGCCTCAGGTTTGGTTTTTTTTCTTTTTTAATTTTTGCAAGGTAGTGTTTAAGTATCTCCAGCTAGGTCTCCTTAAATACTGCCAACGAAAAATTTAACTCTCAGCTGCCTGACCTAACTGTTTCTTATCATAGTGCTTCCTCCTGAAGTTCCCTTTCATGAAGCAAAAATGCAGTAGTGTCCAAGTACATATTGGTTGCTGTTACAGTGCTATTCCTGCATGCTACTCAGAACAAAGTTCAGAGCTGCTTTTTCACTCTTCAGCCTTATGTTAAGTTGCTTAATGAAAACCTTGATTTATGTTTGAAAATTTACTCTTGCTGCCAGGCTGTCGTGTTATGGCTTCCAGATTTTATGAGGGTAGCTGAAGTCTGCCATGCCTACTGTACTCTCTGGACTCATAGTACTCCTTACACTATGGCTTTAGGGAAACTACCTTCTGCTCTGGAGATGATGCCCCTCTATACACCCAAGTCCCTTCCTAGCAGACCACTGGAGAGACATTTTCCATTTTATCTTTCTGCTTCTACCCTTATCTTCTTTCAATAATTAACTTCGAAGATGTATAGCATGGATCCCTCTAAACATGTCTCAGCTTCTTTTGTGAAACACATGGTGATCAAATCTCTACTTCATTTTTGTTGGCATATTTGCTCCCATACACGTTAGTGTAAGTAGAGAGAACCCAATATTAGATCATTTTCCTCTCCTTCACTCACCTGCTACAATATCACTGGATGATCTTTCTTGGGCATAGCACTGTATTGGAGTGTTCCTGGAGGTCATCTCAACACATTCCTATATAACTTTATTTAATTCTTCATCAGTTTAGTGCTCTCCCTGTCCCTTTGTGGGTGTTTAGAGTGAACCCAACTGCAGCATGTAATTTTCTCTTTCAGGAAAGACCAAAGGATATATGTTCTGTCTGCTCACTAGGGCACATACTCATGTGTGGTAATGAGATACTTTGCCCAAATAGAGCATATTTACTCTGACTGCCACTAAGATTAGCTAGTGCCCTCTCTTCATCCACTCTTCTTCCACTTGTGGTGTTTGGATTGAGGGCCATGCATGAAACCTGAAATGTGAGAAAAGAAATTAAAAATTGTGTTAACTTCTTTTGCTAAGATGCAAAAGAAATTCCCTCTGTACTCCCCGTGCAGCAAAATAGATTTGCCCTTTGTGTGCAGAAAGAAGTCAACCTGTTGATATTTTCAGTTTGCTCTGTGTTGTTTTGATTTATACAAGTGCATGTTGCAGTCTGGATTTGGATCAGACTAGCATTTGTGGAGAGCTGACCTCCTAAAATAGACAAAACTTTGATAAAAGATGTTATTGTGGTGGCAACAGTGGGAGGGATTTCCAAGCATGCATTTTAAGTATGTTCAGGCTGTTAACAAATCAGAATTATCTGTTCTCTGCCTTGCATCACATCTGCATTAACCACCCTCCCCCCCACCCAGGATTCTTAAGATACCAATCTCTCTTCATTAAATCAAGAACAAGAGCCAAATGATTGAGATTCCTGCTTGGCTTATCACATTTGGAAAATTGGCATCCTTTTGACACTAAGACATGACAAGCTACATCTATTCTGGAAAAATAATGTGTGTTATAAGATAAGTTTCAGCTAGCACAACATCAAGCATGATTTTGTATTTAGATTGAGATTAAAGACATTTATTGCAAATGCATTACTCCATTTTTTGAGAAAAATTTGTGGCTTTTTATGCTAGGATTACTGTATACTAGAAGTTGTTCCTGTGCATATTAGGAAGCCTTTGTGGTGTTATGGACTGGCTAGGTAAAATGTGCTAATTTAATTAAAAAATTTGGTGAGTTAGTTCCACTATAGAGGAGTTCACGGATATGTGCAGAAGGAAGGAATTTAGTGTATGAGTAAAAGATTAATTCCCAACTGCCATTAATTCAATGCAGCACTTTGCTGCCAGTGGGTTTGTGACAGTGGAGTAAGAGAAGATGAAAACTAGCAAAGAAATTCATTTGTCTTCCTCTTGCACTTCCTTTTTTTCCATGATAGCTTTTATTTTGCTTTTACTTTTAGTTTAGTTGCTTTCATATTCTGTAATGGAGCTGTGTTTAGTTTCAACTGTAAGGGGGGCATTTGCTGCTCTACAATGAGCATGCAGCCATCTCATTTTGTGGTACACCTTTTTTCTGGTATTATTGACTCATGTGCTTCAAGATTGCTATTACTGGTTTTACTGTTACTGCTCTTACTAGTTCTAGCAGCTTATATTTTAGGGAATGTTTAATATTTTTGCCAAAGGCATTTTTTTTTCTAATGTGCAGAGGAATTTATTTTGAACAATTGAATTTTCTTGCCTGAGGACATCAGCTTTCCTTACAAAATTATTGAAATGTCATTTAATTGTCCCAGAAAAATGAGCAAAAAAACCCAAGATCCAGCTCAGGTACATTCAAATTTTTTATTCTGTTGTGCTACTCTGTCTAATAACTTTGTAAAATCAGAAGTTTTTAACAGTCGTGCACAGAATACAACTTCTCAAAAAGCTGCCAATTATGTTATCTTATTTTCACCCCAATCACTTTGTGATTGTGTGTGTGGAATTCAGGAAGAGAATTTTTTTGCAAATAAAGCAATTGAAAAAAAATATTTCTCAGTACTGTTTTCACTAAAAAAAATTATTTTCTCATATTTCCCTCCCTAGCAGAGAAAGATTTCAGTCTGAATGGAGGAGGTTTCAGAAAGTTGGAAAGTACCACAAAGAGAAAGAAGCAGATTATTTTACTAAAGGTGTATTGATTAGTCATAAAAATATGATGTGTGTTAATAGATGTTCTCCATTTTCACTCTGATCCAATCTGTTGTGTAAGAATAGGAACAGGCATATGTTTTTGGAAAAGTGATTAAAACCGAAAGAAGGGATAAAGTGTCCATCAGAATCAATACTTTTAAGAGCTAAAGTGTATGTGAGAACATTTTTTTCCCCCTCAATCTGATTTCTGACAAATGGAGAGCATTGTGAATTTAGGTATTCACATTGGATTTTAGGTGATTTGAAGACAGCATGCAAACTATTATCAAAAAAGTGCAAAATGGAAGCAAAAATGGGCAAACATATATGTAATAATTTAATTTTAAAATTACATAATTTTTATATATACATGTATGTAAGGTATTTCTGTAATGTACACAACCATATAATAATTTCAGTTTGGAATTATATGGCTTTCAAATTTTTAGGGTGTTTTGTTTCTTCTGTTTCTCAGTGGAGTGGCTGGTCCTTGCCTGCACTCAATTCACATTGAAATTTATTTGCCACATCTCACTGTAGTATAGATTTTTTGGGACTAATGGGAAGTGTTTTCTAACAGAACTGCAACTTCTGAAATCATTTTGGCTTAAAGAAAAAAGAGTCTTTAGCTATGATTGTATGGAGTAGGAAAAATTGTTGGGAGGGCAGAGTGACAGGTTATGGCTCCCTATTCCCTAAATCCCTGTGCTGCTGGTGAGGAGGAGGCAGAGTCCAGATTGAAGAGATGAATTTGTTCCTGTGAAAAGCTGGTTGTAGTCGTGGTGGGAAAGTGTTTTAGCTATGTCTGTTTCTGACCATCAGACTCTATTCTTAATTGTCAATAAAATGAATTCATGAGAGAGAGGCTGGGTGGGCATCTGGCAGCCAGCCAAGCTGCCTACAGTCTGGCATGCTTGCTAAATGTACACACATTCCAGTTTCTGTCCTGTCTTCCCTCTGCTTTTTCCAGAAACTGACAGATTAATATTGAACATACCCAAATTCAAAGCACCACATTTAACACAGAATAATGGTAGTCTGGGGCTAATGTAGCCAAAAACTGTGCTATTTCTAGGAACACGGGTAGGAAGGAATGCTTTGTTTTTATCCAGTCTTAGTCTTAGTCTTATGTTGCTGATGTGAATTTCCTATTGCACTTGAGGAAGGGGCTGTGTAGGTTCTCAAGTCAGAGGTAACATCCAGTCCAAAAGGATGTCTCTGCTCAGGCTTTACTTGCTGTATAGAGTAAGCAAGGTTTTTGTTGTTTTGGTTTTGAGCTGGGTTCTTTTTGTTTTGTTTGTAGGTTATTGTTGTGTTGAGTTTTTTTGTTGTTGTTAGGAGGGGGCATTTGTTTGGTTTTTAAAATTAGTTTTGTTTTACTTTTTACTTTGGTTGTTGGGTTTTTTGGTCAGTTGGTTTTTCTTGGGTTTTTTTAGCAGAAATAAAGATTGTCTTTTATTTTTTTCCCCACAAGAATACTGAGATATATTCATTTTTATATGCCTTGAACTTAAAGTAGAAAATTAATTTTGCTTATTTGAATTTTTTGACTTTGCAGTTTTGTAGTGGTGCTCTCAGAACAGCCTGATCTGAGTTTCAAACCCATTTCACAATTCACAGTAAAAGCTAAAATGAGTGGACTTTCTCTAATTCTTAAGTTTTTCAGTGTTTCAGACATATGCTAAGGGGATTTCCTATTCTAAACTACTGTGTGGCTACCCCTTTTTTGTAGTGGCTATTAGGAATGTTTACAATTTCTCACCTTTCTTCTGTTCTTCTTAGACAAAACTTGCTTTGATTTTGGAGTGCTTTGCTCTAGTAAAAGCTCTGGGATTTGTTGCACTAACTTCAAAAGATTTTCAGCAGAAAAAGCACAGGAGAATTTTTATGAAATAATTCCTAGTAATAGATTTTGTAACTTTCTGTTTATAATTATAAACTAGCTTCCAATATAAACCACTGTTAAAGAGATAAGAGCTATAACATGCCCATCAGGGGACCAGTTGTTAATAAGGTGTAATTTGAAAGGGGAAGGCTGATGATATCTGCAAAAGGAAATAAGAGCCCCAAGGCTGCATAGAAGTGCCTCATTACCAGTTGCACTGGGCATTCTGTTGAATGAGTTTTATTTATCATGGTTTTATAGTTACTTCCACTGAGCTTTCAGCAACATAGGAAGAAAAATACCAAAGTACAATATTGTTGTTCTAATGCAGCAATCAAAGAGTTTCTAAATCAAGAAATATGGAAAATAGGCTACAGGAGTAGAACATTACACAGCTGTTTCAGAAATAAATTTTTCGGCCTTCTGCTTGAGATATTACTAAAATTTCTGTGTGTCACTGAAATTTAGGAGATACTTTTCTCAGCACTTGAAAGGATCTGAATCTAAAAGTTGTGTAGTTTCCTACAAGTCTACAAGGTCATCAGGGAGGGAAATAGGAGGGGGAAAGTTGCAGATGAATTATTAATATATGACAATTGTTTTAGTGACTGCTTTCCTAAGACTCCTAATCAATGCTGAATGAAATAAACACCTTTATATGTAACAGGGGTGTGTTTTCCCTTTAAGCAGCTGTTCTATTGTCCCTGCAAAAGTGCCCAATTTGGATCTGAATGTTTGTCTTTTAAAATTTGGATGGAAATCACCCACCCATTTAATGTCACTGCTATGAGGCTGCTAGATGTCACTGACCTCTGCTAATTAATAACTTGAATGATGTTCAGCATATAATCCAGAGGTGCAAAGTTCTGTGTGCCATTGACATTGCTCCAGACTGTTCACTTGTCTGAAAACAAGAGAGAGAGAAGGGCACATAGATATTCAGGCTTTTTCATAGCCTCACTGTAATGTCACATCTTCATGATGAAGTTGTGATTTAGAGTTGGATTCCGGGCCCCCTGGTTCCCACTGCTCCTTCCATTGCACTTGGAGTACACAATGTTCCCATGAAGACATTTTCATATTCTGAGCAGATCTCCTCCTTAGTCCTGAGGCTCCTGTTTGTCTCTCTCACCCTTGATTTCTGTATAATTTAGCAGTGCAGTTACACTCCAATGAGTTTCCTGTTAGCTATAGGTTCAAGATTTCTGATTTTAATAAGCATCTTTTGCATTTTATGTCTAATGAGAATTTTTCTCAGCCTGCTGGGGTACTTTTGTCCAACTCCACAGCTCATGATATTATCTGTAACTTGATGACACTCACTTATGTGCCTCTCTACTTATTATTCTTCTCCATATTCTTGCTATTTGGTTTCTTATGTTATTTTAGCATTTTTCAAATAAAGCAAATTATTTTAAAGTAAACATAACAAAAATTGAAATTTCCTGTATCCATCTTTCCCTTGGTGAACTGTCAATTGTGCTGTCATCAACTGTGTTGACAAGTCTTTGGAATTTTTCTTGTTTTTTTCCTTACTGTGTTCAATTATGCTCAGTCCACTTTCTAAATGTCTTATATATTTATGTGTTATCCTTGAAAAAGAAAACTTAGTCTTGATTTTCACAATCACATATGTGGGTAATTAACTTAACCAAAAGGATATAGAATTTGTGTCTCTTTACTGTTAAAACATGTATTTTTTTCACTAGCTTTTCACTGGACCATCTACATAAGGTGGTGCTCTTACATTTCTTGTGTCAATAGCATTCTATTTTCTCTGTGCTTTCATCTATCTAAAATCTTCTTATCTGATTTTTTTTCATATTTAATGGAAAAAATATGTATTTTGAAGTTCGTTCAACAGATTTTGTCTCTTTGCTGCCTTGTGAGATACCATTTTTAAGTTAACTTTAAAATATTTTTATTATTGTAAGTAACAGTTGTTGTAAAGCATAGTATTTTCTATAGAACTGTAGATAGGCATTACTATTGACAGACCCAACCTTGCCATCCCTAAAGCCTAGTGACAAAGCTATTTAAGTAAACAAGTCAAAACAACAAGTGGAAATTGTGATGAAGTTGTTCTTCTCTTCCTAATGTGACATTATGTACAAAATTACATGCAAACATACATAAATACTTTTTTTTGTAGTCTCAGTTATTCAGTATTACTTAGAAGGTGTTAATAAATTTCATCCTTCAGTGTATCTCTCAGGTTCATCTGACGTTTTTTCAGCTCATGCCTGGAAGCTGTAATGCAGCTATCTTTGACATCCCAGGGGAAAGAAATAGTACTTTGGCCGTGTCTTTCAGAGGTTATTTCAGGAAGGTTTTTGATTTGCAGGAAACACTCTGAAATGCCATGGCTTCCTTGGCTGCCTGTGGCTGAAAGTTGCGGGATGGTGATTGCTGGGCACCCTGTATCAGCATGGATGTCTTGATCTGCAAGTGGGCATGGGGCAGGATTGCCCACATTCCAGTGCTCTCTCTTCCTTTAAATTTCCATGAAACTTATTACCAATGAGCAGGTGTGCGGGAAAAAACCACAAACTTCTGCTTGCCTGTGCTGAAGGTCCAAACCAACATTTTGTGGCACTCCAGTACCAGAGGACTCTTGTCACCACTGACTTTGTTGATAACCTTAGGGGCTTGAGAAGTGTGAAATTATATTAAAATTCCTTTCATTTCATTGGAATAAAGAGAATCCTGACACATTGAGACCTAAAAATTTAAAACACTATCAAGTAAAAAAACTAACAAAACTCAAAATGTTGCTTTCAAAAGGTCTTGGAGCCTACTAAAATCAATCTTATTTACAAAAAAAACCCCCAAAACTCAATGTGGTGACACAGATGTTAAATCTTAAAGGATTCATATGTAATTTTTTCTAAACATTAAATTTACTATATGTAGTATAATTTCAGAATGTGCATTAAAGATGTGTTGTGAAATCTCATTCCTACCTGCTGAATGGCTGCCAAGTTTGGTAGTGCAAGAACATTTTGTTGTTTTACCCCTTCAGCACAATCCTGCATTCAATTTTTAAATGTCCATAAAAACTGTAAAAGCCTCAAAATGCCAGATTGGAACAATAAAAAGTTTGAAAGTCACAGTGCAACAGTTTTGGGTTTTTTAATAACTCTCTGGGAAAACCCTAGTTCCAAACATACTCAAGTTTTGAGTTGCTAGCTTCTAGGTTTGGAACTTCATTTTCCTCTCTAAAACTGTGTCTGTTAAATGCAAAGAGAGTGAATATTTTGTCACATTTAGAAATCCTTGCAGAAGACAAAGAGAGGAATGCACAGGTGGATGGGTAGCTGCCGTTTGTGATAGTTCAGCCTTGGGCAGAGTCCTGTGTCATTCAGTACAGTGGAGTGGCCCAACACTGAGGGTCTGTGAAAGTCTTAGTAACTCTGAATTCTTCTTGAATATGGTTAATTTTTTTCTTTCATCATATTAGCTCTGAATTTTTCCAACAATTGTTTATTTGCATAATCAGTAAATCAGATTATTAAAATTTTGGCTGCTTCATGAATTGGGAGGGTACGTACTTCTCATTTTTTAATATACTTCAGGCTAGTATATTTGGAATAAAATTAAGTTGACATCAGCTCCTTGAAGCCATATAAAGCTTTAGATATTACTTGGTTTAAGTACAGAATTATATATCTATCAGGGGATCTCAGTTCTAACTGAATTCCAAAGCCTGGAAAATTCAAGCATGATTTTATGTTTATTTCCATACATTTCACAGTGCTTACTTTATAAGAAACTGTAATTTTTTAACTGTGGATGAACAGTAAAAGCTGATTCTGAACAAATGAAAACACACATGATGTTATTCCCGGGAAAATTGGCTGTTACATGTGGCAAAAAAAAAACAAACTTGGAGGCAAAATAATGCAGTGACTGCAGCCAATTAGTAAAGTTGTCCATATGGTGCTGGACTTCTTGTATGAGCTGCTGGCCTATCAATTCATGTGAAAGCCTAACCAGGACGCCTTAAATCCTCAAAAACCAGCTTTTCCTCTTTTCTTGTGATCCAGAAGGCGAAGCTATATTAAAAGGAAGCGCCTTTTTAATAATTTGCTCTTGTTTTTAATTTAGAGAATGATAGGTTCAAAGATATTTGTCAGAAGCCTATTGGCAAGATAGGCAGCTCCAGCAGTAATGGCTGCGAGGATGAGGGGTCATGACTCTGTGGAAAGCAAGGAAAAGGGTTCCTGTGAAGTAGAGACAGGTATAAATCTTCCCTAAGTGGCTTTACATATTTGCTGGAAGCAAGGATGTCATTATACAAAAGCATGCCTTTAAACTCCTGGTAACCATCAAAACCACCACTAACTCTGGGGCTGCTAATTTGCTGCTAATGTCTTGCTGGTGTACTGCTCTGTGGCTACATTCTTGCTTTGGGTTTACGATCCTGACACTTTCTTTATGGCCTCTTTAAATTCAGCTTTTGGAATGCAGCATCCAGAGCTAATTAGGCGGGCTGTAAGACACCCTTGCCAAACAAGTCAAAACATTTTGAAGCCATTCATTCCATGGCTGGACTTGATGTGAACAGTAAGGCGATATTGCTCACGTTTGTTGACATATATTATTATGGTTATTGCCATTATACCCCACGTCCCCAGAGTATTGTTTAAATACATGATACAAGAGATGAAAGCAAGCAGATAGTGAAAAAAGAAAAAAAAAAAAGAAATATCATGTACTTGTTAGTTTTTGGCATTGTGTAATTAAACCATCTCCTTTAATGTTATTTTTGCCAGTATCTAATTAGCAGAGCCATCTGCCTAAGAAGTGCTGGACCATCTGTCTGGAATACTGTTCTGTTCATTTCTTGGTTCTTGACTAATTAACTTCTTTCTCTATGAAATGTAATAGTACATTCTGTTTCTACATTTCCAAGTTCTTATATAAATATATATATGAAGGCATACTGTCTACCTGTATATGTTTTGAATATCTGTGTAGCTACAGGAACACAATTCTCCCAGGAGGTCTGGTTGTACTCAGTTATGTGCAGATTTCACTGTAGGTGAAAGCCACACTTTTTTTGTTGCTCTTTTGGTAAAACTAATACATCTTTCACTGAAATAATTCTAATTGGCCAGTTCTTTATTGACTGTGTTCAAATCTCAAATTTCCTGTCTACGTTTACTAATTAAAGTTAGAATTATAGAAAGGGGCCATGTTAAAGTTAAGTATGTAGGGCTCTGATTTTTTTTTCCTGTTATATTTTGTGTTTTTCTGGAAAATTATGTGGTAATTTAGGTGGGAAGGGACCTCCAGATGTCTTGCCTGGGGACTTCCTTTGTTGCTGCATGTTGGGCATGTAAGGGAATCCCTTGACAGTTACTTCTATCAACTTTATTTACTGTTTCTACACTTTCCATGTTCCTCTTTTAATATTCTTCAAAGGTATTTGGATAAATCAGTTTAAATTAAAGATTACCTTTCAGTTTTTGTTGGAGTTAATGTCTTTGCAATTATTTAGTTTAACTTGCTGAAGATAAAATAGTTTAACTTCTAAGCAAGACTTTTACTGTTCATCCAGAGAAGTTACTAAAATATATCTGTTGTTCCAAAGAATATTATTAATTTCAAGAATGTAATTTTTAACATATATATGGCTGTTGAGTGCACATTTTTCTTCATTTGGAAGATAATACCTTCATTGCATATTCTCGAGTGAGAATTTTCTGTCTTTGCTGGCTGGAATTTCTCTCCTCCTACTGCCCCTTGAAAATGCCAGGAGAGATTTCATCTGAAGTTTTGAAGTTCTTTACAAACTTCAATGTTTAAAGCACTTGCACAGTAATTTACAACCGAGGTTTTCCAGAAAGCTGCCTGCCATCAGTTTGAAACTAGAGTTCAAGCTTGGAGTGTGCACCAAAGCCTTGGTTTTATTCAGTCTGATTTTATGTTAAATCTGTATGGACCTTTGTGGTTCATGCATTTTTTTTTTAACCTAAGAAAACAATATGTGTTCAAAAGTGAGCTGTGACAACCTCATCAGAGTACACTGGGTTAAGTTCAAGTTTTATCTTTCAGTCTTTAGAGTTTCTCACTTTGACTTTAACTCCGTTAAAAATCTCACTACATTACATAATTAAGGTTTATTTATGCATAAGAGAATGTATTTATGAAGGAGATTGGAAAATTAGGAGCACACTAAGTCAAGTCATTAAATGTATAGAGGTGCTTGAAAGACCATATTGATCATAGGATTTATAAAAGCAATGTCATTGTAAATATTGTCAGCTTGTTATCAGAAAAAGACTGGTGTGCCACCTTAACCCTCCTTTTTAACCTCTGCAGCTGTGTTCTTTGTAGAAATGTGTAGTAGTAGCTGTGTATCACCTGTCCTTATTTTCTCTGACACTGACTTTGAAATCCCTGTTCACTCTTTCCCCAGAGAGAACAAACATGAGTGTCTGTAATTTGGTTCAATGAACTTTGTTGCCAGCTTAAGTAGAATTATAACATTAATTAAAACCAGCACACTGAATACTGTAGGTTGTAATTTGAATGTGAAAATTGAAGGTTCTTATTAAGAAAAATAGAAAAAAAAAGTATCCTAATAGGATAAAGCTTAGCTGTATAGATCTTTGTAGTGAATCACAAATCCAACATGGCTTGCATGTCATGTCTGCACACCTCCTCTGAATTTCATGGAAATCTCATCAATCAGTATTAAGCAGGAGAATATGTCAATTTAAGGGAAGCAGTGGGTAACAGTAATATCTGTAAACATGGCTTTGCACTTGCTTTCTAGAATTATGCAATCCATATGTGTCCATCTGATCTGATCATTCAGAATGACAATTTTCAAGTCGTAATCTTCTAATGGCAAAACTCACATTGTTATTATTCTTTCGGGACATTTTGTTTTTTCTTTGTGTGCTGAAGATTCAGGACACATTTTTCTCTTTTTTTTTTTCCCACATTGAAATGACATTTATCTTAAAGAGTTTTCCACCTGTCTTCCTCCTGTATAGAAGCATTACACTGTGTTGAATATCTAAATTTCCATTTTGTGGGAAACTTTCCAGAATTTCCTAAAGATTAGAAGATAAAAAGAAAGCAAGCTCTATGTAGAAATGTTTGACTGTGTTACTGAACTATGTAGGAGCCTTAGGGACCAAAGTACAACAGATTGAACTACTCAGCTCTCTTCAGATGCCTTTGTTCTGTATTTCATTTGTAGCCTCCTCTATTATTATCTCCTCTAGCAGTGGAACCAAGGCTGTAGGACTATGAGTACACTTGGTTTCAAAGAGAGCACTTTGCTTTGTCACCAGTGTGTCTGCATTTATTTCTTGTCCACATAGTATTGTTCCTTTTTAGCAGGTGTTTTCATGACTAGGGCTTTCCCAGAGAGTTGGCCATTTGGTTAACTTGCAAGCAAATATATTTATATCTAGTTGTAGCAGTTTCTTCTGTTTAGGTTCTTGTATGTGCTGTTAACTATGATGTCCAGAAATATTACATAATGTTTTAATATTTCACATACTTCTCCTTCAAATTACTTTTACTGTGGACTTAGAGCCAATTGAAAGCTGGGTATTTTGTCACTGAAAATTGATTCATGATAAACATTTTGTATTTAATGCAATCTTTTTCCTTCAGTTTGTGCCTGACATGTTTTTCTCAGTTCAGTTTTGCAAGAACTTTCCTTCAAACCTTCCTTTTAAGTACCCATATTTCGCTCTCTTTCTACTCTGACCTCCTGGTAACTAACTCTTGTGTTTCTCCAGGCATTTGAAATTTTTTGTGTTGTTCAGAGATAACATATTCAGCACTTGTGCCTTATAACATGGAGGTTCAGTGTGTCCTAATGGATTGATTAGGAATTCAGTTGGTCATCTTACAATCTCTATTACAGATGTGAATTGCTTTTTACTTTACTGAGTCAAAAGAGCTGGGCCATTGCTGCTTCTTTATCTAAGTCAGTATGAGATTTCTTTCATGCTGCTGGATACAGTTTATTATAAATTCTAGGGTCATTCACAAGTGGATTCTTCCAGAAGTTTTCAATACACCATACTCATTTAGCATTGCAAAAGCAAATGCTGTAAATAGGAAGATTTACGATGGAGGAAGAGAAGTAATTACATTAGTTTTCACAAGTAGTTTTTTTTTTCTTTAAGTGCAAAACACTCATTCTTGGGCTTGTTAAAACACAAATACTCTGAAGGCATTTTCCCCCTCACTTTAAACAGGCTTTTGCCCTATTATTAAATAAATAGAAAGTCTACTTGCTATTAATACAGTCTCCATTAAAAGACAGGTAAAAAATATTTTCTATATTAAATCTGGATAAATGGTCTTTCATTATTTCCTTGTAAATAAAAATGAAAAGGCTGTGGTTTCAGTAATTAGGCAGCAGTGGTTGCTTCAGAAACCTCAATTCTTCTTGGTAAAATGTGCTTTGTGGCATTTTTATCTAAGGAACATATGGATGTGCACCATTAAGGTGAAAGAAAGCAGCCTGATTTAAAATGCGCTTTGACTACACAGGCATTCAAATATGTACATGTATTGGCACATTAACACCAAGCATGCAACCTGCTCCACTGAACAGCAAAGTTTGTAAGTCATAGCTGCTGAATGTTAGATATGGAAATAACTGGAATTAACTCATACAGTGAAACTGTAGTAATGCAGACTAGGCTTTACAGTCCTGGCATAAATCTCTTGAAGCAGTGAGACAGCTCAAAAAATGAGGATAAATTGCTTCTGCTCGGCAGTGCACTGTTTCACTGTTGTCTTGTATGTCTCTGCCCATGGCTTCTTTCTCTGAATGGATGTTTTAGTGCTTCTGATTAGGGCTGCAGTCATACCTTTAGTGACTAAATTCTCTATTTGGTGCTTGAGATAAATATCTCAAAAAGTGCAGTAGGGCACACTTTCCCATTGAGCCAGGTTTCTCAGCAGAGCTGACTTCAGATGCTGCGGTGATGCAGGCCAGCTCTGTTGGAGAAAGAGGTTCAGCTTTTCTGCGTGTTCCTCTGTCTACTTACCCTCATAAAACTCACAATAACAACAACAACAAAAAAAAAGGCTAAATAGTATTAATGTAACTATGGTTATTTCTGCTGTAGTGATTGGTACAGTGAATCATAATGTTGGCCAGCTTCCTTTTGGATTAAAATAATGAAAAACTTCAACAACAAAGCTACATTTCTAGGGAGAAAACTCTTAAGAGGCATTTATGGATGGGATCATCCATAGCTAATCACCAGTATCTCTGAAGCACATAACACAAACATGGGCTGTGAGAGCTCAGAGGCTTACATTTCTGAGTTACCTTGCATTTCTAACAAATTCTTTTTGCTTGCAGGCAGTGGAGTGGCAATGTGATGAAGCTACTAAAAGAGCCTGTTACAGTAAAGGCAAATCAAAGGTAAGCACGAGACAGCTGGTCTGCTTTAATAAAAATATTATGTTAATAGCAGATGTAATTCAGTGTATAAATCCCTACCTTATGCATTTTTGCTGTCTCCCTTTCTGAAGAGAGACATAGGAGAAGAGTCTGCCACTGATGCATGAGCAAAGAAATAAAGAAGACTGAGAGATAGAGTCACATGATTCCTGTCTGAAATGGCCATGAACTTTAGCTTCCAACAATTTACTGTTTTGACACCAAGGTTAAACATATGCATGTCATATGTAGTGAACTCTATTCTCACTTCATTGTCTGTGCTGTAAATCCTGAATAACTGTGTAATTACTTTGTAAAATTCTCAGTTTATATCCCTATGTTTAAGATGCAATTTTATTAACTTTTTTATTTCCTATCTACTGGTACTATGAAGAAAATAATATTAAGTGCACTAACTTCTTAGACATTGAACTTGATATATTTTTGTACTTAAAACCAATTCTTTATCTGGCCAACTACAATTTCTGTTATTCAGTACAGGAAAATGTAATGCTAAGATGGAAGCTTTGGATGTGCCAACCGGAAGCTGGTTATCAAATTAATTATAAAAGCAATTAGAATTGCATGCAATCTATGTTTTTAATTTTTATACTGTTTAGTGATTAAAGTTAATTCAACTTTAACATAAAGGGAGAACACATCAAAAGTGATAAAAAAACCTTTTACTCAGTAGAATGAGTAGCATACATTATTGTTGTGCAAAACTCAAAAAATCCCAAGCTTCAAAAACATATTCCAATAGCTCTATCAACTAGTAGAAGAGGAATCTCTTCTGCATAGTTAGCTGCATAGTTAGCTAATCACTGACTTTTACATTTCTCCCATTAAACAGTGAATTTCCAGCTCCCTTTTTGCTAAGTGCTAGGAAATAAAATTGCAGTGTATGATTGTACTTCTGAGATAACCTTCTGAGGAAGAATAGACTCACTTCTGAAGCAGGGCCATGTTACACTGTGAGGTATAAAAAAGAAAGGACTTTTGGAACCTCGTATTTTAAGGAAATGTTTAATTTTCAAGGTTGTTATTTTTCCCTAGAAAATTTATGCTTAAATATGTAATATATCTCTCAAGCCTTTATCCTTAGCTTTCATATGACAAAACTTGGAAGTAATGGAATATGCTCATGTGACAATAGAGAATGTCACAATGCATTGATCAAGGGGAATATACAGTGGAAACTATTCTGGTAGGAATGCTGTGTGTAACTAAACAAATATATATGGCTTTGTTTCACAGTGATTTTCCAAGTTTAAGGCTGTGAGCATAGGATTCAACTTGTCTGAAAGTCATATAGTGCAGTGACTGTGATCTAACTTGATGGATGGAAGTAATTAAAATTTGAGGCTATAGGCGTGTACTTTGGAATATGTTGACAACACTGTTACTGCACATTCTATTCAACAGTGTAAAGCATCTGTTGCTACTAAATAATTTTGTTAGGGGGAATGTACGGCACTGGTGATATACGTTTGAAAATAGCAAATGGCCCTTAGTGTAGTTTTTCATTCATGCAGTTTCATTTATGGTCTTCATACCCTTTTGAAGAGATGATGATTGGAAGTTAAGCTCTCACTGTAAAATGGTATACATGAGATTTAAATAATGACCTTTTTGGTTTCTTGGTATTGTTATTATTTGTCTAAGGATTTCATTTGTACCCATAGCCATGTTCCTCATTCACAATCTAGAAGAGGGCTTTAGTCTTTATGCTTCATTACATTCAAAAGAAATCCTGGGAGTAAATACTTGTTATTGTTATCAGTTGAGGTTTTTTTTTTGTTTTGTTTTATTTTGTTTTTGGGTTTTTTGTTTGTTTGTTTGTTTGGGTTTGGTTTTTTTCCTCTTTTTTCTTTTTTTTTATTGTTTTGGTGTTGTTGTTGTTGGGTTTTTTTGGTGGTTTTTTTTTTTTTTTTTTTTTATGCATAAACTTTGTGGCCTGAAAGCATCATATGGGAGTTGCTGGAGAATGCAGAGATACTGTCTGAGAAAACCTACCCAGCTGGAACTTCAACTGTCTTTTTGAAATTTCATGCCTCTTCTGATTTCACTGATGTGGTCAAGGTTAAAATGAAAGATAAATTTATGACCAGAGAAAACATAGCCAAATTATGTTTGTCTTTTATTACTTTATTTCCAAGACTAAAGCAAGGTCACTATACTCTCCGTAGAAGGAGATGCACACAGAGCCTTCCCTTGGAAAAACTGGGAATTTCCAGATCAGGAGGAATTCATTCCAGTCTTGCATTGTCCCTCTTCATAGGAAATCTCTGCAAGCACAATTCCAGTTACTGTTATCAGGAAAACTTGATTGCTTGCCTGTTGTATAAGTAAATGCAGCCCAGATTGCAGAGTTGCTGGGGGTTACATTTCTGTAACATTTCTCAGGTGAATTCAGATTTCAGGGCAGACACATGTAACTGTAGGAAGACACAGGAAGGACTGGAGTCAAAATGTTCAGGCCAGCCCAGACTGTGGCAAAGGAGAGATGAGGATTGCTGGGATGGCTGTGGGTAGGTCATTCATTGAGATCCTTATTTCTGTAGAAGCTCTGCTAACCACAGAACAGCTCGAAGGCAGGAAGTTCAGGTGGCAAAACCTGAACTCATGGCTTGAAAGTCGCTTTAACTGATGGAGTGAATGCCCTGAAACCAGAAGGTGGCTTTGAACCCTGAAGCAACTCAAGCAGTTTTGAGATAATGGTCAGTGAAACACAGTCCTTTTTTGTTCTTGAGAAAGAAGCTGCATGGAATTTTTGCCTGTGGCTGTTATCAGTTGTTCTGAGGTTTATGCTTTAGAAGCCAAGGAGGGAAAAGAGCTGAAGGGGAAAATATACAGGGACATCTGTCACATTTGACAATGTAATGCACACTTGACTTTTGAAGGCTGATGTTTGTTATTCAGACTTCAGACATTTATCTACCAATTTAGACTTTTGCCTAAAATAGCTAGTGGCTCCAAGAGTGAGCCATGCAAACATGTCCTTGTGGCCAGCATGCATTAGCATGTAGGGATCTAAAACACCAGACAAGATTAGGAGAATAAATTTTGCCTATTCGTACTGTCACTTGTGGGAGGGAATGTCAGAAAGAAAAAATATAAATGCACTTCTTGAGAAGGCCAAACCAATGACAGGTTAAAAATAATAATGCTAATTGAAATTAGGTCCCATCTCTTGCTTATTTAAGATCCTAATGGCTGGGTGTGTAAGTATCTGAACTTTCAATAAAAGTATTTAAAAATTAAATGCAGGTATGTATAAAATGTTAACCTATATAATAAGTACTGCTGTGAGAGGATAGTTATCTTGCAGTCAGATTGACCTTGGATTGTCAGGATACTCTTAAGTAACTGCAAGCAGCTTGCTTGGCTGCTGAATTGTTTCTAATAGTCATGTTTTGTTTCCAATCTGCTGATACAAAAGTAGAAAGTACTTTCTAAATGTATTTCTTTATTTCAGATATATTTTTATAGGCAAATAGGAAAGTATATGACATAGAGGTTGAGATGAACTGGAGAATAAGACTACATAAAAGATGGCTACCAAACCTAACATCACCCCTGACCTAAAATGTCCTTTGTTTTGAAGTCCTTTGCCACTTTTACAAACATGCATCTCATTTTTGCATCGGTCAGAAGTGAGCCACTACAGCCAAACTTGACTTCAGAGCTAGAAAAATATTTCTGAACAATTCAAATGACTAAATAGTGAAGTCCTTTTTCAGTATGTTTTTGGGTGATGATAGTTTTATTCACAACCAATTTTTAACTTTTTCTTTTGCATTAATGTGGATTTTTTTTTCAAATTAGTAAAGTAGCCAATTAAAAAAAGATAGAATTCCGATATAAAAAGATATAAAAAGATGTATTTTACACTGTGATCCCAACAAGAATTCCATATGAGATGTCTTATTTGGCTGGTTGCAGTATGGATTGTTGTCTAGTTGGCACAGGGCTTGGGAACATTAAAGAAAGAATCTTGTGATTCCCAAGAATGTCAGAATTTAAGAAATTAGCATTATTTTTGAACAAAATGAGTGGGTGATCAGTGTGCAAATAATTTGGAAATGACACTATTTTAGGGAGATCTGGAACATGAAGAGGAGAGGTTGGATGGGTTGTAATGTCAGAACCCACTTATTTTTCCTACACGTGCATTCCATGCCTTGTTGCAAAGGGCAGAATGGAAATAGAGCAATGAATAAATTACTGTTTTGTATTCTGTGAACCTCTTTGAGCGGCCTTAGAATGAAAAAACCAAAAAACAATCCCCCAAAAATTTACCTTCTAATTTTTGGTGTGTTTTTTTAGTGATGGAGTTAAAGCAGTCTGATAAGAAAACTGCCAAAACTACCAACACTGCCAAGCTGTGAAATAACTAGTTTTTAATAGCTTGTTGCATTGCCCAACTCAGTTATATGGTTGTGTATTAGCTTCATTGTGGTTTAAAGAATATTAAGATGCCAGTTTTATAAAGTTCAATATAAAAACTTCATATTTTTTTACCCAATACGAATTAACTCTTACTTCTGAGATATTTGTCCCTTGCCCATAAGGGCTCAAAGAGAAAAGTAACTCATTTAAAAGCTACTTTTTCACAAGAAACTAATGCTAATGTGTGTTCGAAAAGGTATTTTTTCCAAGAGGTAGTTTCTTCCCTGAGATTTTACAGGATTTTTTTTTTTTGAGTTTATTTTTAACTTGACTTTTATGAGGAAAGGTATAGAAGATAGATTGTAAAAGTTTTCTCAGAGACCTTTAAAGTATTTTCCTCATCTTCTTTTGCAGTCTATTTTGTGCCTGTTCAATTTATTTAGGTTTATATTTGTTGTCTTCCAGGATGAGAGTCTATTTTCAAGATAAACAAGCAATCCATTTAATAAAACTGTAGGCCAGATAATGGGACTTCTATGCTATTACTTTTGTATGGATTTACTTACATGATTTCACTTAATATTGGCTAGAATTGCATAACTGTATTTTCACAAGGTTTTTTTCAGACTTTTTATGAGACTATCTTGTGGTGAATGCTAGAGAGCATTCAAATGTAAGTTTCCAGGAAACTTTATTTTCTCCAAACATATTGTTGATCATTTTATTGGATACAGACATTGATTTTTTTCAAGAG
The DNA here is from genome assembly GCF_047830755.1 of Zonotrichia albicollis. NCBI lineage: Eukaryota > Metazoa > Chordata > Aves > Passeriformes > Passerellidae > Zonotrichia > Zonotrichia albicollis. The sequence continues at coordinate 83,083,604 of NC_133819.1, forward strand.
AAGTGTTTAAATTTCTTCTTCTACAGTTCTGGGAGATTTTTAGTATTGCAGGACAAAGCTTTCTGTTTGAATTAACAGTAGACATTGCTGTTGATTTCTAGCTCCTGAAATGAGAGATGAACATCACAAAACCTTCATCCATCTTAATGGGGTAAAAAACATGTCAAATTATTCCTCAGGCTGAGCATCTTTGTATTGTGGCAATGTAATTTTTTGAGAAACTTTGAACTTACAGGAAATTAGACACTTTATTAAAGCAGGGTAAATTATGAAATTAGTGGTAACAAATCCACATCAGAACATCTCAAGAATTTTATTTTTACTAGTCTTACTATAAAACCTGTTCTTGCCCCTGTTTTCCTCTCAACTTCCTGTCTTGGCCTAATCTGTCTTTGAAGTCAACATTTGATCTCCTGAGACAGTACTATATTATTTAAGTCAGCATCTATCAGATCATCTGTCTGAACTATCAGTTCAAAATTTAGCTAAGTCTTTGAAATATATCCTGAGAGGAAATAGAGGAAATCTTCAGTACTAGAGGGGTTTATTTTTATCCTATTAAGAACTTTTCAGAAAGGTTGATAGATGCATGTGTGTGAATAAGAAATCTGTGCAAATTGTAATTGCTATCTCAGGTATGCTTAAGCCTTGTTTACCTAAATTTTTTTTTGTGGATAAATAACCATGGAAAGCAAAGTGTTATTAGTCTCCTCTGTACTCTGCAGTATCCCTGAATATATTCTTTGTTTTTTGTGTGGCAGGAGGAATGTCAGAACTACATTCGAGTGCTTCTTGTTGGAGGCAACCATCTCTTTACCTGTGGAACCAACGCGTTCACTCCGATCTGCACCAATCGCACAGTAAGAGTTAAAATGTTTTACCCCACAAGCTGGAATCCCTCTTCTGAGCCAGCAGATTAAAAGGCAGAGCGTGTTGAGGCTGAGAGCTGCCTGTTTGGGTATTGATGGGTGAGCTGGTGTGTAAAAGGCTGATTTAGGTGGTGGCAGGCCAAATAGGAGAGCTAACCAATCTCTTTTTGCACTCTTTTCCTCAGCTGTGGGAGGAAAAGTAGCTCCTCTTACGTGCCAATTTTTATGAACCTTATGTGTTTATAAGACTTCTGCCCCTGTCAGGTTTGATTGGCATCAATAAGTTTAGTTATCAAATGTGGTTGGGGTAGCTGCATGCTGTGTTATGTGTAGTTCTGGAGAAATGAGAGTACTTGTATTAGTGATTTGTGACTGGTGAGAATGAGAAATCTTGACTGAGATCTGTCATTTCATGTTCAAAATAAACCTAATTGTAGCATCAGTAATAGTCATAATAAGTATAAAAATGTCACTGTTTGGACTAGGCTGCCTATTTGTTTCAGGAGAGGTGAATCACTTAAATACAAAGAACAGCTGTACTACTAAAAAACTCATTGGCAGATTTATTATATTTAAACTCATTGCACACCTTTATTTTCAAATAGCATATTAACATCATGCTGTGGTTTATGGCTGAGAGTATTTGAGCTACTAAATCAGAGTTGGTTCTGCTGAGTTGGAGAGCTCCTTTTCTTACTCTCATTTTTCATGTGAGTTTTTTTTCATAAAACACATCGATAAAACAAATAATGGATTTTTTTGTTGTTGTCTGTTGTGGTGGATACTGTATTGATTCTGGCTATCAGGTTTGGTTTTATTTTTCATAATAACAGTCTTTGCAGAGGTAACTAATTTTTGAGCCCCTTCTAATGGAAAACATTTAGGCATGGTGGATAATGACTGACATATATGCTTTACTTATCAAAATGGCAAAAGTGAGATCTGGCAACACTACAATAAGACTTTCTAAAGCGACAATTTCATATTGATGTAGAGGTTGGCTATACACAAAAATAAAGTAGATAACAGGTGTGTGTCACAGGATTTTGCTCAGATTGATGCAGTCTGGCTGAAATGATAATTTTCAGGTAATTTTAATCCCTTTTTAAAATTGTTTTACAGTTAAGCAACTTGACAGAGATACATGACCAAATCAGTGGCATGGCTCGTTGTCCCTACAGTCCCCAGCACAATTCCACTGCTCTTCTCACTGCCAGTGGAGAATTATATGCTGCTACAGCCATGGATTTTCCAGGAAGGGATCCTGCTATTTATCGAAGTCTGGGGGCCCTTCCTCCTCTCCGAACTGCCCAGTATAACTCCAAGTGGCTGAATGGTGAGTGCTGATGGACCGTGAGACTCATCTTTTTAACTCATGTTCATCATAATCATGGTACTGAAATCCTGTTCTGAGAATCTGAATATTTTTGGAGTATTGCTTATTTATTTTGCTTTTTTAATATATTATTTTACTGGTATAAGTACTGTGGAATTTAGTTCATATAGCTGAAACTTATAGTTGTGCCTTTAAATGCATGTCATTTTTGCAGACACAGGGATGAGATGCACATACAGTGCTCTTACATGGTAATGCTGAGTCAGCTTTGAGCAGCAGCTTGCATTGAGCATTCTTTTCTGAGTCCCTCAAAAACCTAAGGCAGAAAATAAACAGTTTAGAATGGACTGAATTCTGGCTTTCCCTGCAGGTCCCAGCCTTGACAAGCGGAAAAAGTTCAGCTTTCAAGCTGCTTAGGTGGCAGACTGACATTTTTGACGCTTATTATAGCTAAAGGATAGGGAATAGTTTACAGAACATATCATAAAATTGTGTTTAGCTGTCAATTTTGTTTCATGGATGTTAATCACATGATGAGGGTTTCCAGCTGGGAGAAGCTGCAAACAGGCAGGGATTCCCGAGATGTGACAGACCAAGATGCTGCTTTGTTTATTACAAAGAAAGGAAATAGCTTCTTCTAAAATGAAAAATATTATTAAACATAAAGTGTGAAATTATGTATATTATAGTTTGCCCATGCCCATTCCAGAAGAAAAAAAATAAAAATCATAATGCATGTTACGTGACACAACAGTCACTATTCCTAGTACATTTCATGTTATGATGGGCTGAGTCTCATGTTGGAAGTTAAATACAAATGTAAATCATTCTAGCTTCAGAACATTTGGTCAGCTGCAAGTAACAGATTTTATTTAGAAAATATCTGTTCTCATGTAATGTGAATGCTGAATTGTGGTTTTATGACTGGTTATATTTTATTTGAACAGTGAACCCATCAGAGGTAGCTCACAGAAATTTGTGACCTTTTCTAAAGGCTGGATGATTTTAGAATGTTAATTATCAACAACAAAAAAAGTCCTAAATTGTGTGCAACATAACAATTATGGCAGTGCAAAAGAAGTGAGGGGAACAATGAAGTCATTGTATGTATATCCCTGGTCAGGAACCCTTTGTCCACTCAGCTTGGTATTGGAACTAATTGCTGTGCCATACCTGCGTGCTTTTGTCAATGGGGAAAAAGTCTTCACACAGAATTTGCATCTTAACTGGATATTTTTATGCCAAAGGCATGCTAAAATTCCCTCTAGGTTTCTCTAATTAATCATATTCACTGTATTCACATTTTGTCTATTAAAAGCTTCAGATGTACTTATACATTCTCCGCTAGAGTTCATTCTTCTGACTCAAAACTGTTTATAATTAAGTTACCAGGAAACTGTAGCTTTTATCTTTGAGGAGGAAGAACAAGATGAGTTTCGTAATTGGAGCCAGATAAAGTAAGTCCAATAAAAGCCTGAAAGCAGCCCAGTCAACTGTATTAAAGGGAGGGGTTATTATTTTCTTGGGTATCTAGGAGTGAGGGATTCATCTCCTTGACTCGGGGATTCATCTGCTTTTATGTCAATTTGCGTGCTTTTATGATTCAGTGCCAAGAAGCTGCATTAGTTTTTCAGTACTTGGATTGAAGGGAAGATTTTGCTGCTTTCACTGAGAAAGTAACACAGATCGATAATCCTGCAAGAAAAGTAAGGCATCAACAGGAATGGAAGCTCCCTAGTCAATATCTGTTATGCATCTGTAGCTCACAGTTACTGTAATTCAGCCTCATTTGAGGTGCTCATGTGCATGCATCTGTCAGTATTTCCAATTCTAAGTTTTCCTCAGAAGCACCCTGTTTTTTCTCACTTAGATTTTCTGCTCTGTGAATCATGTTGGACCAAATCAAATCATCTCTGGGGGTGATGGCTGTGCTCTGAAACACAGCTGATTATCTTGTTCTGTGTTTTATTGCTATGCAGTAAAGACGTTGTTGATTTTAGTGGCTTGCACAGCAAATTCGGAGATCTTCAATCCCATCAGTCAGGCAAAAAGGACATGCCTATATGCTGAGGCAGTCTGCTCTTGTTGTTTACTGTACCTTTTGGTGAAGGATCTTGATTTGCAAAGCTCTGAATCTTCATCACAGGAGAAAACTTGTTCCTAATCTTGTCAGAAGGTCTGTAATCACAGGAACAATGATACAGTGTTGGAGGAGAAAATGGAGTTGATGTGTCAGGTGGCTTGGGTGAGATCCTGTATTACCATGATGTGATTTCAGCCTCTGGAATCCCAGATTTCACCAAATAAAATACATTTACGTTGTTGACTGAGTTTCCCATTTGGTCTGGTTCAGCCATATTCACATATTTATTGTCGGATCCTGCCTTCTGCTGGGGGCTTGATAGGCCTGGAAGCAATGCAGATCAGCCAAGTACATAAGTTAGCAGCTATTCACTGAGCATCATTATGATCAGTTGCTTAATGTTAGAAGATTTTTTGAGAAATCAGGGAACTTTCATTTCTGAATTACCATTTTCTTGATGCACTCAAGACTCGGTTATCTGTGGGGACAAAGAGTTTGTTAGTTCAGTTGAAGTATTAATTATTCAGCATATGTCTTAAATTAAGCTGCAGAAGTATGCTGTGAGAACATAACTGAAGGGGAAAAGGTAAATTAATGTGAAGCACAAAGATTTTGAACAGGCACAAATCCAAAAAGTTAGATGGACAGCACAGCAACACTGCCAACATAAAATCCCTATTTCCAACTGGAGCTAGTTATTGTGGAGCCATCTTTGAGGCTCTGTGAACATACTGCTTGTTCACCTGCTAGACAACATGCTTCAGGATTTAACTCCCTGAATTTTGTCTGGTTTGAAAATTTTTGTTGGCAGAAATGACCATTCACCAAATGTTACAGATATCTGCACACTTCCCTAAAGTTTTTCCTGTTTTGGAAAATTTTAGAGCGTGCATGGTCATGTTGTCTGCATTGATGGAGGAAAGAAGCATCTGGTGGTACTGATTGAACTTAGTCTCTTTTAAGATTTACAGTAGTAATTATTCAGCTCTTGAATATCTCTGAATAAGATCAACTGTTCCTTTTTTTAAAAATTATTTCAGAACTTCCCTCTGCTTCTAGGAAAAGAAATTGATGTTCTGTTTATCAATGCTATTTCTGTCTTCCTGGTGCTCCTGTAGAGAACATCAAATGCAGCTGGCCCAAAGGCAGTGAGCAGTTTTTTGACCACAGTTGTAACCATGCAGAAATTCAGCTTGTCTCCATGGTGAGATGCCCCTGAAGCACCGGGCCACTGTAGTAGCACTCACCTTAGTTCAGCAGGGGCTGGGAAGGAATTTATCAAGTGACAATGCAGGGAGAGACAGCCCCTGTTTGATCCTCTTGCCAACCCTGTTGGTACTTTGCACCTAGGTCACTGTTCTCAAAGGGAGCACGATCACCCAGAGGAGTTAAAGAGAGCTGCAAACCAGCTCTCTCCCCATCCAACAGCCCTGCTGGCTGCAGGATAGTAAGCCCCCAAATGTGAAATAGAGAACCAAACTCTCCTTCCCATGATGTCATATTTTGGCCATCACTTCTCCCATGTAAAGGAAAATGGAATGCCTGAAGTTACTCCCATGGAATGTATATATGCACAAACAGATGAAGAAAATGGAAAGACTGCTTGCCAGTAATTTATTCTGTAAGGTGTGCTGTTCTGCTGCCTACCCTCTCTCTCTGAATCCATGTTCAAGTGTTTGTGTGCTTCAGAGAAACAATTTGAGGTGATAGAACACACACTGAGGGCTATGTCTAAAGCAAACATCTCTCCCACTGATTTCTTCTCCTGACCAAAGCAGTCAGCAAGACCCTGAACTTCAGCCAGCTGCTCAGGTCAGTAAAGGGCAACATGTTGCTGGAATGTTCTAAAATGTCCCTTTTAGTGTTTCATAAGAAGAACAGTCTGCCTTACCAGTCTACTTTGGACATTATTAAATGATAAAAAAGAAATTATTCTTTCATTAAGCTGGCATGCTGTCTGTTTCAGTGTCTTTAAGCTGTCAGTATAAAAATGCTTAAATAATATCTGGAGTTGATGTAGTATTCTTCTAATTAGACTTTACTGTAGAGTTGATCTGCAAAATGCAGCAGGGGCAGAATTTGTCACAGTTTTCTCTAGAGAACAGAAGTAAATGTAATAGTTATATTTGCAGTCCACAGTGGCGGTGTGTCCAGATTGGCAATGAAAAGCCTTCAGTGTTTAAATTTAGAAACCTTTTCTGTAGTCCAACATTTACAGTTAGTAAAGGTATTTCTCCTTTCAATACACCTCTTTAAATCACTAAATGTTATCTGATACCTCAGTGTGAAAGTTGGCCTTAGTCTGTAATGTCTGTTTGCTTCCCTCAGCCAATAAAAGGGCAAAACATTACAAAAAAGAAAAGGAAATCCCTGTCTGTTTCATCATGCAAAGAAACATTACTACATTTGGTTTCATAATTTGTTAAATGCTTTTCCTTACAGTTGCATGGTGTCCAATTATCTTGAAATTATTTCAGCTGTTTTTTTTACCCTAGACATGTAAGGGTAGATGCTATTGGAACATATTAAATAAATAAAACCAGTGTTCTAAATGTCACAACATTTCATCAGTGGGCAGATGATAGATGATTAAAATTTAATCCTGGATCAGATGTAGCAATAAAATAAAATAAAATAAAATAAAATAAAATAAAATAAAATAAAATTGAAAAATAAAATAAAATAATCTCTTCCAAATGAGAAGCCTTTTCATCTGAGGAGATGAATATTTGGATTGTTCTGCTTTACTGCTAGACATAATATTATTATTTTTCCTTTTTCTGTCCTAAGCATTTGGTTATTAGATACTCTCAGTAAAGTGGTTCTTCTGAGATCACTTTCTTAAAAACACTAATAAAAAGATTATTAATCCAGAGCAGATACTTTTAATCTTCACAAGTAATAGAGTAAAATTCTTACAAAGGTTGTTTGGCTGGTGGGGTTTAATACAGCTCTGAATCAATGCCTATTATTGTTTGTTAACAGATTTTTATTATAACTTTTGCTACTAGTAGGATGTGTAGAGAGAATTTATGATCTAAGAATAAAAATTAATTCTTTCAATTTTGTTTTTAAGGATTAATGGAAATGGCTATAATAATTCAGTGTTATCCTTTCATTTTTCTGGGTTTTAATGAAAAGCTTTGTAATTACCTAGTGCAAGCTTTTCTTTATTATGTAATATTTCATGTAACTCAAAACCAGTCTGTGCTTGAATGTGCAATGTACTCTTTCAGATAAGAGTCCTGACTGAAAATATGCAAAGCACATTCTGCCAGTTTTGCTTATTTTGCAAGAAAATAAATAATTACATTACTTTGGTTCTGCCACTCATAAGGTTTGTTCTTTTCTTTTGTGTATATCCTAATTTTTGCCAGTATCCTAAAATAGGAGAGAAAATACCTGCTGGTTTTGAAACCTGTCCTTTGGCTTCTTCACTGGAGCAGTTACCAGAGGAAAAATTTGAGCAGTTAAGCTGTGTTTTTTATTTCAAATTCGTACATCTTCTGCTTGATGGCAGTGATAGAGTAGGAGAGCAGTAAGCTAGTGTGAGGTGGAGGTGCCTCCCCTAATTTCTTTTTTCCTGTGCCAGACTAAGTTATTACAAAACACCTTCATAGCATTTCCTTACCTGTTTGAAATGGTAGACAACAAGCCCTACCCATGGAGTTAGGATATTTTTAGTCCTTTTCTACCCTAGATAAAACAGCAAAGGTAGGCAAAACACCTACCATTTATTAAAAACACGAGGAGGTTACTGAGGACAGAGCTTGGTCTTTTGTATCTCATCCAGCCTGCTTATGTCAGGTGCCACTCAGAGAGGCTGAATGAGGAAGGAGGATGCTGCAAGCAGATCATCTGTTCCCAGCTGCAGAGAGGCACAAACAGGAGCGTGGCCCTCATTAATGCACACACTGTGATGCACAGTGACCCAGAGAGAACGAAGGAATTTAGGACTGAAATGCATCTCAGTCAGGGGAAGGTGGAAAATTTCAAATTTCAGGGAACATGAACACATGAAAACCAGCATTTGTCAAAGAAAGGAGGGGACTGAAAGGTTATCTGAATAGGAGGAATAATGTCTTTACTGTGCAAGTAACTGTGCTCTGGAACACATGACCCAGAGAGGTTGTGGAGTTTCATTCACTGGGGATATTCAAGAACAGCCCAGACAGAATCCTGACCAATGTACTTTAGGATGACCTGACTTGAGCAGGGAGGCTGAGTGAGATGACCCTTCTAACCTGACTCATTCTCTGATTCTGTGTGATTCTGTGACAGAAATATTGGAGATAGAGATGGAATTTCAACAGCAGACATATCAAGCCTTAAGGTGAAAGGGGAAGAGAATCATTATGAAATTGGTTTCCTTTTTAATATGAGAAGAAAAAAGGAAAAAAAAAGAAAAAGGAAAAGAGGAGCAGGTTGGAATGGATTGATGCTGTCTGTATTCCAGGCACTCACCAACAAAGCCTCTCTGTCACTCCCCTCCACAGCTGGATGGGGGAGAGAAAATATAACAGAGCGTTCATGAGTTAAGGATGGGAAGCAATCACTCACCAAATGTCATCATGAACTAAACAGGCTCAAATTAGAGATACGAATTGAATTTATTGCTAACAAAATCAGAGGAGGATAATGAAAAGTAAAAGAAAACCTTAAAACCTCCACCTTCCCCACCATGCCTCCCTCCTTCCCAGCTCTACCTCCTACCCCAGTGGCACAGGGAGACAGGGAATGGGGGTTATGGCCAGTTCATCACCCATGGCTTCTCTCTTTGCTCAGGGAGAGGGGTCATTTCCCTGCTGCACCGTGTCTCCCATGGGAGACAGTTCTCCGTGAACTTCCCCAGTGTGAGTCCACCCCACAAGCAACAGTCCTCTCCAAACTGCTGAAATTTTGGTCACTCTTCCACAGGGTGTGGTCTTTCAAGGACAGGCTGCTCCAGCATGGGTTCCTCTTTCCATGGGCCTTCCATGGGGTCACAGCCTCCTCTCAGGTATCCACCTGCTCCAGCATGGGCCTCCTCCACAGGCTGCAGGTGGATTTCTGCATCCCCATGGAACTCCATGGGCTGCAGGGGCACAGCTGTTTCACCACGGTCTTCACTTCCAGCTGGAGGGGAATCTCAGCTCTGGCACCTGGAGCACCTCCTGCCCCTGCCTCTCCGCTGACCTTGGTGTCCACAGGGCTGCTTCTCTCACATTCTTTTACTCCTCTCTTCTGTGGCCACAACTACAACTGCACAATAACTCTTCTTCCTTCTTAAATCTGTAATCACAGAGGCGTTACCACCATTTCTAATTGGCCCAGCCTTGGCCAGTGGCATGTCCATCTGTTGGAACTGCCAGGGATTGGCAGAGCTGGACATGGGGAAAGCTTCTGACAGCTTCTCATGGAAGCCACCCCTGTAGCCCCCTCACCAAAGCTTGGCCATGCAAACCAAATGAACAAGTCTGCAGGGAAAGTAATTTACTTGTCTCCTTCCCTGCAAAACTAGAACAGAGAAAAGAAAAAAAAAATTGGCAGTGAAAAGATTTGGAGAGACATGGGTAAGCTGTCATAATTGGGTTTTCTTTCCATACCAAGACAGCTGGTTGGCAAAATCTCCTTAAAGAACACTAGATTCCTCTGTGTCTGGAATTCTGGATTCAATTTTAAATAACTATCCAAACTTCCGGATCTTTTGCTAGATCCCCATACTCCAAATCTGTAGAGATTTTGAATGAATTAATGAAACCCCTATGTATTTTTCTCACTTACCCCCCTGCCCTTGCATACACGGCTTTGCAAGGTGTCTGTCTACTGAATATAGGTAACAAAATCCACTAAAACTCCAGGTGTGACTTTTGAGGACTTCAGTATTAGATTAGAGTACAGAATGGCGGCTGTGACTAAGTTTGCCACTGGCAAATTTACATCAGCAAAATGATATAATAAATTGCAAAGTATTATGTGATGTAAGAACACTTTACCTTGAAAATGAAGGAGATTTATTTAAAATAAACAACAGGAAATAAAACAAGGAATTTTGTAATACCATATTTGAAAACAATTTTTCAGAAAAGAAATAATTGCATTTCAGAATTTATTAGAGTACATCAGTAAAAAAGTAATAAGTGAGCATCCACTTTTATGATTATGCTGAATTATATTATAAAATCTATCAGCAATATAAGAGAAGATTGGAAAAAAAATGTCTGGGATACCCAGTTTTAGTGTATTTTGCTGTCCTTGCTCTTCCATACCTATAAAATTTTCAATTTAGCAAAAGGAAAAGAATGTAAAAGAAATCATGGAGAGCTAAGGCATTGCAAAGGAAATAATCCAAATAGCTTGGTAGCCAGCTACTCTATGGCAGGTTGGCATTTTTAGCACGCATCATAGATAATTGTGAAACAGAGGAAAAATAGCTATTAATAAACCATTCCCAGCAGTTTCTTACAGAACTTAACATTTTACAGTTCAGCTCCTGAGGATGGATATAGCTGTGATGACCACAAGTTATGTATTACTTTTGAGACATATAATGGTGTAGGAAAATTTTACTCTGTCAATAAAATTTGTCCCTAAACCTTCATGAGCAGTGATGCCTTGATCAGCCTAATGGAAGGTCTGTATTTTTTTTCCCAACAGCTGCAAAGGGCCACAACTAAATGAATATACTTAATGAATATCCAGAGATGGCAGAATGCAACTGCTACTGGACTTTTTGATTATGTTAATAAGATGAAAGGAAATAATAAAGACTGGCACATCTGAAGCTTAAATTCTTTCCATTGCTTTAAGTGTCCCTTTTGAAGAGCATTTCTAGCTGAAATGTGAAGTTTATTCAAAAATCCTCAAATGCATCTTTCTAGAGTTTAATGCTATTAAGCATTTGGCTGAATACAATTATTTGGAAGAAATGGATCTTTAGAGATCAACAGTATGTTGTGATTCATTGATCTAGTGAGGTCAGTGAACAAATTCCAGAGAGATGTCATTCAACATTAGAGCAGTATGTAGACTCCTAAGATTTTGAATATATTATGTATTCATATGTCTTTGTGTGTGTGTCGTATATGGTGTGCATATATACATATATAATATGATCTGTGTCTAAATCAGAAAAAAAAATATTTTAGCTTTCTTTTAACATTTCTGGGGTTAATTTCACTTTGGATTGGGTCTCCAAATGCCTTGCACTTCAGATGTGAGTGGTCACATCTCGCAGGGACAGTCAGTGGAAGTCACAGCTCTTACTTGCTTAGAGTAGGCTTTGGACCTTTAAATCCTTAAGGTTAATTGCTGTTACCTCCTTAAGGAAAGTTAGATCATTTCCTGTCATTTGGTTAACTCTGGGAGCAGTAGCATCCACTGACTATAGAAATTAAGCCATGTTAGATTGCTTCAGAAGTGAAGTTATATGGATTGAAGAGCAGAAGTGTACTTTCTTGCTCTAAGTTCAGACAACAAGAAGAGGCCAAGACTACCTCAGATGCTCTCAAGGAGCTCTTTTAATGCTCCTATTTCCCATTTCTATCCACAGAAAAATTCCTGTACAGTTCCTCTTATCCTTTTACCCCTCAGACTATATCCACACCACTAAATAAAAAAGGCCAAGGAAATAAGCTTATGCATGACACCTTTGGCAGGTGGAAAGGGTGAATAATCTAAAGGGAATCATTGTGTCTTCCTGTTAAGTGCTTTCACATTAATAACAGAGACTGTGTTCCCCAGAAAATGTAGGTTTGTCTCCAACCTTCAGAAATGCAATCACATTATTTCTGATTGAAGCACTATCTTGGCTTCATATAGTTGAGTTGTGTTTTCTGCAGCAACTTAGAAGAGTCTGTGAGGAAGCATCCTTGTTGGGCAGTGCTCACCCTGCTTTATGAAGGAAATGGTAGAAATTCCCAGGATTTGTGCTGAGTGAGCAAACTTCAGAAATAGCAGAGTAGTGTGTTTGCCCAGGGGCAGCACTAACTAGCCACCCAGTGCCTTTGGTGCTTGTTCTTGTGCTCTGTGTATCACTGCTCTGTGATGTACACTGGAGCTATGTTTTGGGTCACATTGACAGTCATTTTCTTGCTTTCCTGATTACACTGGTTCCATTTAATTTGGGAAAGTCTAGTCAGCCTGACATGTCCATAAATTGAGTATATAAAAAACCCTCTAGAGGTCATATACAATATTTGTGACATTATTACAGGTTGGCATTCTCGTACTAGCTGTATCGTGCCACACACCAGAATCCTTGCTCTTGTTATGGTGATCTGATAAATCAGAAATGAGATGTGTTTGCCCTTCCAAGAGCTATTTGCAAAGTCAGCATGAAACAAGAGATTCACTTCATTTGCTGCATTAAAAACTTACATGGTAAAGCTTCCATGTCAAACAAATAGCAGTTCACAGCACAATAGTTGGACTCATAAGAACTGATTTTTCCTAGCTGAGATGTACTTTTTCCTTTGAAGTTTTGAGGTGACCCTGTTCGTTTTTCCCAAAGAGAGAATGAAATAAACAAAGTCTGACATGATAATCTTTCCGTATCCACTGAATTCCCTAAGGTAACTCTGAGATTATTGCATTTAATGCAAATGAAAGAAGTTTTCACAAGTTTCAACAGCAGGTCACAATTTCATTGGTTCATAATCAATAAAGTATAGGTGTTTGCAGTTGTATATATTGTTTCTCAGTTTTGAAACCATGAAATATGAGTACTAGGTATTTTTTATGCATCTATTATGGTTATCAATGCAACTTTAAAATACTGTCTTTTGAAAGGTTGACATGGATATTCAAGAGCTCTAAATACATTCTGAATGCATTTTATATTATTTTTACTCCTATAGTTTGTGAAGTTTGTTTTATTTTTGCAATTCATCATTCCTGATGCTGGATGATTCCAATAGTGGTTTTTTTAACTGTTCAGTGAGATTCTGTCATGCCAATGTAGATATCACTGGGCCTCCAGTGAGACATATCTTCAGGCCTGATGGCGAGGAAGGGCCTCCTTTTTTTAATGCTTGTGCAAAATATTTTTTGTGGGTGGATAAAATTGATTTTGAGTATTTGCACAGTAGGTTTTTGAAGCTATGGAGGACTTTGAAGCAAAATCCCTATTGTAATGAAAGTTTTACGCAGATGCAGAATGAAGATTTAAGGTTGTAGTAGGATTAACATTACTTATAGTTTAGTTCTTTGTATATTGCCAGTGTAATTTTATTTCTTAGCATATATAAGTCCTGTCCAACTATTTTGCCTTTTTCATTCCTTTTTTTAAAGAAACAAATGCACTGATAGTATGCAACTTAGGAAAGCTCAAGACACCAACATGTTCTTAAAATTGTTGTGATCTGCCAGCAAAATACCTGTGCAGCTCTGAATGTGGAAAAATTGTGGTATGTTCCAGACTGCTCTCAAGGAAGCACTTCATAAAATAGAGGGTGAAAGTTACTGGGAGGGGTGAGAGCACTATTGGATCTGCTCAGCTTCATACATCTGAGGCAGCTCATAATCACTGCTGCCAAAAACCTGCCCTGGGAACTCTCAGCACAGCAGATAGAGATGGAAGCAGCACAAGAGGCCACATTAGCTGGGATCTGGTCTGTCTTTGAAAAAGAGTTTTCTGACAGTTTGGACTGCTGTGAGGCAGTGCCAGCTAGCTTGCCTTTCTAGTGCCCCTCCAAAGTTCTGATAGGTTTGAGATATTCCTGTAAAATGCTTACATTGTATTACAGCAGCCTTTTTCTGTACAATAGTGCTGTCAAAAAATGTTAATCTATTAATTTTATTTGAAGTACTTCCTCACAACAGATGTTTCTAGAGCAATTTTTAAATTTGATTTTTCCACTTCAGAATAAAATTTGGAAATGAGAAACAGAAGTTTTCTTGTTTTTCGGAGATATCAGTGTTCTAAAATGGTTCCTTGCACAAGTGGGGCTCTTCTTCACAAATCTATGTATCAAATTTATCTTCCCTTTAACAACTTGTCAAGTTGTCAGCCTCTTCTAAGGTCATGGACTTTCCTCAGTTCTAGTAATCCTTACAGGAAATGGACCACATGTTTATTGTCTTTGGTATCCCACTGTTCCTTTTTTCTTTCCTTTCAAGAAGTATTGCCATCTGTTGTTTTACAGATTTATTTTTACATATTCTCTAATTTGTCCTTCATCACCATCGGGTTTTTGACTGGTTTTTTTTGATTAGTTTTCAATAATTTTTTTAATAAGAAATAAGAAGTCTGTAATGCTCACAAAAGCATTAAGCCAGATAGGGTTGAAATGCAGTTATCTTACAATCACATATTCTTGTGTAGCTCTCTTTTCTTTTAATTACAGCCCCTGAGCACATTTTTACTCACCATCAATTACCACTCGTTATCCTGCTCATCTGGAGTAATGGCATGGTGGCAAAGCAGAAAGAGAGTTAAAAGATAAAGCAATTACATTGTAAGAATTCACCATGTTCTTATGTGAAGAATGAAACCTCCAAGACACTTTTGATGGTGGAATACAGTGAGCTGAGCACAGTTTTGTTCTATAAACACCTAGAGCAAAACCTGTCAGGCCACATGCCATGGTTTGACCCCAGATGGCAGCTCAGCTGGTTTTTGTGCTGGTGGGGTGGTGTGAGAAGGAAAAGGCCTTGGTTCTGTGTAAATGCTGCTCAGCAATAACAAAAACATCCCTGAATTACCAGCATTGTTTCCAGCATAAATCCGAAACACAGTGCCATGCTTGCTACTGTGAAAAGAATTAAAAAATTTACCCAGCCAACCCCAGCACGTCATGATCATGTATGTCATAATTCCAGCTGGACATGAGCTGGTCAATTCAGATGTTGTGGTGCCACATCCCTAAAGGATATTAAAAAGTGTGTTTATCTAAATATAATGCTTGAAGATAAATCCAACTTCCACGTTAGTATGAGTGCATATATCACAAGAAGGCAATGAATGATCTTTCCTTCTGTTATTTTCAGAACCAAATTTTGTGTCATCTTATGATATTGGGAACTTTACGTATTTCTTCTTCCGGGAAAACGCGGTGGAACATGACTGTGGGAAAACAGTTTTCTCTCGTGCTGCTCGGGTGTGCAAAAATGATATTGGTGGCAAGTTTGTGCTGGAGGATACCTGGACTACCTTCATGAAAGCTCGTCTGAACTGCTCTCGCCCTGGAGAAATTCCATTTTACTACAATGAACTTCAGAGTACTTTCTTCCTGCCAGAACTGGACTTGATCTATGGCATTTTTACCACGAATGTGTAAGTAGACTGAATGATGTATTTTATTTTCTTGCTGTTTGTGATGACAAAACCTAGAACTTCTGAGCTACTCTCTTCTGCATATGCCAAGTAAACATCATAAATTTAAACTGTTGTTTTGCCCAATCCACTGTTTTCTGTGAATAAGTATCAGTTCCAAATGTTTCCCACATGAATTGTTGAAAACACGAGAGAAGGAATAAATTCTTATTATTTCCTTAGTGCAGGGAGCCAGTTGTGTTTAAGACTATTCTGCTGTATTCTTCACTTATTGTTAGGAAGTAATTAACTTTTATTTTTATTATTGTAATATGCAAATGATTATGTATTTATGAAATAAATAATTTATAATTGCAATGTGACACAATCATGAATTTGGCATGATGGAATTTGGCCATGTCAGAGAGAACTCGTCTTACCCAAAACAGCACAAGAGGTGCTCTTAGGTATTTTAATATAGTTCTAACATGTCCTTATGTGAATTTGAAGGCCAAACCAAGAATTTAACATAATTTTAAGTAAACCTGTTATATCAATAAGGTAAAATTAAGAAAAAAATGTACAATTTGGTCTTAGAAATCCAAATTTGTTAAATATTAAAAAGTTGGATGAGATAGAAAAAAAGAGACATTTATCTCAGAAATGTCCTTTTTAAATTAAAACATGATGACTGGTTTCAAATGATGCTCAGTGAGAGCAGCCTCTGTGTTATGGCTGTGCAGCCCAATGTTCAGACCACTGGAATAATTTCTGATTTTGAGTTCTGATCCTCCAACCTTCTTCTACTGTCTTGATGTGTAAATCAGTTTTGTCTAGATTTTAAGAGGTCCTTGGGCACTTAAACCATAGGTAACACCCCTGTGTTCAGGGGTGCCTACCTTTAATAAATATCCATTAACCAGTTGGAAGCATTCACAAATTAATGCCAGCAAATTATAATCCCTATGCATTCTAGTCATTGAGCATGAATTTGAGCTCATTTAGGCATCTTCTAGACTGAGGCTCACCCCTGGGCTGGCAGCTCTGTTGTGAGCAAGACTGGTGATGAGATGGTTGCACCAGGCTGTGGCATTCCTAACCCATTACATTGGATGATGAGCTCAGCCTGTTTCTGCAATGGAATAATGTAGGGAATCTAAACACTGTTATGTAAAGAGAAGAGCAGAGACTTACTGGGGATAAGAAAATTTGCTGTTGTTTCAATCGGTACTTTTGATCTTGTTGTTGTTGTTTTCCTAATTAGTTGATATACTAAATGACAGGTATTTGTCAGGTGGCATCCACATACTCGCTTCGACTAGATCTTTCTTGAGAAGTCAAAGTAGCCTGGGCATGTTCCTCCCATGAAAAGTCTTAGCAGAGGAATTTTGCTCTAGAAAATCCATGGGGCTTTGGCCAGGGAAGAGGAATGATGTTCCTCATGCTTCCTGGCTCTCCTGAAAATGGGCTTACTATTGTTAAAACTACCTTTGCCACATGAAAGTAGACAGTATTTTAAACCTTTTCTCTACTTTCTTCTTCCCCTGTGGCCCAATGTTCTGACTGTCCAAGAGAGATGAACTGTCCAAAGAGGAACCAATTATTTATAAAGGTTTGAGGGTACAGTTTTTCAGTTGCTCTGTTTAAATGCCTGCCATCAAATGTTATAACTAAATTTTTAGGTATTTTTTAAATATTTTAGAGCTGAGATTACTTCCCCATGGTGACTCCTGTTCACAGATAGTTTGTGGAACTCCACCTTTCTGGCCTGCAAGTGACCGTGGAGAAACACAAGGGTTTCCTATGACAGGGAACAACACATTCCTTTCTTTTCATGAAACAGCATCAGATATAACTTAATGGCATTCATAATTCTTCAGTCTCAATATCTTCATAATTAAAATTAATTTATTGTACCTTAATGCTTTTTTAGTATACTTCAATATACTTGTGGAGGGAAATATGGAAACATTTCTCTGACAGCCAAACATGCACTTTTTATATGTCATTGACTATCAAGTCCACTATAGCCACTGCTTCATAAAAAGCTGATTTTGTTTCTTTCAAACTATCCAAAAAATCTATAAACATGAGTCTCATGTCCTCATAGGACTTCATGAAATTCAAGAAAATATTGGTACAGTTAATAATATTAGTGAGATGCATTTAGTGATATAAGCAGGCATGTATCAGCTCCAATGATGATTGATTCTGCAGAATTTGTAAGCATGGAACTTCAAGTTTTGGGCTTCCTTTTGGCCTCCTTTGAAATAAGAGAGACAAGCATAAGAAAACAAATTGCTCTTTTGTCCTGATACTTAATCTGTATATCCTAACTCTTTTTTCAGTTGGAGTTTTTTTCCCATCATTATGGAGTTTCTATAGTAGGTTTTCTTAATCCGTGTGTAAATTCCAGGGTAAGCTTAAAAAAAAAAATAGTGGGGAAAAAAAATCAGAGAAGAATGCTGTGGGGATCAGTTGCCAGCAGTTTTAGCTGCAACAGGAAATCTGTGCAATTGACACCTTCATTATCTATTCCATTATCTCAAAATGAGGAAAAGAATAATGCAGCTTTCCATATTAGGAGCTTTCATAGCTTTCAGATTATATTCTTTGCACTATGCAGAATTACTTTATTGTCTTGTACATCACATTTTCAAGGCAAACCCAGGAAATTGTGTGTTTTGTCCAGCTGCCATATATTGATGTTTATTTTTTTAACATGATATCTTGTAAGCAGTCCAAGTTGTTTTCTCTTGATGGGTTTCTGCAACTTGCATTCTTATTGCTGTACAACATCTCTTGGAAGACAGGATTGTTTGTGGACGTGTCCTGTCCAGACATTCCATAGGATCTAGAGACATACCACACATTGAAAAACCTTACTTATGTTATGTAGTCATTTGTTGTATGGAAGAAACTTCATTGGACCCTGAGAATAATATCATCCTGAACTTTGTACCTAGAAAAGAGGTGTCTCATGGTATTAGAACAGCAGCACAAAGTAGGAAGTTCTAAGCTTTTCCCCACACCAGCTTCTTGGTAAGGCTGACAAATATTCTAAATGCAATGACTATGCTAAATCAGCTCATCGTTTATCATTATCTTGAGATATCATCTCCTGGCTGATCATGTCTGCTTCATTAATTACTTGAAGGATTGAAGAGTTATTGCCTTTTTATTTATTTTTCAGCAATTTGACTTCTTAGTGTTATTGCATAGGTTAATGTATTTATTTCTTTTGCAGGAACAGCATAGCAGCCTCAGCAGTGTGTGTTTTCAATCTGAGTGCCATAACTCAGGCCTTTAATGGACCTTTCAAATACCAGGAGAACTCTCGCTCTGCTTGGCTTCCATATCCCAATCCTAACCCTAATTTTCAGGTATGGGTATGTGGGAGAAGGACAATATTTTATGTGAGCTTTCCTCACAGTACTGTATGGTTCATAAATTATAAATCCAGTTTTTCACTATATTTTAGCCTAAGACCTTAAAAAAGCCTAAATTTAAAAAAGTGCTTAGGAGAGTCTCTTATTTCAATGTATTTAATTTTAATTTTATCCTTTCACAAAAATATTTGGGTTGAAAAACAGATGTACTTTGAAGGGTTGGAGAAAAAAAGGCTTAACTTCAATCTTCTGTCAAAATAAAACACTCTGGTTGTCTGTCAAGGTGACATTAACTCCTGTCTGAAGTATGATCAAGCTACTAATCTCTTTTTCATTGTATTTGTGCTATTAGGACTTAAAAAATTGAACAGTGTCTGGCAGAAAAAAGAAAGTGAGAGTGAGGCGGTAAAGGAGGAGTGGTCAGAATTTTATATATTTTTATGTGAAAGGTGGTTCACACTCCCTGAAGAGTGAGATTAAAAGAATTTATGATATGTTCTTCCCCTCATTTGAACTTGTTTGCCTCAGAGAGTGTAATAACGTGCAGCTGTCTGATTGTGTAAAACCAGTTAGTCTAAGGTGGGTCATTTAGAGGAATTCTGCAAAAAGGAAGGGGTATTTCAGTAAGCACACATGCATTGTTTTCATCTTTTTCATAGTCACCATTCCTACCAGGACAATTTTTAATGAGTGTGCTTCTCGCAGGGGGTATGGAAGGAAAAGCAGCATTAATGTTGTGATTAACAACAATAGCTTTTCATCAAGGTGTTTAAGTGTAGTCACCTCTATCCACTTCTCACCCTCACTTAATCTCAATGCAATTACACAAGTTCACTTCTGCTCCTGGGAGAGCCTTCCCTAGCTTGTAAGAGTCATAAGATCTTTGCTAGCATGAGAAAGAATCACCCATTGGGGATGGTAGGTAGTTTTAATTACTTCCTGATCTATGCAAATTAAGGAAAATAAGGCAGAGTTTACAGGCTAGAGCCATGTTACTTTTCCAAGTAGTATGTTTGTCATGAGCCAAGACTCTAAGTATGCCAGAAGCCTGCACAAGCAGGCTATATTATATGCTGCTTTTCACCTTTTGTAGAAATACTTGTATTGTCAAAATAGTGATAGAAAGAGGGTCCAAGAGAGGCTAAATTTTTGAAGGAGAATACCTGAAAAAATGCTTTTATGTAAAAATCCTATCACCTTTCTTACTAGCTAAGCACATCCAATAAAACTTATTAAACTCTCCTTACAAACTTTGCATTAATGTGGTGTTAATTATCGTGAGAGTGGCCCAAACTGAATGGTACTTACAAAGAAAGATGACAGCCTGATGGCTGTGTAAAAACAGTTTAGGTCTCTGCTGTGCTCTTAGTGCCCGTCTCCAAGTCCCAGTCAAGACAGGTGTTGAAATTTATTTCTTAGATGGCCTGCCTGATTTTAATGCAGCTGGTACTTCATCCAATTTACAAGAACAGTGACAACAGTTGTATCATATCTCACTGAGCCACAAACAGCTTTGAAGGCAGAGCTAGTGTTAAAAGCTGTAATGTGGCCCTTTACAGCACAATATTGAAGGCAATTGATGTCAACTGATCTCTAGGTATCTCTAATGTCCAACTTCTCTTCTTTTGCTGATGCTGCTTTTTATTCCCTTGAGTAACTTTCTGCTACATTTCTGGCTCCATAACTGCAGCAGTGATGCATACTAGAAGCTGGTTTAATGCTTAGAGATTTAACCATTTTTTGTGACTTGACTTTGTGACTTTAGAGTACACATCTCACATGGATGAGATATATTCATTGAATGAGTCATTGGTTTCCTTTTGAGAAAGGACTTTTATTTGTTAGAGTAGTTATGATAAAGGATCAGAAGTTCTGTTTAGTCCCAGAAGTTCTGTATAGTCCCAGAAGCAGATTTATCCTCTGAGTATTCACCTACTCAGTAGCAACACAGAGAAGTCTGCAATTTGAAGGAAGACTACTGCTATGTAGATATAGCAATATCAGACATTACATTTCCAATGCTGGTTTTAATTAATTAATTGTTTTCCATTTTAGAATACTATTGGAGTCCCAATTTTGAGGAGCATTACTTTCTTCAGAGATCATTGCTTTTCTCTTTAGACAAGGCAATGTCATATTGTAAGGCCAAGGACCATTTGCATTTTATGTACTCCGGCTATTCGGAATTTTTCCTGCTTGATAGGTCCAGAGAACTTCTTTGGTGTGGTTTATTCTTTTCACTGGTCTGACATACAAAGCAAGTAACTGTTTCCTGCCGTTTGCTAATTTATCATTCTTCGTCATCTGATCTCCCATTATGAAATAATTTGTTTGACTTTTTTAACATTTATGGATTTGGAACAATCACTCAATATTGGATTGAAAATATAGTAATAATAAAAAAAAACCCTGGTATGGTTTTGCTCGCGCTATAATTCATGGCATAGTTTATGACATAGTAAAGCAGAATGAAAATGGTGACTTAGTTATGCCTTTCATTTCACCCAAATATTTGATGTGTTGTGAAGTAGTGCTTTACTTCTGTGATGCATTTATGCCTGAGTAAACATGTAAATGTTTATACATTCCCATGCATTAAGAAGATTTCTCTTTTGTGTCCTCAGTTGAACACAAATATGTTATAATTAACTCCCAGTTATTTTGCTTTGTTTATTTGTGTTTGAAACTTGTCCATGCAGCTTGTGGAATTTTTCCTGTAAGAAAAGAGCACAGTTTTCATATTTAAAATATGGTCAATTTTAAAGAAAAAAAGTCTTTGCTGTGGATAATATTTATATAGACCTCTACACTGTCCATTTTTGCTACTTAAGATGGAGTCCTAAGAAGCTTCTAGAACTACATGTTGTACTGTCACCTGGGATTCCTGTCAGCCCCTGGCTGTGGTAGGGCATGGGGTTTCCTTTGAAAATTTGTTATGTCATTAGCACTGAGGTCTGTGAAAATTATAAAGAAAACTAGTCAGAAAATAATTGTTTTTTGAATGGTAGTTTTTCTCTTTCCTGCCCTTTGAAAATAGAATATAGCAAAATACTTCCATAATCCACTTGTGCTGGTCAGTCTGGTGCTCTTCCATATGGTTTAGAATTAGGGAGCCTCCATAGTATTGCCTCAGGAAAACTGAGCTCCCTGAGTCCCTGGACAGTCTGGTTAGCACCAAAATGGGACCTGAAAGTCAAATTATGAAATATGCTCTTGCTTTTATTTTCTTGTGCTTTAAATCAGAGGGTAAATATTGTTATTGTTGGCTCATAGAGTCATGCTACATTTCTGTCTTTACAGTGTGGCACCATGGACCAGGGTTTGTATGTAAATCTGACTGAGAGAAATCTTCAAGATGCACAAAAATTCTTCCTAATGCATGAAGTTGTTCAACCAGTTATTCCAATTCCTTACTTCATGGAGGACAACAGCCGATTTTCCCATGTGGTTGTGGATGTTGTGCAGGGCAAGGACATGCTTTTCCATATCATCTATCTTGCCACAGGTATGAATCTTCCTTGCTGGGATAACTGCAAAAGTTTACGAGGTCTTTGGGTTTTAATGTTCTGTTAATTACTTATGAAATACGTGTACAGCACCTTGAGCATCGGCTTTTCCTCTTTGACACAATCACCTTTCTTCTACCTTTTCTGAATAGATCAATTTAGCCACTACAATGTCTTTTATGTTATTTTGTGAACTCCAATTCTGGTGTCTGTTCCCTATTCTCTTTGAAGCCGTGAAGCTTGTAAATCAAATCAAGCGTTGGAAATTCTACAAATAGGACTTCTGAAGTTCCACCATCTTTTGTTCCATTTACTTAGTTAAAGGTACAAAGTTAAGGGCTCAAGACAAGATGGTTTAGGACTCTCTGATGAAGAAATAACTTTGTAAATATCAAATGCAACAACTTTCCTTTTCATATATTTTTTAGGATATTTATTATGCAGTTTTATACCCTGCCTCATTGTTTGCCCATTTTTATGTGAGCTTAGCATGAAAAGAAAAACAACCCTCCACCTTGTATTGCCTTCATTAGACCTAATGCCATCTTGGTTCAAAATTTCAATATTTTTAAAAATAATGAGGGAGTTGGAGAACTTTTTTGCAGAACAAAGGCGTCCCCAGCTGAGACTGAAATACTAAATTGGACTAATAAGTTTCAAGCCTCAAGGCATAAAACTTGGATAATTCATAAGTACTTGGGCCTATGCACATTAGTAGGGAATAGTTCATCAAAGCAATGGTTTTTTAATGTTCAGTTGTCTCATTGTGCTCTTTGAAAGCTGGGCAGTAACAGAAAAGTTTTTGAGAGGTTAAAATATGCTTGCATTTGCATTTGACTAGTTCTAGTCAAAACAGCTTTTTGGTTGGTAAATCAGAACATTTTAAGTGAAATCATGCCAATGTTTGTATTGTAGAAACCTCCTGACCAAACCTGAATTACAGATACATGCACTGAATTGATTTTATATGAAGATACTATCACTACATTGTGGGGTATTTACATTATTTACAGTCTTGGAAGCACCAAGAATAATGACTTTTGTCATAATTCTGAATGTCTTTAAGTTTCAGCTTCTCTTGGTGTGTAACCATTTACATTTGAGTCAGCAAGTGAGGATCTAAAATGTTATACTTCATTGTTCATTAATAAATTGTGTTCGGGAGTGATTCCGTGTTCTTTTTATGCTGCTAAAAAATATGTACTGCTCCTATGCTCCTTGTGGTGTATGCTTGCCTTTCACTTTCATTCTTCTCTGTATGTCTGGTTTTGATCATTCATGGAAGCAGGGTACTTATCTTAGCTGGATCTTTAGTCTAAACTCTGCACATGCTTTCCTGTAAGTGGACAGTGTATGTTTTATAAGTGTGAGAAAGCATATGATAAAAGCCCCATTCTATTCTTACAGTTTTCTTGATGTAGTCAATTCTATTTCACATGTATTTCACTGAATCACAGTGATTTTGTTAACATTCCTTCTACCCCAATGGAGTGTAAGTGTTAAGACTTATTTTCTAAGAAGTACTAATACTCACTTTTGGTACAGAAAGTAATTGTACCTTCTTATTGTACTTTCTGCTGCCTCTAAGAAAGCACATTCAACTCTGATGTAAGTTCTGTCAGTATGCAATTTGCACTTAGCAGTGTAAAGCAGGATGGATCCATGCTGTGAGAGATGTACACCACATAACTTTTGTAGTTATAATTAATTCCAATGTTCTCTAAAAATTGTCTTTTAAAATTCACAAAGCTTCAGTGGAAAAGTAGGCATACAGATTAGATTTAATAAAAATTAATGTTCTGCTGTCTTTGTTGTTCAAAGCAAAAATCTCATTTTTTTAAACAGATGACCAATAGTTACGAGAACATTCTTTCTCTCACCTACCCACATCCTGTTTTTAGAATACAAATATTACAGGGGAGAATGACCCTGAAAGTATAAATGTATAATCAAATTTGATTAAACCTTCAATAGATGTAGTATTACTGATGTAGTGTTACTTTAGGAGAGACTGGGAGTAAGCAAACAAATGCATTAATCTGCTGAGTCAACAGTCTTCATTTCCTAAACCTTTGCCAAATCATCATTCTGCTAGGAGATTCTGGTGTGCTAGGGCTTAACAGCTACTGCTTATATAAAAAATATGCTTTGGTACTTTGGAAAAACATCTTAATCTTTCACTGTACTGAATTCTAACACAGAATGAAGGAATATATCAATTCCTGCACATTTTGTGCTGCTGGCTTTAGGCAAGAAGAAATCCCTGGAACAATTTTCCATTGGATGAACTAAAGCATTCATGATGTTCTGAGCTAAAAGACATCTATAACAATACATGAAATGTAGATCAAGCTATAGAAACACTAAATATCCTTAAAACTCTCTAAGTTTGAAAGGCCTCTTTCTTCATAAAAAATTCTAGTCCAATCAATATATCATAGTTTGTTTCCCTCCCTTTTGTCCCTTCTCCCCTATCTTCATATTTCTTTCTTCCATTTTATTTCTTCCCTACACTATAAGTGCCTATGTGTCCCATGGTTAAAAATGTTGCTGTTAGGTTTTTTCAAAATAAGATGCTGCTGCAAGAGCAGGTAGCCTTATTCAGATTACTTTTTCCAAATATAGTTATTTACTCAAATGAATAAGAAAATTATTAGATATAGTGTCTAGTTTGAGGGCATTATAAACATATAATAAACTTGAGAGTTCAGAAAAGGTATACTTGCGCTATCTGGTAAAAAACTTTAAATGCCATCCTTAAAAACTGCTTGGTGAAAAAAATCCCATTTTTCTGTTCTTCAATCCCACTGCACAGAAAATGTCCCCTCTGTATCCTGAGTAGAAGTGGTATATGCCCAGTGGTAGATCTCAGTTATTGGGATTTATAGTAGAGCATTGATGAAAGTGGGTTATGACTGATCTAAAGAGAGTATGAAACCTGAAGCAAGATTTATTGTTGGCTACATAGCATGTATCTAAAGAGTGAATTGTTCACTGAAGTGAGCTACAATTTTTATGCCATAAATCCAGGTTTTATCTGGGGCTTAAAGGTCACTGGAGGACATTACAATAGGTTTCCAAGGAGTTCTAAAAATTTCAGGTAGCAATACCGAGAATAATGACAAAAATAATTCTGATGGAAAAACATACAGCAATTATAATGAACAAGTCGAGAGGCTTCATGAAGAACTTTCAAAAGATTTTTTTGGAAAATGCAGGTAGAATTTTCATACATTTGCCTTTAGAAGCATCGAAACAGGTAGCAAATATCCACAAATGTAACAATTTTTTCTCATTAAGCCCTTAAACTGTAGATTATACAGAAACTAGTCCCAATCTAATAAAGAGATTTGGAATTTTGCTTGAAACTCAGTTTGGGAATGCCATCATAACAGTTTATATTTCTTCTGTTTGTCTTGCTAGATGGGAGTAAACTGATGCAAAGTACTCCCTGATATAATTCCTCTGTGATTTTTGTTACAGTTCCATCTTGTAAATTTTCATTTGTAATCAGTACACTTAATTTTTTTCTAGGAAACAACCCAAGGTCTTAGCAAGAAAAAAAGTTGTGTGTTTCTTACTTAAAAGTCTCTGATGGAATATTGTCATTTTCCTGGCAGACTACAGCTTCTGATCAAAGTGTGCAGCTTTCACAGTTCAATACACATGGTGTCAGAATATATGTAATATCTGTGCAGTTGCCATCCTGAAAGTTATAAGCAAAAATATGTGCTTATATATGTTTCATACATGGTGAAGAGAGCAACAAAGCTTAAGTTGGCTGCTTTTTTCCCAATTTGGTGCTATTCCTGACTGCATTATCTTAAGTGAATTGAGGTTCTTGGAAGTAATCTGTAGGTAATTTCTGTAGAAAGGAGATACAGACATTTCATCTCAGTTAAGAACCACTTTCTTTGTCTAGAAATTGCAATATGAATGCAATAACAATAAGGATCAAAGTAGTTGTTATTCGAGTCAGAAGTCAACTGTGAAAGTAATAGGTAGTCTATTTGCATGTATTTATCCTTTTGAGCTCAAGACCAGAAACAGTGGAATCAGAGTACAGATGGATAATGGGGTATATACACTGAGGCACACAGTTGTCACTTTTTTAAACTATTTTTCTTTTGTTGTTACAGAAAACACAGTTGTTTTGTTTTTTATGCCTTTGCTTGACAAAGGTATAGTGCGCTTTTACAGAGTTGTAAAGAACCCTTGCAGTGGCTTTAAAACTATTTTCCTGTAAGCTGCTGCCTTCTGGCCTTATGCAATGCCATTTCAAGTACCTCGAAGGAAGGATACTCATCAGTTACTTTGATTGGGAAAGCTGGTGCATGTTGGAAGACACCAGTGCTTACAGCAATGTGATGATCTTGAACATTTCAAAAAGTCAAACAGGGAGCCATAAAATTAATAACCTTACTCTCTTCTGCTTTTGCAGTGACACCTATTTCTGATAAAGGAAAACCCTAGCTGAACTCACACTTTGTTTATATTGTTAATCTTTTCAGGAAAAAAAGCTCTGCAAAGTTCTAAAAAAAGATGTAAAAGACTGTATTGTTTTGTCTTGGAAGAGTCTAATGATCACTCTGGGATTTATCCTAGCTTTTCTAAGAAGGCTTGCTGTATATTTCTGCTAGCATGTATTTTTTTGTTTCCCATGTAGAATATTTCTAAAGGCAAAGAAGGATAATGCAAAACTGTGGGTTTTTTCTATGTAATTTAACAAAAGAAATGCTGACTTTTCCCTGTCTTATGTATTGTGTCATCCATACTGGGCTAAGTGGTTTTAAAATGGTACTAAATGAGAGTGGCTACATCTAAAATCAGGGCTACAGAGTTATAAATTATACTGTGGGGCTCCAGAGGATCAAACTGGGCATTTAAAATGTCCAGCAGTACTGATTTCCTTGGCTTTATCACTGTGTATAGAGATGAATCATTCTGCCAGATCCAGTTGATGAGCTTTCTTAATAAATAGATGGCTCTAACTAGAGCTGGTTAAATTATTCATTGACAGCAATTTATATGTGAGAATTGCAGCCCTTTATTTGGTTCACAAATTACACAGCACTTATTTGTAGTCATTTTTTGTTATTATAATCAACCCATAAATAGGTCATGATTTTGATTAGTTTGTTGCTGCTATTTGCTCATAGAGTTTGTTCATATTTTAGTTATCAGGTTCATGAATTGTCTGCTGCAAGTAGATGGTGTTCTGTTTCCTCGAGGGACAAATTTAAGTAGGAGAAGCCCTTTTTTCTGTCCACAAATTATCATTATGTCTTTATAATTGCCCAGCTCTGTCAGATAAAGACTATAAATAAATGTCCAAAGAACATACATTGTGTGCACTTCTGTGCTGCCACTGGAAATCAGAATTGCTACAGGAAGAAGCTGCTGTCTGAAGAACAGCTGTCTCTGCTTGCATGGGAGTGAGATTAATGTGTGGGCCAGGGAGGGAAACAGATTGTAAAGAGCTGGAGACAAAGTCTCAACCTTCCATTAAAAAAGAACATCTCCTCTTTGTCATGCTGAGGACAAAGTGATGCTGAGCTTTCAAATCCTGTTTGACTACTTTATAAACTTAGAATGGCCAAGTAGCCTTTCCTTCTTCCCTTTTTTTTTTTTTTTTTTTTGGAAATATCACTTCTTCTGAAGAAGAAACTAGACTTGACAACCCCTATGTTCATTTATTACTAGTTAATCCTAATGCAGAAAATATGAAGCTGTGAGCAAGAGAGGTATCTTACAAGAGGGTCAGTGTTTTCCTGCTGTCTTCAAAGCTAAGATCTATTATGATCTACGCCTACCTTCAAAACTCTAATTTTGCCCCCATAGGTACACTGCCAGTCAACAGTCTTGGTCTTAATTTTGGAAACAGTGTTGAAATTAACCTTATTTTGGGGTGAAATTTGATCTGTGTACCAACTGTGTAGCCCTTCTGTGAGTACACAGTACTCAGGACACTTCCTGAGAGATGTGGTAAAGAAGCTTTCCCTTTGAAGGGATTGGACTTTGTCACATGTTGCTGAATCTTCTTTAGGATATCCTGCAGGGCCTTTTACTTTAAAAAGACCTTTTTTTTAAGGTGGACATGCATAGGAGTGACTCAATAAACCCATGCCAACCAAAGAAGAAAGTGAAATAGTTAGATCATGAGAAGAAAGAAAAGTTTGAACCGTACATGAAACTCAGCTTCGACTCTAAAAATCCCAAATTTGGATCACAAGTATTTGTCCATGATACATTTTAAAATATGTAAAGCAAGATTTAGTGTCAGCTGTCAGGAAAAGTCATTAAATGGGATATTCTGCTGAGCTCCTGGTTTTGTTGATGTTTACAAGCTTCTTCATTCTGCATAATTTTTCCTGGTAAACCTTAATAAATCCAGAGATTTACAAGTAAGCATTTACAAGCAGTCCCACTAATAATCACTGGGATTTTTTCCCCCTTGCTCTGGTCATTGGACATGGCAAATCTTAACAAGGTAAAGAATTTCTCAATAAAAGATATGCCTTACTTTGTTATTTGTCTTGTAAGTCATCAAAATATGAAGATGCTGGATTATATTATTTTGTGTTATTTATGTGAAGAATCCTGTAATCTGCAGGTTATATCACAAAAGATGGATTATGTTCCATGCATTTTACTTTAATCAAGTCACCATGTAAGTGTCATAATATTCGGAGCAAAGAACTACTTGTTTACAGATTAATGCTTCTAATATTTAGGGGTTTTTAATTTTTATTTCTTGTCTCATAAACCTTGGAAATTTGGTTCTATGGCTACATACCTTTAGGAGGAATAGTGATGACTGCAACCAGAATAGTGGTTACATCACTTGCCTAGGAAATACACGAAGATTTTCAACCAACAAGCTCTGTGAGACTTTCTGGTTATTGCCAGATATCCTGGCTCCTAGACCATTATATAAAGAATATAATGTAATGTGATTATATGTGTTGTATACCATTGCTATGCATTGTGGTTATGGCTACTTTAATGTAGTAGGGAGAGTAATGAGATGAACAACTTCTGGTGAGAGGTTCTAAGACTTTTCTCTAATTCCAGCTTTGTTTCTGTTTCTTGTCCATTTAATTTCTTACTTAGTACTATTAGAAAACAAAATCAGCATCATTCTTTCCTTCTCTGTTTCTCAGCAAAAGCTGTGTTTTACACTGAAATTGCTGCTGAGGTTCTATATGGATGTATGTACTGGATTTGACTCACCTAGGGACTGAGGCACAGGGGCATGTGCTATGCAAACTACAAATGAGTTTCAGTAGAGGACAGTTCCTGGAACTTTCTCTTCAGTCAAGTTGGTGATGCTTCTGGATCTGCACAGTAGTCAGTTGTCTTTCTGACACTTCCAATTAAAATAACCATATATGGCTTGATTAAGAAATCAGGCAAGGTATGTTGTGGGTTATTATCTGACAAATAGTTTTCTCCACTTTTGCATCTAAATGCTTCTTTGATCTGGGCACTGAAAAATTTATTCAGTAGGAAAGCACTATCATATTCATAGCATGTGTTGGGTCCTACAAGGTATTTATTGTTTTGGTGGTACAAAGTAAGGCAATAAAAAATAATAGGAGTGGTAAGCACTCCCTGTCCATTCAGATCCAATCAGAGTTTATATATCTCAACTTTGGAAGACTGGCAGGGATCCAGCGCTTCTATTGAATAGTAATTTTTTCCTTTGAGCACAGTGTGGCATTCTTCACTGCTGCTCTGTGTCAGATATCAAGCCTTAAATCCCACAAACCACTTCATCTTGCGATTAATATCTATATTTATTACCTACTCTACTACTTTGGTTAGAGGTTATACAACTCTTGAGACATCCTAATCTCCATTATCTGAGAAGCCCAGTCCTAGACATTGATTAAACATTTTAGAGGATCTCTTCAAAATTTGAAGTTTTCTTTTCATGAGAATTTTATGGGAAGTTAATATAGACTTCTTTGTTTGTTTTGTAGTCAATTTCAACAACCAGTAACTACCTTATAGTTTTATTTCTTTGTCTTTTTAGAATCCAGGATATTGAAATTGCATGTCTCTTGACAAATGTAATGTTTCCCATTTAGAACCATAAGAACTCTTGTGTCTTCTTTGCCTCAGAGCTTCATGTTTTGTGTGTGCATGTATCATTTTTAGTGCAGTAAAAGCTAGATTTTGCCAAAACAAAAAAAGGGACTGTAATTTCAGTATATTTCCAAATGGGCATTCTCTGGGATAGATGTTATTCACATCTAGCTCTTGATATTGGATCTGTTTAGTTATCATCTAACTGTATGTAGGGAGTAAAATTTCGGAAATAAAAGAGTATTGTTAGTCACAGTCCTCTCAGCTAGTTGTATCTGAACTGCTGCCTAGCTTGTCCTAGTTTGTCTGGAAGTACAAACTAGGTAACTCACTGTCTACTAAGTACAACCTTAAGTACAGCCCTAAGCAGCCCTTTCATAATCATTTCTTCTGATAGTGTTGTTTTGAAAGAAGAATTCATGTCCAAGACACAAAACATTTGAGGCTTCCGAAGACATCTGATGGGAATCTTGGTACTGGTAGTCTCATAGCACATGCTCACAGGTCAGTGTGCTTATTGGCAGCATCTGTTTGATTCAGATGTAGTAATAAATGTACAAGCAACGCCGATAAATGTGTGAACTTTGTTTTGTCCGTAGGTTTGGTGCCCCAAAATGGTCTTGGTATTCTGTGTAATGTTGAATTTGACATTGTTGAAATCCATTCCTTTTCTAAGCTGGAAGAATGTGTCTTTTTATGTGCCAAGTTATTTTAGTGTGATGCAGGACAAAAAAAAAAGTTTTACTGGCCTTCTTTGAAGATGCTTACATCATTTTTCATGATTCTTGTATTTATTTTTATTGCTGAGTGCTTTTTTAGACAGAACTTGAGTAATTTAAATAAGAATTCAAAATGAGAATATTGTTTGGTAAAATCAAGAAATGTTGGCTCGATGTTGTTACAAATCACGCCTTGATCTACATAGACTACTTGACATTTCCTGACATCTCCCCAGGGAAAAAAAGAAAAAGAATGTGAGGTACTAGAGCCAAGCTTGGAATTCTTGTCCATCATCTCTTTGCCAAGTCCTGAGAAACAGCTTTTTTCCCCCCAACTCATTAAAGCCTCATCTGAAGATTGTATGCTGTAGTTTTAACCATGTCCTCTCTGCTTAAATTGCATTTTTTAAACAAGTGGCAATAATTAAAGTATTGTTATTCACATTTTAATATAGCTTCCTGGAGGAGTTAGAAATGATGATACCCTGTATAGGGACATGATCAAGTAGCCATGCATTGAGAAAACTGGATACATTTCTCAGGGATTATCTCTGCAATAAACACATCAGCACAAGAGAGGAGGGTCAGTCTGCTGCTGACATCATCAGGATGGCAGCAACATTTGTGGGGGCCATGTAGAGTTGAGGTTTAATTCCTCATCATGTTCAGAGTTCAGAGCCATTTGAACAACATCATCTTGT
Organism: Zonotrichia albicollis; assembly: GCF_047830755.1. Classification (NCBI taxonomy): domain Eukaryota; kingdom Metazoa; phylum Chordata; class Aves; order Passeriformes; family Passerellidae; genus Zonotrichia; species Zonotrichia albicollis. The sequence goes on from NC_133819.1 coordinate 83,115,531, forward strand.
TGAATGGTTGATCCAGGAGAGAAGGGGCTGCTGTGGATGTGGAGGAGCCCTCCCAAATCCACTCACTGGAAATGTTTTAATGTACATGCAGAGCACACAGTTCCTGTGCCCATGCAGCCATCAAACCAAGTTGGTAGAGAATTCATCTAGAGAGATTATGCCTTTTTCCCTGCTCCAAGGACTATTAAAATTTTTTTCCAATGTATTTTTTAATTAAGTAATAACTTCACAAAAAATCCCTAAGGACATGGAAGACACCTATTCCTTACAGGGCATAAAAAACCCCATGATTTTTCTTGTCTGCAACTGAGACTTTTCTGTCTTTTGTTCAACTATCTCCTAAATACTGAGGCAGAATAAAGTAACTACCTGTCACTGGTTTTGAATTTGTCATGGAATCAAATCAGAGGCCAAGCAAACAGCATAACAAAAGAAGTTTCACTAGGGAAATGTACCTGTTGAAATATTTGTGATTAGATATTGTTGTAGTTAAATGAAATAGGAAGTGAAGTTTCAAGTTTTAATTTTTTCACTTTAGGTGGTGTTATTGTTCAGAATATTGTTTCATAGTTTCACACATTAAATCTATAGAAAAAAAGTTAGCATTGAATCCAGATTTCACAAGTCCCCAGATCGTTTAATAAAAAAAGTTTCTTTATTATATATGATGCTTTCTTTACTAAAACTTTTATAATTGAAAAATAATTGGATGAGATTGCAAATAAAACATAGATAAGATATTTACTCCTTGATAAAGTCTTAAAAATAGATAATGATTTACCTCAGCAAGTAAAAGGAATGTATGACAGAATGAAACATTAATAAATGTTTTCTTATCAGTTATAGTCTGTTAAGAAACTGTAGCTGCCATAGCATTTGCTCATAGGTATTCTACAGACACATGTTACTTCTAAGTGGAGTGCAGGAACTGTTATGGGTACATCAATCTTCAACACAGACAAAATGTTATGAATTTCTAGCTCAGTTCTAAGGCACATTTTGGCAAACTGACAAATCTCCATAAGATTGGAAATAGAAGTAGTAGATAAAGATGGGTCAATGAGCATGATTCATTAAAAATATATATATTTTGAGATTGTTGAAATTACTTTTTTTTTGTTAGGCAACAAAAAAGCATCTGGTGTAGAGCTAGGACGGGTAAAACTTTGCCAGTAGACTATATGAGAATCCATCTAATAATCTGAGATAGTTTCATTTTCTTTGTGAAAGAAACAGACATAATTGATGTGGTGACTGACACTTGTAATTCAGTACGTACTTGCTATTTAGTATCGGTCCTTGCTTGGTCTTTTCCAGAAGATTGAGGAGTTTGGAGCTCCAGTTTGAGGACCTAGAAGCTTCAACTTTGTAGAAATAGTCTTCCAAAGCAAGGCATACTGCATGCTGCTTGCTTTAGCTGCCAGTTGCTTTGCATCTTAGTCTCAAGTAGATCTGAATATCTGTTAAGAGCTTGAATTCTCTATTTGAAAGATTTTTGAATGAGTCTGACTGGAGCTGGATTTAAATTCCAATTTGAGGTGTGAAATGACTGCCAAGAAATGGTACACAAATTGCCCAATTTCCTAAACTTTTTGATTCATTGGAAGTCCTACTGGTGGAAAGGTTATTTGTACCAATATATAATGTTTTACCCAATGGAGTGGTGGATACTGTCTGTGCTAAAGGCAGGTATTTAACTCTTTGCATGGTAGCTACTGGAAGAAAGCTTTGCTAATTCAACTGCAAACTGACTATATCCTTGATGATTTTGAGACACTATACCACATGGGAATTTAATCTACAAGGGACAGAAGTATTCTAAAAATTGTTGAATGTTTACAAACTTTTCCTCTGGAGAACAGTTTCCTAAAGAGAGGATTGAGATGGTGATTCTCTGGATTTCCATTGATAGATACATTCCAAAATGGTTCTATTTTCGAGTGGAAACAATTTTTTTAGAATTTTATATTACTCTTTTTTAGAGACAGAGTTTGTTCTGCAATCATTATTGGATGGCATGGTATTAATTTCTATGTTCTTTCTGTCCTCCCAGACAAATGGCTTTGAAGAAAGGTCTTTATTTTTTTAATAACTATTACCTATATCAACACTTTTTTATTCAAAAGGTTCTTAAAGTCAATAGTTCAAATTTCTGTTAGAAAGGATAGCCCATAAATATTCCCTTCATAAAATAAATATACATTAAATTTTGACATACAACCATGAGAAAGTCCTCTAGTTGAAGAATTATGACTGAATTTCTCTTGGAATAACCTCTGAGGCATTAAGAAGTTGCTAATAATTTTAGAAGGTATGCAAATAGGTTTTGGTTAAAATTGCTCCTTTCAGATTCTTAATAGTGGATAAATGACTTAAATTCTCTCCCCTGCATGGAAGTCTGGGGATGTGTAATAGACCATCGGACCTCCTGTGTTGACAAGCGTTATCAAAAGTGTATCTCATTTCAGTGTTGATTTAAAATCATTTCCAATACTATAAGGAAGAACATCAATATTTACTTGAAATGCAATAGGAAAGAGGGAATACAAAGGAATCAGAGCCAAAGAACATAAATCTAAAATATTATGTGTGCTTGCTTTTTATAGAGTATCGTTCAAAAATGCTGTCGTTGCATCCAAGAATTGAAAAACAAAACTGCACCAGATTGCAGAAATACTCGGGGTCTTACCCAGATAAGAATAATTTAATATAGAGTTTTTTTATGTTTTTCTTCTACTGCTTCCAAAGCTCTCTTCTGAGAAAGAGTCAAACCTTCCCCATTTCCTAAGTTAGGAGCTGTTTGGTGCTTGAAACCATTAATACACTAAGCCCTGTGTGGTATAACTATTTGTATATAATTTAAAATTAGCTTTTAATAAAAATATTAAATTATGGATGTACCTTTTTAACACTTCTTTTTTTCTCCTTTCTAATTGCCAAGACATGGACAACTGAATGTCCCATTTTGAGATTGCTATGTATTGCATATAGTTTGACACAAAGCCGGGAATTTGATTTTATTTGTAGCTGCTTTTTCTTAAGTTTAAAGTCTTAGCTTTCCTGCTAATTTTTGTTAATTTCTCTGTCTAAGAAATTACCAGCAGAGCAGCAATGGCCATGGACTTTCCTAAAAGCTTTTAAGCTGTGAAATTCAATGCTGTTATATGGCCAAAGATCCTTAGATTTTTGTTGTTCTCCAGCAATAGCAATACTACATAAACAGCCTCTGAAATGCAGAGCCCTTTGGTATTGAGCATGGGGAAAGAATGATTTGGTTTAAATTCTGGAATGATAAAAAAATGACACACCCTGTTTTTCTTCCTGTAACACACCTAGAACAGAGATGTTTTTATGCCTGTATTTTACTTCACATGGCGACAAAAACTCCAACACCAAAAATATTCCTGATTTTGTACTAAAGTCTCACATGAACAAAGTGCAAGATTTTTCAAGTCCCAGAATGTAGCACTTTTTTTTTTTTTTATTGCATCAGTAATTTAATTTACTGAAATTTAATTAGATGTCAATGAGCAATGATTTATGAGTTTTCCAGGTCACTTGCATACTTTTTTTCCTTAAAGTATCCTGTAATAGAGTAAGAAAAACTAAGAGACCTGAATAATAAAATAAAAAGTTTTATTTTGAATAAAATAATCGAAAGCTTAATCATTTCTGTTTCCTTCAAGTGATGGCACAGAGGGTAACCAAGATTTTGTGTAGCCATTTTGGTGTTTAAAAATGAATCTCAATATCAACCAGGCAGAACAATTTGCAACATTTCTCATGGAAATGCAACAAAATTATTTTTTTCTCTTTCCAGCTACAGTATGTCATAGAAGGTTTTGTTAAACAGTTACATAATTGCTTTTTTGATCTAATAAATGCCCTTTATCTCAATTTCTCTTAATATCCACCCTTGCCTTGTTGTCATCATGATGATAATGACTTGTAGTAGTAAGAAAATCACAATGGTTTATTGTTTAAATGATTCATAAGCTTATCACATTTCATTCTCTGTTAAGCCCACAAAACAGAACATTCAGATTTTTAGCCTCCATTTATGTCTGAAACTTGTAGGAAAAACAACTCTATATATTTTATTACACTATCAAAATATTTTTAAAATAGAAAAAAAAAATTAACTGTCACTAATCAGATTGTTCAAACAGGTTTCAGATGGAGAGACAAACGTTGAACAGCTCTGAAAATAAAGAGAAATTAGAAAAAAATAATGAAAATCTGCATCTTGATGAAGCATCACAATTACATATTCATTTTGAGATTCACTCTTTTCCCTAAAGAATTAATGAATGTGCATATAAAAATATTTTTAAAAAATTAAATTAAAGTCGTAAATTAAGGTCAGAATTTTAAAATCAAACTATATTATTTCTATCTTCTGAATCATTCTAGAAGTACTATGCTTACCCATAGTATATATTTATTTTTAAAGAAGAGTTGAGGCTCTATCTATCAGTTATCCTTTAGACTGGAGCATGATTAAAAAATGTATTCTTGTATTTCAAGTACAAGTTTTTATCCCAGAAACCTGCAAGTAAAAAAAAAAAAGAAGTTGCAGAACATGGTTATTTTATCTTGTCTTCTAAACACACCCTTGCTTTAAACCTAATTGTACCCCACCCTCATGTGCTAAAACCGATAATAGCCAAAGCTTTAATTATCCATATTCTACTGATGATTTAACTAATTTTGAGGTTATTTTTAGAAAGGGTGGAGAAGAATAGGATTTAAACCCTGTTGCATTCTCTGTACCATATGTGTCTTTTTTGATGTTACACAGATTGCTAAATCATAAGTCCTGGGCTTCCCCTTTTTAGGCTGAACCAGCTGCTGCATTTGCTGTTCCTGCATCCTTTTATCCGTGTCGAGCGCACTAAAACCCTTATGCAACCTAATACTTTCTGTTCATTGGAATGATTTTCTGCTGTGAGCCAAATGCACATTCTGCTTCACTGTAGGGCTTTTTCCAGTTCCTCTGGTGGAGGAGAGCAAACATTGATAATACATTTTTTCATGGTGGCTGAATGGTTATCAATCACCTTGCACATTCTTTGATTTTTTTACTATTACACATTTGGTTAATCACTTTTATATTTGGTATTTCAATTTATTATTCTGATAGACCTCTGCCTTGAATATGACCCTAATGCTCTATTATTTTTATTGTTTGTATGGTGTTTAATAGAAATGTTATATGATTATTATAACCCCTGTTTATATGTACATATAGGTATTATTTACAAGATATTTAGCATTAACAGATTTTTTCCTTTAATTTCACCAGTCTTAATACTGTCTTAATGCTTATTTTTTTCTAATGGGAAAAATTATTTGTATACAACTAGTAATTTGCAAAACCAATGTGTAAACCAGTGTGTAATGGATAAAATTAAAGTACTTACTGAATATAATTTTCCAAAGTCTATTTCAAAGTAGACTCTCTTGAAAATATAAATAATTCATATTTGTTTCAGCTACACTTTAAAATGTATTCTCTCAAGTCTCCAGCTATTAAACTCTCTGGTTATTGTGCTACCAGATTGTTAAGTTTATCAAGGAGTCTGTTTTCACATGTTATGACATACAGAGTAGAGTATTTCTTGCACTGGTGGTATCTTATTCAAGTTTAGTTACAAGCATCTGCTGAGGTTGCAGATGTTGCTTTAGCATCTGTGTGTTGTGTTGACTGCCCCTTTCCATCACACGGACCCCATCCTTCCACCTGATTAAGACATATTATTATTCTGATGAATGTTTTGTGGGAATTTTGAAAAACAGACCTGTAGTTACATTGACAGTTTATAGTTTGAAGTATATTTTGCTGTTTCTTTAGATTTTTCTTGGTATATGTAAGGAGATTTTCAGATTTTTAAAGGCACCTTGTTGTGCTCAGAAACTGCAGGAATGTTTGTTAAGTCTTAAATATAGGCATACAGCTGTCCTGAAGAGATATTTGAGACTATTATTAGTTTATTTTGCTTACAACTCATTTAGTTTAGAAGACAGCAGTGATTTTAGCTACATTAATGAAAGACTATACTGTAGGCTTCTCTTCTGAAAACTATTGGTTTGGATTCTGTCTCCTGGTGCTGGTTCAGTTGCTTTCTGGAGACCAACCCACTCTCCAAGGTACAATGGCAAGAGTTAAGATTGAAAGTCCTTCCCTCTGAAAAAGAAATGGGTAGAGATTTTTTCTCTTCTTTTGAAGAAGTGAAATGAAATTACTTCTATACTGCCTCGTGATGATTTGTTTGCTCAAAGAAAGCAGCAATATTTTGTAAACGTAACAGCTCATGTAAATATTTATTCTCCTTTATAGCAAGAGTTTGCTAAAGCTTCCTTGAGTGGTTTTATTTCTGTTAGGAAACTCAGGGAATTAAGAGTTTATTAGTTTGTTGCATCTGCTGTTTGATTTGTATGTTCATTTTCTGTTTCGTTGCTGGTGCCACCAAAGATGTTATAATGATTCCAGCTGCACTCTTGCAGTGCTTTCCATTGCTGGCTATGATTTACACCTCTTACATCTTAAAATTATTTTTTGCTTTTAGAAATCATCCTTTCATTTTGTCCAGTTATAATCTTGTTCTTTACAGACTTTGTTGCCTCCAAGCGTGTTCTCTAAAACACTGTCTCGTTCTCCATGCAGTTCTTCATAGCAATATTTCAACAATAATTTTTCTCTTCATTCCCAGTGATTAGATTTCTAATGTTCAGTTGCTGGTTTTGCAAGTCTCTTTAAAACTGCTGCAGTACAAACTAACAAAGCACATTATTACTCATTCTCATCAATGTCATTATCTTTTACTACTCCTCTATATAGTTCGCCATCCTTAAAAAAAGGCTGTCAGGTGTCTGGATCAATCCCAGTATGTCTTGCTTACAGTCAGGATGCAAAGATGCCATTCATTTGAATTCTTAAATGCCTCTTAGGCTCAGGCTTGACATTTGTGACGAAACTGCAGCTTTCCCTGTGTCTGTGGCAATAAAGTTGCATCCATTCAGTTGCTCTGTGGTTACTAGCCTTCTCAGCTGTTTCTTGGCAAAAGGGGACACTTAGTTGATTATATAACTAAATATTCATTTGAAAGATTAAGACAGATCTAAAAAACTCCATCTCCAGGAGCCATGTTCCAGAATTATTTTTTCCCTACTTTTTTTTACACCCTACTTTGCTTTGCAACTGTGGTGTGAAAATAGCCAGACAGACAACACTTTTGAAGATGGGACTTCTACAAGTTCTTTAGGAAATCTGCAGTCTTTGCTGGAGGCTGTGCATAGTGTTGCAAACATTGTAGTAGATTTGGAAACAATGGAGCAAAACCCCTGGCTTTTGAAAGCAGTGGAATCACTGGCTATGATTTACCAGTGTAAGGAAGTCTGATATAGCCATGTTGCATGCTAGTATATTTTAAGGATGTTGATAGCTACACACCCTAGCTATGCACCATAGATTGGTGAACAAAACACAAATTAAATCTCTGCTGTCTCAAAGTTGTGGAGTGAAACCAGATCCTCACCCTAGTTTGGCCTCCCAGGTGGTCCTTGCAAAATCACTCATACACAGTAGGAATTTAAAGCAGAGAAGATAGGTTGCAGAAGTCAGAAGCAAGGGAATTTACTGAGGCAGATCTCAGGTAACATTCTATTCCTTTTTTTTGAGTTTGCATATGACCCACATTGCTCCTGAGTAGAGCAGTGTTTCTTCCTGATAATCTGTGGGATCTCAGGCCCTGTTTCTTCAACTGAAGCTCAGTCAGTTGTGACTTCCAACATTTCTGAGTGCTGATCCTCTTAGACCAGAAACGAAAAAGAAATGGTTTGGGAGATGCTGAAAGAGAGCAAAAGGAAATATGAGGAATGAAGAACGTATGCCAAGATAAGAAGGAAGAACAAGAACAATGACAGATGTCTTGGGGAAGGCATTAGTGCTGCACTTCTCAAAGTGAGAATGTTTTATTTCTTTCTGGGGTGGTATGCTGCTGTAACCATGATCTCCAGGTCATACACTTGAATAAAAAGAACTGTAAGTTTGCCATCTATAATAAACGAGCCACATGAAACAGAAAGTATTTGTGTTTGATCATATTCTCCTGTCCAAAGCTGTATTTCTAAATTGAATATGTTTGTAGGCATAGGGGAGGGAGGCCTCCAGTCATGTGTTTTTTCTTCTCCTGGGGAAGGTGACAGCAAATGATTCAGTCTGTAGATGCCAGACCCAGCACAGTGGTAGGAAGAAATATTAGTCTGTAGAAGAAGCACATGCTGAATGCATGTGTACCTGATTTTTGTCTCTTGCAGGAAAACTGTGACAAGCCAAGTACAATGTGTCGTGAATCATTCTGAATCTGTTGTCTGACAGTTAGCATGTGATATAGAGTTGCACTGACTGATCTATAAAGCAATACCAATTAATTTACATCTATAAAATGATCTCACTGCTCCTTCTTCTTCTTAGTACATGTTTCCAACTTCTATGCTCAAAAGAAAATAATTTCTCTTTCATTCAGTAATTAACACAGTGTTGTGGTTTAACCCCAGCCAGCCTTCATGTACTACACAGCCCCTCACTCACCCCACTCCCCTCCCCTCATCACAAACCCAAAACACAGCCCCATACCAGCCACTGGGAGGACAATTAATTCTGTCTCAGCCAAAACAGGGACATACAGGCAATGAAATTTTGGGACAAGTCTCAGACCATATTTTGACCATGAAACTTGCTGTAATTATAGTCAAGATTTTGCATCCAGTAATCATCAGTGCAAACATTGCTTGTTATGTTGTTGAGCTGAGCTGCTCATTGCTTAATTGTGGGGCAAAACTGACTGTTGGCAACAATTTAATTAGGTTTTTGAATATGTCTGTTTTAGATTGTTTGGGAAACAAAGTAATCATCAAATTAGATATTTTAATATCAAAAAGGTTAATAAAAATTAAAATTGTCGTTTACTGAAAGTTTTTTTTCCTAAAAAATGGTCAAGCATGTTTATATCAAAAAAGGACAAAAATGTAAACTGGTATATAAAGTGATTAAGTTAAAACCTGAGAGGCTAGGCAGAAGATTTTAACATGCATACATGATTTGGTATGATCAAAATTTTTCTGTGGACTAAGAAGAATCCATTTTATACACTGAGCTAATAATTTATGGTTTTCCAATTCATTTTGACTGTTTAATAGAATTAAATAATATTATGTAATGTTCATTATATCTTACACATAAACTTCCTATTAACTTCCTCTACTATTTGGTGTACACTCTCCTCTCCAGTACTACTCCAGGTCTGAGGATTGAATACTCAGTCTTTCTCAGGAAAAAGAGGAGCTTTTAACAGTCATCTTGGTTCTCCCTCTTCTCTTTAGTTTTGGAGTCTATTTGAGGCTGCTTTTTGGTATTTTCTTACAGCTGCTTGCTTGCCCTTCCTCACCATTTCGCAAGCAAAGTCTGGGAATGTCGTGTTGCCCTCCCTCTGCCCAGTTACCCTGGAGGGTGCAGTGGCTGTGTAGGTGTGCCAGCCCCTGGCCTCAGGTGTCCCCAGGGTGGAGCTGCTGTCGGGGGACACAGATATGTGGCCACCATCAGGCGTTCCCTGCCATGGATAAAAGCAGTACTCGCCAAGCCAGGGCCAGGCACATCCTGAGAGCCTGCACTGCCAACTCTGAGCCAAACCTCTGGCCTTGTGCTGGGAAGGCACTGCAGAACAGCCCTTCCCAAACATTCCCCTTGCCCTCAACATTCCCTCAAAAGGGAAATCTTTCAAGACTTTAGGGCTTATCTCTGTGTGTGTTTGCAGTATTGGATCTTTAATACTTCCTTTTGCTGGCACATAAAAGATTACATAATGCTGCGGTTCCCTAAAATATTTATCAGTGTGAGAACGTGATCCTTTGTGTTCAGAAAAAATGTACTTTGATATTTTTAAATTAGTTTAAAACTTTGCAAGAGTGAGTCATAAATGTTATCATACACTCTGACACTGGTTTTCAATGCATTACTGTCTTTCCTGAGAAATCACATTAAGAATGGAAGTGAAGAGTGAGTGCTAAAAGCTATGATTTTGCAGAGGTTAAAATCAGGATAAGTAAGAAGAAGAGGTTCAGCCTCATTCATTCATATTCACTTAAACTCAAGACCTGCACATACTCATATACATGTGCTTTATTAAATGAATGTGATACATATCTAAACTCCATAATTTTTAACACGAATACTAAAATAAACTGGGGAAATTATGGAATTTAATGCTTTTTAAACTGCTTTCAGTATAGTAAAGTATAGGACAATCCTGCAGACTGAAGTCAGTAACCCTTGGCATGAACGTGCTTTTATCAAGCCAGACTTTGAAATCTTGTTTACTTGTGACTACTGCTGTGAAGACAGTTCTGCACTAATAACTTTTTAACTTTTTTCCTTTTTTTTTCTCTTTTTAATTTTTCATTGCATCACATGAAAACAGACTTTAAAGTTTTCTAAGTTCTTTTAACTGTACTATAATACATAAGGAGACTTCAGTCAAAAGAATCCTGCATTCTGAGGCTTCATTGAAAACTTCCAACACAAAGATTTTTTCATGAATGACACCAAACAGGTAGAATTGCCAGTGTGATTTTTAGTAACTCATTTTCCTCTTGCCTTTTCAGACTATGGCACTATTAAGAAAGTACTTGCCCCAGTGAACCAGACTTCAAGCAGCTGCCTGCTTGAGGAAATTGAACTCCTGCCAAAAAGTCAGCGAGAACCCATCAGGAGCCTTCAGATCCTGCACAGCCAGAGCGTCCTTTTTGTGGGACTTCAGGAACATGTGATTAAGGTCCCCCTGAAGAGATGTCTCTTTTACAAAACATACAGGTATGAAGAATCAGCTAGCTTTATTTGACTGGAAAAAAATACGTGCAGGGGGTTGGAGAAAAATGGGAAGGATAAATGGCTGCAAGTAGGAATCCAAATTAATTGTCTCTCTCAACAATTACTTCCTGTGTACCCTGTTTTTCAAAAGTAGCTCTGACTACTTGTACTGACTTGTTAGGACTAGATGAGGCTCTTGAGGAATTGAAGTGTTATTATGTAGATTTTAAATTGTGAAGTGAAACAGTAAGAAATGTTTTATATAGAAAACAGTTATCTGGTAAAGTGACATATAGCTGCTGGTTTAATATATTTAAAGCTTGGGACTTGTACAAATTTAGGGTTTTTTTTTTTTTGGTTTTTTTTAAAGCCATTTCATAACTGAATAAACAATATCTCTTTGAACTCAGAAACAAATTGGGTTGCATGAACTGAGAATCAAGAGCACTTGGAAAAGTGACTATTTAAAGGTAGTGTTGATCAGCAAACTGTAATGTAAAAATCTGAATATTCTACTAGGTAAAAGGGCTATGCAGCCAACAATTGTTCAACCAAAGAAAGAGGATAATTTACAAATAATCACTTGGTTGTAAACTGTATTATGATAGTTAAGGAACTTAAAGTTCAGCACACAGCTTTTCAATAGGCTGTCTGAAAATACATCTGGGCTGCAAAACATGCTATTGGAGATTGTTCATTTCATCCAGTTAGTTGTACCTTCTCTTTGGTAGTGTGTTCCTGGTAATTCAGTGAGATTGTTTTGTGTTACATCACATGGACACTCATGAACCAGTCATGAGGTTTTGAGAACCATGACAGAGGCATGTGGTTGGTTTTTTACCTTGTTTTAGCTTCACCTTGTTTAACATACATTCCTCTGAAAAACTGGGCTTTTAAAGGAGGGAGAAAGGCTGCCAGTTGCCTCTCTTGGCTGCTACACTCAAGCTCACAGAGAGATTATTTGTGCAGCAGAGATATTACACCTCCCCTAAAAGGCAGCTTGACCATTCACAGGTGGAGACATTTCTGGCTATCACAGGGACCACATAATTGGTCACAGCAGGGAGATGACCACAGGACACAGGTGTAGTAAAGGTGTGGCCTGGTGACAGTGGAAGGACATTTCTGAGGGACCTGGCTCACCATGGGAATTTGTACCGTGCAGGAAGCCAGTGAAAGGCTACTGGGTTGAAAACAAGACTGAAGGTAGAGGTGTGCTCTAGAGAACCTGGTCCCTAGACCATGGAAGGGAAGAATTCTACCTTTCAGTTTTTTACCAGCCTGTTTTTTGTTTATGCTGTGTTATGTAGCATATTTTTGGCATTTTCTATTGAAATAGAAGAACACTTAAAGCCCCATTGGAAGTCCTGCAAAGCTTACTTTAGGGAAAAGTTTTATATGGGCAAGTCTCTGCTTCAAGCATTTTCTTGGCTTAGTGGCCTACATAGGATCATGTTTCAGTTTCCATGGAAATTTCATCTTTCCTTGCTTCAGGGAGCTGAAGAAGGATGTGTAGTGTTGAGTATTTACACCAAGCCTGTAGTCCACTTTGGACATTTCAAGGCTGGTGCCTCACTTTGTTTGTAATGAGGAGTGAATGTCCAAGGTCCCTGGTACCTCTGCTTCTCTCAGGACAATTCCCAAGGCATGTCAATTTTATTCCAGCTGCAAAGCCCAAACATGCTTCTGCCCTTGCAGGGTAGGACTGCTGTTTCAAATGCCAGACTCCATGCATGGCTGCAGGCTATTCATTCCTCTCCCTGTCTGAGCACTGGGATCTAATTGTCTGATTTTTAAAATTTCTTTTAGAACAAAAGAAAACAAAACAAAAAAAGTGGTGCCTTTCCCATTTTACTGAGAGCAGTAGTTAAATGCCTCAAATACTGCTCAAATGATAATTTATTCCTCTGCCCAGAGGTATATGAAGTCTCATCTTCCAGTGGAATGATTTATTTAAAAGGAGATAAAATGATTCCTTGTGGGGTTTTTCAATCATGTCTTTTGTAGTTGTATGACTTCTCTTGTAGTAATTAAATATTCATTGCACCAAAAGACTTGCCATCCTTGCTTTCTTCTTGGTTAAACAGTTCACCGTCAATTCTAGGTCTGTTTTGTGAAAAAGGAGAGGATTTAGAGATGTGATCCAGACAAAAAAAGGAATTTCCTTGTCATGTATCGTTAGGGACTTAGGTTATTTGAAGAATGCAGATGTAATCTTTCTCTCACCTATAATTTACTTTTGGTTTGACTAGTTTTTTCCTGGCTTATGCTGGATTTATTTTTTTTTTCTTTTTGCATGTGGACAGAGTACATTTCTATACATTTCTCTAGGCATTAAAACATCTAAAATTTTCTCATTGCGTTTCTGGGCGCTTTAATACTCACATTCCTCTATTATGTTGTTAACTATTACTTCTATACTGTAGCAATGAGTAATGGGTAAACCCAGCAGAGTAATGGATAAACCTTACTTAAGGTAATGCCTTGGAGCATAGTGGTTTCGGGTTTTATTTTTGTATTATTTTAAATAATGTATTCACGTTTATCATGCTTAGGGCTGTATAACTGTGCCAAAGCTGCATTCTAAAATTCCATCAATGATAACTAGTCTCTAACCCCAGATCAAGGATGTGCACTCTTCATTATCTGCTTCACATAATTATTGAGGAATAGGGCATTCATGCCTTTAAAAAGTCAGAATGTTGAATAGTGCTACCTCACCTGCTCCTTTTGTGTAAATGGCAGTGCTCAGTGCCTAATCTTATCTAATCTCTTTGTTTAGATTTCTTGCTGAGCTTTCAGACAATACAACTTCAGTCCCTCTGTTGAGCAGACTCTTTCATGAGCTAATATCTCAATGCCGAGATAATTTTCTTGAGATTGTCCATTGAAATTGTTTTTCATTATTCCTTGCTTCATTTTCCCACAGTAGCCTCTAAAACATGTGTTGATGCTTTTATTTCTAATTTATTATGTCTCCTAATAATCACTCTAATATGCTCTGCACATCACAAGTCTGTTCCTCCAGCACTTTTCAGTGGTGGAGGAACCCTGTGACCTGCTGCTGCTCTGACAGATATTCCATCTGCTTCAGCACACTCCAGTCATGATTCTACTCCTATAAACACTGCTAGCAAAGGCTCTTGAAAACATATTTGGAGGTGAATGTTTTGGGGTTTCTTTTTGTTTTGGTTTTTTTGTTTTTGTTTTTTTTTTTTTTTTTCTTTTTTTGCGCTTTTTTTTTTTTGTTTGTGTGTGTGTTTGAAATGCAGTTTGTTGCACTTTAATACTGTGACAGTAGACCTTACCATGGGCAAAACCTCTTGTCACACCCATAGTTTAGGTTGCTCAGCACTTTCCATTATGCCCTGATGATTATGCCCATCATTCATCAGTTTCCCATGCCAGTTATTTGGATTGCCAGTTTCCATGGGGGGCAGGTGGAAGATATCTCATGCAGACTTCTGCCAATGCCTGAATAGTTTTGAACATCCTGCCATAATTGTGCTGGTTTTGAGAGTCAGCTAGAGAAAAGTAATTTGGGATGTGCCAGTACTTTGGAAAATAAATTCTCAAAAAGACCTGCCATCTTCAAGGTGCAGGAAGCAGCAGAGCAGTTACATAAATTCAGTTCTCCTTAGGGAAAATCTCTAAGGTTTGACCAGGTTATTATCACCTAGGTATTGCAATTCACACATTTATCAAACTTTTATAGAAATCCATCAGTGATATTCACTGGAGCTATTTTCACAGATGGATTCTCAATCTCTCTCTACTTCTTCAAAGTTGAGTAGGCCAAGCATGAAGCACAACTGACTTTTAAATATCTGCTAATTAACTATGATGTGAGATAAACAGAATAATTATCACTATAAGATAACTTAAACTCTCTAAAATTTCAGTTTCTGTGTTTCACTTTGAAGGTTCTATGCATCCATAATAAGGAATAAGATCTGTAGTATGGGGGTACAGACTCTGTACCCTGAATCAAAGAAACAGTTAGCTATCCTTTGTTGGCAGCTATAGCCTTCAAAAACAACCCCTGGTGGCAGTGATGTTTTTTAGACAAATTTGTCAAAGTTATGCTTTGTACTGGCATTTTCAGTGCATTAGTTCTGAAAGGAAAACAAAAGTCTATATCAGCCCAATGTTCTTTAAAATCTTACCAAGCAAGGGTCAAGGATTGGTATTTCTGATGGAAGATAGATTTCACACACTTGAAAGGCTTGAAACCTAATCTTGCTATGATGTTATGTCTAAGTAAATAAATAGTGACATCTGCTAAAAGCTGTACAAATAGTGACTTTTCTGACATTAAAAAAACCTGCCAACTAGTGGAAATTTTTGAGTATTTTTTGTTTTTTACAATATATACCTAAAATACTACTGGGTCACAACCTTGTCTTGCTAAGTAATGTTATCATAGCTATTCTACTATAACTAACTTTTTGCTCTTTGAACTTCTTTATTCTTATTTAAACTGAAGGTCTTTGTGAGCCTTCAGTTAAGAAATCTGTACATAAACAAGAAAACTATCTGCAAAATGCTAAGAAGAGTACTGAATTACCTAACAGAAGAAAACAATATACTTTATTTCATTCCTAGAAGTCCAGTAAGATCATTGATTTAAGTACTTCAGCCTCTTTTGCATTCCTTTATTTTGCCCTAGCTGTAGATTTTGCATCCTCTGAAGTACCTTCACACTCAGTAGGAGCCTGTTTTACTGGTAATAACATTCTGTAACATTAAATAGTAAAATAATTATTCCTATATACTGATATAGGGTAGCTATACATTGACAAGCTAATAACAAGTATGTGGTGTAAACCATTACTAGGTGGTCATGTGTCCAGGAGAGCTTGCCAACAAATGGGATTGAAATTGCTCTTTGGAAATAATCATTCCAAAGTATTTCTTTTTGGGTATTCAGGTGGATTTCCTGATTTCAAAATATGCAGGCTTTATTCCAGTTTAAATATGAGAAGTCTGCTGCTGCATTATAATGGCAGAACCACATGAGGACTGATCTGAATTAGTGATTCCAGAGTAATATTCCAGAATTAGAGTCCTCTAAATTTTCCAGACAGGGATAAACCATACTCCTGTCTGCAAGTCTAGATTATAAGCACATATTAAAAATGGCAGTTCTTTTTTTGGATATGAGATACACTGAAAAGTTATGTTCAGTAGGTGTCAACTTACAGATGCTATTATAGTTAGCAGAATAATGAAATAAGCAGTTTTAAGATTTTTGCCCTCAAAAGTAGTAGAATATTAGTCCCATACTGCAGAGGGAATAGCTTGACCCTTTCTGCATCTGTGAAGATGAAAGCTTTTGCAGAAAGTGTCTTTCTGTCCTGCAAAATGCATTAGAGACAAACTGTTCATTTACATTTTGCTGCCTCTGAAATTTTAGTGACAACCCTTCAAAGTGTGACCTATGTATGTATGTATGTATGTATGTATTGTGTTGTAAGCAAATATTTTTGTCAAACAAGAATTTTACAGCCTCCTCCCAATTTATTTCTTGAAGTAGCCTTATGAAGGAGAAAAAAATGTGTTTTGCATTTAGTTTGCAAAGATGTAAGTAAACCAGATAGACTTGACTGCATATTTGCAATTCAGATTTTATTAGTAGGATATTGTTTTAAACAAAAAAGTGACCTAAGAAAGAAAAATTTAAAACAGTCCTGTGGTTTTCATATATCATGATGTAATTAATTTTGTTGCTTTAAAATATCAAAAGATTCAGGAATTCTAAGTTCAGTGTGTTTACTCTTAGTAACTGTAGGTGCATATGGGCAAGTTCAGGAAGTGGGGGTTGGACAAGTGGACAGTGAGGTGGGTGGGGAAATGGCTGAATGCCAGCTCTCAGAGGATTGTGATCAGTGTCACAGTCTAGTTGGAGGCCTACTGGTGTCACCTAAGGGACAATACTGGGCCCAGCATTGTTTAACTTTCATCAGTGACTTGGCTGAAGGGACAGATGTCTCCCCAGCAAGTTCTCTGACCACACAAAGCTGGAGGAGTGGCCGATACTCCAGAAGTCTGTGCAGCCCTGCAGAGGGACCTTGGCAGGCTGGAGAGATGGGTGGAGAGGAACCTTCTGAAATTCAGCAAAGGCAAGTGCAGGTCCTGCAGCTGGGGAAGAATCATCCCAGGCTGGAAAGCAGCCCTGGGGAGAAGGTCCTTCTAGACCTATTGGACCAGTTATCCATGAGCCGGCCGTGTGCCCTGGGGGCCAGGAAGGCCAGTGGTATCCTGGCCTTCCTGGCCTGCCAGGGCACATGGGAAGAGCCCTGCCAGCAGGTCGAGGGAGGTGATCCTGCCCCTGTAGTCTAGTTAGGCCACATCAGGAGTGCTGTGTGCAGTTCTGGACTCCTCAGGACAGGACAGACATGGAGCTCCTGGAGTGTGTGCAGCGGAGGGCAGCAAAGATGAGTAGGATCTGAAGCATCTCTTCTGTGAGGTGAGACAGGGACTTGGATCTCTTCAGCCTTGAGAGGAGAACATGGAGAGGAGATTTATCAATGGGTATAAATATCTGAAAGGAGGGTGTTGAGAGGACGTTCTGAAAATTGTCTTTCACATTTGATCCATATCTAGTTACTTGGAGGCATCAACATTCAGTGAATTGTGTAATATAAACAACTTTTATACACAAATTTCTGGTTCTGGATTTGATGGAAGGACCTTGTGTGTTGAAGGCCACTATTTTCAGGGACTTTGCAAGATTGAATTGTATCTAAATGTATTCGGAGTATGCTACAAAAATTAAAATTAGAGGAAGCAATGGTAGTCTGCTCAGAGTGTCTGAGATGATTAAAGGATTTGATTTTCTTACTACTTCAGGTGAGAAGTATTCTGAATTCAGGTAAGCAGTATTCCGAATATTTGACATGCATCTTAGCTTGAGCTACCTGGGATTTTATAAGTTGTGTCCCTACCATTTATCTTCTGGATCATTCATCTGGGTCTTTAGATGCCCGTTCTTCATTGCACACACATATATATGTATACAGCTGCAAAACCAGTAGTAATGAAAACACTGATAGGTACCTTTGTCTGGTATCACATTCATGTTTTCATTCAGCAATGGATAGAACTGCATCTGGAGCATGAGACAGGTTTATAGCTTCAGTTTTCAGTTTGAATTTTCAGTGATGAATCTGTCTTCTGCAAAATAAGATGGTGACCCTGGTTCAGTTCCTAATATACAAAATGTCAGGTCACATTTGGTGGTGATGGGGACTATGTAGGCATGGATATTTCAGTAGAAATTATTGAAAGGGTCAGGAGACTCAGTTCTTTGAAATGCCGTGTTTAGGTAAAGACAGAAAAATGTTTCTTGAACAGTCTTAGAAGATGCACCTCTTGCATTTATATATATTTTATGAATAAACTGTTACAGCTCAAGAGGATACCTGATTAGCACTTTAATATTCATATAGGAATATATTCTTCCTCTCAAAGGAAATTTTAAAATCCCTTCAAAATTAATGATATTATTATACAGCTTTTAAACTTAGGAATCTTTTCTTTGGAACACGCATTAATTCTTTGAAGTCTAAAAGTTGATGGGATTTTTAACATATTTTGCTCTGAATTGTGTTCAATTCTGCCTTATTTTCTGACTCAGTAAATCATCTCAAATATAACTGAAGTAGAGCAATTTTTCTGGCGTACTTGATGATAATTATAAAATAGCTGAAGAAATAACCTGACTTTTACTGACTTGCTTTAGGGTGAGGTGGCTTACGGTTAGTAGTCAGTCAAAACCCATTGCTGAAGTGTAGCACCTCTGCCAAATGTGTGCCTTGCAGGAGACACACTCTGCTACCTATCACTTACATTTGGTAAAAGAATGTGAAGTGACAACACAGAGCAAAATTGGCATCAGTTAGGAGAAGCCAAAGGCTGTTGAATGTTCTTGCAGAGATGGCTGACTCTATAGGGTAAGTGGCATCAAGATTCTTCAAATGATCCTGTTTAATTTAATTCCTGAATTTCCTTCCTGGACAAAAGTGCCAGTTTTAGCAGTGCTGGGACAAATCATGTGAAATCTTAGAGATGTGAGCTGGTGCCTGCTGGGATTAACAGACAAAACATTCGTTCTCTGCTGAAACTGAGATGTAAAATATACTTCTAGAGACAAGATGACAAAATATATTATCCCGCTCTGCTATTTGCCATGTGACAGTCTGAAAGGGCCCTGTCAAATGAAATACCTCATACCTACTTTAAAATTTATGTAGTTTTTCAATAGTGGCACCTAAAATGACTTTAATTTAGACAGAGATTTGGGAGGAAAAGGAGATAAAGATGTGTAGTGCTATCTGATATTTGACATTCCTTAGTTACATAAAATTGACATAAATTTGACAGCCACGTTCTATAGTTTCTTTTGTTATTTCATGTACACATTGAAGCTGTTCCTCTTACTGCTGTCTCTTGGGAGAGAGGTTCATGAAAAAAGACTTAAAACAGTATGAAATTTTCCTAAGGACACATAACTGCAAACTAAGTCCCTTTAAATTTTCCATTTCAGATAGAAGTTCTGATTTTTTTATACTTACAAGCTTTATTCTATCTGATTTTTTTATCTGTTAACTTATTTTTTTTATCTGTTTCTCTGTTTTATCTAGGCATAGGAGATAAAAATAATTAGCTCCTGTTACTCACACATTAAATCAAAGGAATCATCTCTCAAAAAAAAAAAGAAAATGGTTTTAAAAGGTGACATAATTAGGCAGTAAAGATAAAACCTTGCCCTCATATTACCTCCCTCTTTTAAATTTTAAAGAAACTATGTCTACTTTTTAGAGATATAGGTGATCTGAAAAAAAAGAAATAAGAAAACCCTCTGAGATGTGAGGCAGGGTGGAGAACAGAGAAGAATTGTTGTGCCAATACCTGAGAACAGGGGAGCTATTTAAGTCAGGTTCTGCCACATCTCCTGAATATGTCTGACACAGTGAGTTGAAGGAGGTTGATGATACTGAATTACAGTTTTCTAGGTTTTTTTTTTTTTTTTTCTGTTTGGATATAAGATTTAAAAAATCAAACTTTTTCCAATATGAGAAATATAATAATGTCTGGGACAAATAATTAGTACATTAATGAAAAAAATCTCAGCAAAACTAGAGTTTGTCATGTGAGGAATATTTCTCTGAAAATATTTCTTGTTGCTTTGTTTGAAACAGTTCATATGTTCAGAGGATTAATTTCTGTATTGTAGTGTTAAGAAAACCATGATTGAAGAATGGTAATGCCTCTAATTTGTGGAGGAAGTTACTCCTCTTGTCATCTGCATGAGGTTAGCTGAGTTACTAACTTCTTAAAATGATAATTTTCATGTGCTCAGTGGATCTTTTTAACTAAATTCTAAAAATATTCACCTCACTGTACCTTGCTGCAGTGCGGTCCAAACCTGGTCAGCTACTAAAAAACCCCACTCAGTGTTCACAGAGTGATCAAACATTCTTTGTCATAGCAGTACAAGAACTTTCTATTCTTCATGGAACTAGGATCTGTTCTGATACCAGAAAATTATAAGGACAGTCAAAATATGTTTCAAGCACCTTTCTTAAAACTTCTGAGTGACTTATAATGAAAGTTGCAAGTCTTTTTGATTTGTTTGAATTGTAGTAAAGTGAAAACAAAGGCAAAAGAGGAAATGGGGTCTAAGACCAGAGTGGGAGAAGGATCAGCTTACTCCCACTAAAAAGGGAGGGATTCTAAGAAATAGTGGAGGGGTTCTAAGAAATAGTGTATTTCAAAAGACTTTGAAATATTTTTGTTTTTAATAAAAAGTTTCTAAAGCATAATAACTGAGTTTACAAATATGAACACTTTGAAGTTAGAAAATTGTCCACTTCAGCTTTGAGGTACTCATTGTCATTTCAGTGTTACCATTGCTAACATTGCCAGTTGTGCATTGTCAGCCTTGAATTTGTTTTTGTGTTATTTTCTCATCAAACACATGCTTTATCAGAGATACTCTGAAGGAGAATACTGTACATCACATCTTGCAAACTCTGGAAGACCAAGACACTTAAAACTTTCCATAATTTGCAATAATGTTCATTCTCACTTTCTAGATAGTTAAATGGAAACGTGTAGCCTGAGTTACAGAAATGCTAAGTGCTCACAGCTGCAGGAGCCAACAGTGGGAACTCTCTTCTGAACAGCAAATTTCCTAAACAAGAAGCTTTATCTTTGAGCTGGAATCCTGATTAAGGGTATCCATACCCATTTTGACTGTTATGCCTCTTACATGATGCTATGTTTGCAGATGCTATGTATTACCAGTACTATGCTCCCACATGGTACTGGTATTCCACATTGCCCAGTGGAATGTGGAAGTGAATTCTTTGAAATTTATAATTATGGTAATTTGGAATAACACTCCAGGGAATTAGTAAGTCTGCATTTGGTCAGATGTTAACATGGAAGTACATGAAGAGTGCCAGAGACAAATAGAAATATAAATAAAACACATAAATTAGCTAGGACAGAATCACAGAACACTTGAAATTGGCAGGGCTCTCTGATGGTCATCTGGTCCAGTGCTTGCTGGGCCTCCGAGAACCAGTTTTTCAGGGACGTGTCTGGGTGGCTTTGGAATATCTCCAAGGAAGGAGATTCCAGAAGCTCACTGGGCTATCTGTGCCATTGGTCAGTCACTCTTTCTGCAACATTGTCTTCTGATGTTGAAGGCTCCGGTGTTTCAGTTGGTGCCCATTGTCTCTGGTCCTGTCACTGGGTACCACTAAATAACTTGGATCCTCTTCTTTGCATTCTCCCTTTAGGATTTTGTACATATTGATGAGATCCTCTCTGAGCCTTCTCTTCTCTAGGCTAAACAGCTCTCCCAGCTGTCTCAGCCTCTCCTCACTGGAGAGGTGCTCCAGTTGTTTAATCATCTCTGTGACCCTTCAGTCAACAGATGTGATGGGAACAGATAATTAAAGAGAGAAGGATAACGCCCATGGATTTGAGTTGAACAAAAATGATCAGTCTAACATTTTTTGCAATCTAGAAAAAATGTTTGAATTCATTATTTTTTATGTGTAATTTACAGGTATTTTTACAAGTGTTAAACCAATTATAATGTGTTTCACTATAATGGGTGTTCCATCTCCTCTCTTACGGATCTTTAGCTATGAAGCTGCAGACCTATTGCCTGGAATGTTAACACTAGACCTTAGCAAGAGAAGCCTGCTATTTATTAGAGAAATGAACTTCTAGTTATCTGCAGTGGATGTTTTAGAGTCTGTATTAAACTGGACTACCATCCTTCTCTGTGATCCATTTCTTTCCCTCCTCATGTGCCCTTAAGAGAGTGTTGAGTACAGCATGTGGTATGTAAGAGGTGTGATGGCTGCCACCAGTGCCCCTTTGAACTAACTTCCAGAAATTTTATACAAGTGCAGAAAACAGATCAGAAAGTTTTCTAATTGATTTCAGAGAGCAGACACTGTCCTCTGATTTCTGAAAAAGATGATATCTACAATTCCAAAACTAACAGAAAAGACTAAGAACTGTAACCTCTTGAAATTTTTACTTGGGGCAGACAATATACCCTCTGTATGAATTTCTTTAATTCTCTAGTAATTAGTACAGCAATCAGTCAAGACAGCATACCATGCATGCAGACAGAAATTCAGCTATGCACTTAAAATAAATCCTAGCTTTGTATAGGAAATCAAATTAATTTTTCCTCTGATTTTTGTCATTTTGTCTGTGCCATATCACGACAGGGATGAATTTCACTATTTTCCTATGAAATACCAAGAGATGCTGCACAGTTATTTAGAAGTCTTTGGTCAGTACAAATGAAATAAATGTCCTGGTTATCTGATTGGTTTTCATCCACAGTGCATGCATTGGATCCCAAGACCCTTATTGTGGCTGGGACATGGTGATGAAGAAATGCACAACGCTGGAAGAGAGTCTGAGCATGAGTCAGTGGGAGCAAAGCATTACCGTGTGTCCAGTAAGTCCAAACGCATTCATTTGTCTCTTGAAACCTTTGATTCTATGTGAATTTCATGAAAATGAGCTGGCATCGATTTTTCAAGCTCAGAAAACTGCATTTAATGTCATTTTCCTTTGGTTTTTCCCATCAGATTTTAGCAGAATACCTAGTTTCTTTTCTATTTCTTATTAAACTACTTCTGTGATAAAGTTATTTAGAGTAATTTCAAAGAGTGGTTGTTTTTTATCTGAAATGTCTATTTTCCCACCTTGAAAACTAATGTTTTCTATGATTAGTGGTATTGACATATTTTTCCCTGCAGAATTTTTCTCCATAATGTCCTTTGAAAACGTTTAATCTCTAATGGTAAAATCTTTTCTTTTAGAATTATTATTGGTAATATAAAAAGCCAAATAACATCTTCTAAAGTCCACAAATTGGAAAGCTGATTGCCATGAGTTAAGGCTCACACACATTAACAACAGAGATGATAATTACTATAAATGCAAGGTTCACATGAAAAAAGAAGGGTTTTGTGCTATTGAGCTTTTTTTTTTTTTTTTTTTGAGATCCTTGCTGCTTTGTCCTTCTGCCCATAAGTAGGGAGCCATTCCAACTCAGTTCTACTTTCATTCCTAGTAAGGACTTCTTGATCTTGTCCCCACTCACCAGTGAAGCACATGCATCTATAAACTTAGGCTCACATTGCATTCATATTCTTATTTCCATGTGTTTGCAAGCTCCCTTTTACATCTTGATGACACTTCTCTCTCCTAAGCTGGGCTTTGTTAGTGAACTAGAGATGTGCAAAATCAATATAAAGTTATTTCAGCTCTGACTTGTGCTCTCCTCATGTGTTGCAGCAGCCTCACAGATACACACACTACACTGATTCTGAGGGCCTTGAGAATGTGCACCTTTGTTCTGACTATGTTTGATGTTAAATAGCAATTTTTAAAACTTTTTTTTCAAAATTTTAAAAAATGTTTGTGTTATGTTCTGTCATTTGCTTCCACCTTCTCATAGACAGGACTAATAAAATAGGGCTGTTGGATTCATCTGCATTATCATTTGAGCTGAAATCGGAGCAACTTTGGGGAAAATACTATGATTATTGAAATGCCTTATTTTGTTATTTGCATGGACAGTCAGCCTGCTCATGTGCTCAGTCTTTGAATTGTGGCACTAGGCCTTATTTTCTTTTGTAGATATAGAACCCAAGACCAAGATGGGGTGGAGGGAGGAGTAATTTAGAAAGCATAATTCCATTCTGTTCCATTCAACTGGAAAAACAATTATTTAGTATCTATTATATGACATGTGCACAGGATATGGCAGTCTAGTCAAAGCAGTGGAGCACCTAAGTCTTGCTTAGAAATTTTTCCATAGCTGTGAGACTTATCCTGCTGATCTGAGATTCAAAGACCTGGTGAAACTCCAGAAAAATTTTGTCCTTGAGCAGATTGAACTTGAATCCTAATAAGGAAGATTTTAGAATTATCTAAATTGAACAGTGTGGGTTTACGCCTTTACTGTTTTAAAGCCTTAAACACCAAGTAACACATTGTTGAACAGTTTGGAAAACTTCACAGAAAGTTTCCTCTGAAGTAACACAGTATTCTGGCAAACTGCAATCAATTACAATTTTGCTTAGTGAGGCTTTCAAATATTTGTTTTTATAGCATTTTTTTGTGCTGTGCTCACAGGATATATAAGCCAAGATGTAATTAATTTAATTTTTGTAGGCAACTGAGCTATGTGCATCCTTAACATGTGCTAGATATATTCAAGACACTGTTGCAAGCAGAAAATAACAGAATAATCAAAACCTATTTTCCCTTTCTTGGTCCCAACTGCTTCCAATATCTTAATTGTTAGCAAAATTACTCGTATCTTTATAACGTTGTAGGTTTTTTTAGATTAATGAATGACCAGTTTCTTCTAAAATTGGATCAGAGAGAGGTCGGTTTATACAATAGTTTAGTCCAGAATAAAAAGTGTGATCAGTTTCCTTGGAGAAATTATTTCCTACAGAATTATTCATATAGCTGAGTACTTATAGGCATGTCATGGCAGAGGAGAGAGGTGAAAGGGAGAGATGGATGAGTCTCTGTGCTACCATCTCTGGACTTTGAAGATCAGATTTGAAAAATGTAGTTATTTTGGTGATCTTGCTCTGATTTAATTCTCAATTTGATTTTTAGGCTGTTGTTTTGGTTGGCATGAGTACAGTAATTGGGCATAACATAAATATGGACACTAATTAATGCTATGGCACATTTGATCTTTTTCCAGTTGGTCATTTATCCCTATTATTCATCCAATAATTTTTATGGCAATGAAGGTTCATTGTTTTTTTGAAATTTTTTCCAGTGGGACAACTTGCAATCCATCACTTAAAAATATCTAGGAGCTTTTACAAGGAGAGTAAAAAAAAAATCAAGAAAGGTTTTCAGGATTTTGGGTTTGTTTGTTTGTTTGTTTAACAGAAGTATGCAACATGAAATGGCTTTATTTTTACAGTTATTCCTGGGGAAAGTGTAGCATGGGATCTGAATTCATTAGGAGCTTCAGGAAACTCTACAGATTCACTAAACTCTACCAAAAGTAATTTCAAACCAAAGATCTCTTGACAGAGTTAAAAACTGTGACCTTTTCTCAGAGTGCAGAGGCACAAAGCAGGAATATGAGGTGTGTGCAGAGAGACTTCAGGCAGAGGTGGATATTTGGAAGACATTAAGAAGGAAGAAAGGTCTAAAGCTATCTGGAGAAGAGAAAAGGTGACAGAACCAGGGTGGTAGAGAGGGAAAGCAGAGTGTAGCCATGCCAAGATGTGATTGTCATTGACTGTGATTTTGCCCTTGAGGTGTCAGATGGTGAAAAGTTAATGGGCATGGGTTCTGGTGAGGGCTGCAAAGGCCCCTCATTGGTACATTTTGCTTTCCTGCAGTCGTATGATGAAATTGTTTGATATCACTTCTGAAAGGGAGATATTCACAGAGAGACAGAGCAGATGAGTCATGGGGAGCAGCTGAGACCCCAGTGGGATGATCTTTTCATGACCAAGGAAAAATAATGAAGAGAGAGAATGTGTCATCAATTTTTCTTTCTGAGTTCAAGCTTTCAGCTATGTTTTATGTATACTTCTCTGCCACTTAATTTGTATTATGGTAAACACAGACAGCTGTTAGTGTAACCATAGACGGGCTTTAGTTTAAAACTGTAGGTGCAACAATAGAGATGTTTTGATGCAGCACAGAAACAGAAAACAGCAAAGGCATTCTCACATCTTTGACATAATTAGATGGGGGACATAGAATTGTTAGTTTATGGACTATAAATATTTCTTAGACCAGCAGTGTGAGAGAATAACTCTGCTTGTCACTTAAAAGGAAGTATTTCTTGTTGTCTTACAAAACCCATCCATGTAAACTCTACATGAGCAAAGGTTGGTGAGTTATTTTCAATAAATAGCTGTCAACAGATTTTGAAATTATTAATTATGGTTATGTCGGTTGTAGCTGACAGAATATACACATAGCTGTTCTTGCACAAGGGAATATTGTGAAAAATATATGTGGGAATTGTAATTAGTAGTGAAAATATGGTACCTTTGCCACAGTGGAAAGAAGCAGCCAACATCCAGAGTGTCAGTGGAAACATGCTTTATGTTTTAGTTGAATATCTTGTATCTTCAAAGTATTTGTGCAATGTACACTTCTCTCACCACTGCTAAAATACTAAAAATAGTATTTTAAAAAGGAAGTATTTAAAAAGGAAGATACCATTTCAGATCAGTTATGACAATCTACTACTGTAATTCCTGTTTCAGTATGTAAGCAAATGTTAAAGTGTTATGTTCTCACACATCATATGAAAAATGCATGACTACAAGTGATACATATTTATTCTAAGAGTGAATTTAAATGCTTCTTTCACTTGTTTGTGCTGTTGTTTTGACTCAAAGTTAACATGAAGCAATCAAAAGGCAAATTCAATAATATTTAAGTTAAAACTGGCCATAATTTCAATTTCAAATCACAGATTTGTCAAGATTAACACCTTGCTAAAAGAATATTATGAAAATCTGCCTTGTCTGGGAGCTGATTTTAGCACATCCTGACCCATTTTCTTTAGAAAAACTCATTTTCTAGCTAATTTTTTTTTCATCTGGGCAATGAAGATTTCATATTAAATGTGTTACAGCTGCTTGATGGAAACATTCCAGTCAAGATGAGAATGGTCTGAACCTTTCAGCCAAAGGGTTTGAGAATTGAATTCTGTGGGAGCAAACTATTTCATCATGTAGGGTTAGGTGCTGATTTTTGGAGATGTTTCTAGGATCTATACATAGAATTTCATATAACATTTAGAGACTGTCATATTTAAAACCACTTTTCATCCTTATGAAAAGGATGGAAAAAAAAATCTGTTTTCAAAAAAAAGATACTCATCATGGAGATTTCATTTGATCATCCCAGTCTTGTTACGCTTCAGCATCTGTGTTTAGAATTGTTTCATTGGAAGGAAACTGAAAGATAATTTAGTTTGAATCCCCCTTGCCAAGGGCAGGGACACCATCCACTAGACCATGTTGCTCAAAGCCCCATCCGACCTAGCCTTGGACACTTCCATGGATTGGGCATCCACAGTTTCTCAAGGGAAACCTGTTCCAGTGTCTCATCATCCTCATAGAGAATTTCTTCTTCATTTCTCCTTATCCTCTGCTGGCTCTTCCTTTTGATCTTGGTTTTTACAGTTAGTCTCCTGGTTCCATTTTCACTGGAAAATTTCAGGAAGTAGGGATTACAGAAGAAAATCAAAGGTAGGCAAGCATAGTTGTGAAAGGTAACAGTTGTGATTTCTGTTATTGCTATTGCTGAGGCTATCCAGTGCCTCAGATTGGTCAGAAGTTGTGGAAATTACGCAGCTATAGGAATTATGAGGGGAGGTTGCTCATGGATGGAAGGTATGGAAGGTGTACCTCTCCAGTGGAGACTGCTATTTTTGGTGGCTGAAGGCTAAACCTTCATGCACAGCAAAATAAAGGGGCTGTGCGAAGGAACTGCCAAGCCTCAGGTAAGCTTTTCTGTTGTGTTTGTTTCTAGATGAGGAATCTGACAGTGGATGGACACTTTGGGACGTGGTCACAGTGGAAGCCTTGCACCCACACTGACGGGGCCAGCGTTGGCTCCTGCCTCTGCAGGACACGCGTGTGTGACAGTCCTGCTCCTCAGTGTGGAGGATGGCTGTGTGAAGGGCCAACCATGGAGATTGCCAACTGTTCCAGGTATGCAAGACAATTTCACGTTCTGTCATTTGTGGTTTAAAATTTTTTAACTTAATCAGAGTACAGCCTACCCTTAAATCTACTGATTCTGTGCATGAAAGGGCAAATGGGAGATTAGAAAGTTTCTCTCAGACTTTGTAGGAGAGAGAATGAGTCAGAGAGCACAGGGTTCATTTCAAATGCTGTGTACCAAATAATGTTGTCCTCAGATAATTTTAACAAAAGCTCGGAAAAAAAAAAATCAATGTTAGATAATATCCAAAGTATGATCTTTTTCTCAGTTCTGTAAATAAAAGAAGTTGCTTTTCTGGAAGTTAGAATGCCTTTCTTTTTTGGAGGTCTCATATTACCATTGTAGTCCCCCATTCTGCCCAGAGAAATGAAAAATGTTTTCATTGTATCTTTCAGTTGTATCACTATAGCAAGTTCTATTATCAGTCTGTATAGAACTCTTTAGCCACTGTTTTGTCTTCCTCAGGAACTTGACCACTCCCAAAGCAAATCAGTGAGAGCAGATCATTTCAAAGAGACTCAGAGCACTATGTATTTGGAACGGCATCAGAAGTTCATGTTTAAATAGTATTACACATTTATTATACATACTTTAATTGCAAGATGAAACATATACTGGTCCATTCTGCTTATTTTCAGTGATTCTTTCCATGTTTTTTTCTTTTCAACATCACAATCACTTCATGATAGTGAATAAAACTGATTTCATTTCTGCACAAGGTAACCACAAGCTGTGTAAGTGAAAGTAGTCTATTTTAGGAGAATTACCAAAAATCTAATATTATATAGCATTAGGTCAGGAGAATGATAGAAAAGATAAACATGCTGTGAGATACTGAACAATGAAACAACAGCTGTCAGGTTTAGAAGGGAATTTGGAATGTGATTTGGGCCTGCATTTGCATTCTACCTTTGGCATTATTATACTACTGTTTTAATGCCTTACTTATGTTAAAACTGCTATATAAGTAAGGCAATGCTTTAACTTTTGCTTTTACGATGAAACATCAAAAGATCAATATAATTTAGTTTTATTTTTCTTTATTTCTGTTTGTGTTCTACGAGTACAAAACCTGCAAAAAACTAGCCATTTAAAGCTTTGCATAAAGCTGAAGTGCATAATTTTCTTTTATTTTTTGGCCTAGTACAGGATATGGAATTCCTTTTTAGATTTTTGGTCTGTAATATTTTTTCAAGGCTTTTTTGTTTTTGGTTTTTTTTCGTGGGGGGAAGGGGGGAGGCACGTGGGAGTCCTTTCCAAAATTTCACATATGCAAGGTACATACAAGTGTGTGAACTCTCTTAGCATTTTGTTAAATTGCAGACAAGGTATTGACATCTTATCAGAATAACCTGAAATTGAAATTGAGAATGAACTGAAAATTAGAATTAATTGAAATTGAGAACTAATGCATTTTAATGCTTTTTGCATTTTAATGTCATAGAGTCATTTAGACTGGAAGAGACACTTCAGATTGGGTCTAACCATTAATAAGCACTTCCTAGTCCACCACTAAACCATACCCCCAAGTACAACATTTGCAAGACTTTTAATACCTCCAGGGATGGTGGTACTACTTCCCTGGACAATGTGCTCCAACACTTGACAACCCTTTTGGTGAAGGCATTTTTCCTCATATCCAATGTAAATCTCTCCTGACACAACATGGTACCATTTTCTCTCATTCTGTCCCTTGTTAAAATCAAGAGATCAATGCCTGGCGGAAGAAACCAACCCCCACCTCATTACAGTCTCCATTCAGGTAGCTGTAGAGTGTCATATATACATATACATATATATATATGTATATATATGGTGTCTTCTGAGCCTCCTTTTCCTTCAGGCTTTAATCACTTTTTTTTCCAGACAAGGCAGCAAAATTTGACATTTTAATCTCCCTGAAAGTGAAGTGATAAGTAATTTAAATTTAGCTTCAGAACACTGATCCAGGAGTTTGCATATGTAGTTTACCCAGAACAAAGTGACCAAAAGCAACAAAATATCTTCATTTCTTTGTAATTCTTGTGTAAGGAGGTAATTTTAGCCATTGTTAACAGCATAAGAAAATTTATTGCAAAGCATGCATTATGGAATATCATAGCACCTTTATTTTGGTTTGGTGTTCTTGAAGAAATGGAACACAATGCAATAATAATGACTTCTACAGAAATATTAGTAGGCCAGATTCTGCTGTCAGTCACACCTAATCAGCCATTCGCTATGTATAACAGATGACAGAGCCTGAGCTTTTTATTCTACCAGAAATGGAGGCTGGACACCATGGACTTCTTGGTCACCTTGTAGCACCACTTGTGGAATAGGCTTTCAAGTTCGTCAGCGTTCCTGCAGCAATCCAACCCCTCGGCATGGAGGACGCGTCTGTGTCGGACAGAATCGTGAGGAGAGGTGAGTTATCTTTTTTTCTATGATCTGTTTTAATTTCTTCCATGCACTTGTATTCCACAGGACATTTTCTCCTTTATTTGCCTTGGTCTTCTCTTCCCTTCCCTTTCCCTCTCTCTTTAACTTCACTGCTGTACAGTGCAATATTCCCATTAACGAGGCCGTGGGTCTGCAGCAAATCTTTCATCTTTTGCTTTTCTTCATTCCTCCTGAGCCACCTGAGAGCTCCTGGTAGTGCCAGACAATTGGGCTGAAGCAACGTGCTGCTGTCCCTTGAGACCCTGAAAATTGATTCTCCTTGAAAATTGATTGCACTGTGTTTGAATTGTAACTTATCCAGCCCCAAGACCTGGAATTCAGAACAAAACATAATAAGGTCACAGCACTATCTTACTGATGCTGTAAGTTCATACTTTCTGTTGTAAATAAATTAAGCATTTCTATAACATAGAAGGAGGTTTCAAGGGCTTTGTTTTCTATTCAATAAATATAATACACCTTGAACTCAAATATCTTTAGTAAGGTTTAAAGCTTGGTGGCGTTTTTTTCAATTGTTTGTTTTTTTTTTTTAACCCTGAGCAGATCAAGTTAGCTCAGATTTTGATTTCACCATGTACTGTTTTGGCACTAAACTAAGTATTTTGTCACTAGCTCAGAATGTCAAGTTCAGGCCTTTCATTCTATTTTACATGCACCCTAATTACATTTCTAATTTATGTGGACCTTACGTGCATCTCTAATTTTTGTGTTTGCAGTTTTAACAGGAATTAAATATTTCTTTCAATCAAGCTAGAATATATTCAGATAAACTGCAGCTTTTGCATGCATTATGTTGTTTCCAGAGGAATACCAGAAAGCTGGATAGCAGAAGACTAGCATTGGTGTGGAAATCTGGAGTGCTGTAGCCATCCATTCCAAGAGATGTATGCAGATATGTTTCCTTCCTATAAGCACTTCGAGCTTACTTCAGTGTTTCTTTACGGATGATGTAGTATCCTGTATTGGTGTTGGATGTAAACTAAAGTCAGTAACCTTTATGAAGAGTTTCAGTGAGGCATTTAATTAAACACCAACTCTAGCATTTCTTCAGATTAAGAGATTCATTGAAGCAAGGTTGCATCACATATTTACGTATTAATGGATCACCAGGGACCTGGTCTTTCTAACTCCTAGATGTAAAGGATTAGCATCACAGAATGTGCGAACATTTCTCGCTGTTTCAAGGCCATGAATATTTACCATTTCATTCTGGAGGAGAGGATTTTGTTCTTTTGTAAATTGCTTTCTGAAAATAGGTTGCCCAACCAGAAAGCCATCACCATCAAACATAGATTGTATCTGCTGTTATTTAGCTCTGTCCCAGCATGAATAACAGTTATTGATTTTGAAAGGTGAATCCAGGGCAGGACACAAGATTAAACATAGAAAAAAAAAAATAGTGCAGTTTGGAGAGACTTTGGGGTGATGGACTGTAGATGGTTATAGTAATTGTTCATTTTAGTTTAACATAGAATAAAGTTTGATAAGAAATAAAGAAAACCTTGAGAAATACTTTCTTAATTATATGAGCATTATGACAATGGGTGCACTGTAAAAGCAGTTGCAAACTGGAAAGTGACTTATGATGAGTTGAAACAACAGCAGTCCGGAACGATTGAATTTTGGTATGCAACAGTTCTGAAAGAACAATGAGCTTATGTGGCTTTGCTTTGGTAGCCTGCAGCTTATTTGTCCTTTCTATCTCTGTCCAGTTCCACAGCAACCTGGGATGAATGTGAGTTTACTGCAGGATGCCTTTTTCTCTCAGAGTTCTTCTGTCACTGTTTCCTGTCTCTTTGAAACACCCTTCACTCCCAAAAACCCTTCACTTTTCTCACTCACAGCTTGCTCACATTTAACCTTCCTGCCTCCTTTGTTTTGTTTATTATCCATGTTATGTCCTGATACTTTTAATTAAGTGCCTTTCATTTTTTTCCAGAGGGTGTGGTAAGTTAGGAAATTTTGTCAAGTAATTTGTAAAGCAGCTAGAGGAATGAGGCCTCAGTTATTTGCCAGGGTTTTTGTCAGTGTTAAGCCAAGTACTTGGAGAAATCTTTTCAGAGCTGTAAAAAGCAGAAGGTCCTGGGATATTTGCCAGCCAGGGCCCATCCCATCACCCGCAGGAGGGGAGCAGGGCAAGCCTGGAGATTGTGACCAGACCCAACCAAGAGTCTAGAGCCTAGTGACACATGACAATGAGAGAAGTCTGAGGTCCAGGTAGGAAGGTAAACCGCAGGCCAGGGTTAGGATCAGGTTAAATAGAGCTCCTTGGCCCGTTGCTGTGGGTGGAGGACCCAGGGGAAGCTGGTTGGGGCCATTAGAGTTTTATGAGTGTCCTCATGGCTCTGCCAGCTTGTGGAGAGTTTTGAGCTGTGAGGGCACTGGAGTACCAGAATTTACAGTAGTATTATTTCACTTTTCACTCTCATTGAGTTATATCAGCACCAAATGGAAGCAGTTCCTTTGAGCCCATAACATTTAGGCAGGCTGAACAAACATTACATGTGCAGCAACTCCTGAGAAACATTTACTATTTTTGTATCCAAAGTGCCAAGAAGCAACTTCTCAGATTTTCTTATTTAAATCAACTGTTTATAAATAGCCTAATAGTTTACTTTTTTGATGACCCAGCTCATATGTAAAATGAAAATATATTTTGTATTAGTTAAAAAATTTGAATTAGTTGGTTTACACATTGAGTGCATTTGTCTTTGTAAATGTGCATACTCTAATCACCTTCACATGTTCAGGGGTATAAATATAGGATTCGGTTTCCACAGCCATCTATGTGCCAAACTTTGAAACAGCTTTTCAACAAGCAGGGATTTCAGTAGAAATCCAGTACATAACTCCATAGAAAGCAAACACAAAAAAGGCAGCATATATCTGAGGTAAATTTACTTTCAGATCTGGATCCATATTCAGTTTGAGAGTATTTGTTCATGTGTTAAGACCTAAATGTTTGTCTAGGATATATTTGTTTTAGCTCATGAAAGCCATGATCCTATCATGGCTAATGTATCAGGCAGCTCTGTGTTCGCTGGCCATTCCCTTGAAATCAATGGCAATATTTGCCAATTTAAAGCACTGAAGATAGGTTAAACTGTTTCATGCTCTGCTGCTAAAGGGGTGCATGGGAAGGGGGGAAAGCAATTGAGAGATAACAGCAAATACTTGTATTACAAAGCAAATTCCCCTTGTAGAAGTAGGTCAAAAGTGCAGCTGATGTGCATGTAGACAGAATATGGAGAGGGAGTAAAAATAACATTGTAACAAAATTTACTAATAAAAGAATAATTTTTAGTTAAGACTCCAGATGGAAGACATCTTGATCAATTCCTTAGGGGCTTAATTTTTCTGATTTTTCCTGTATAAGAAATATTCACTGAAGCTGCTAGAAATTCTCTAGATCTTAGTTTATAGAGTCTGTAATATCCTCTCTTGACATTATCATGGGGTGAGAATGTTTGGCCTTTCTGTGAAAGATGCTGGAGATATGGTCTCATTAAGTCCACTGATCCCCCTCCTCTTTGTGCAGAAATAAGGGACATTAAAATGTGAATTCCTTGCTTTCAGTGGATGCACTTATCTTTTATTACACAGGAAAGAACAGGAAAAAAACATGGCAATTAGAAAAGTAAATTGGCTGCAGACAAGGAGTAAATGTTTGAAAGCCCTAGATATTTTGGCGTGTATAAAACAATTAGAAGCAGGACATATTGTTGCATTATTTTGTACATGGCTCTGAGCAAACATTCAGCTTTTGGGCTTGTTTCCATGAGAAAGAGGAGCTGCTGAGAGTCAAGTGCCTGCCCTGTATAGCACTGCTTGTTTCTGAGCAGTGTGAACAAGCCCAATCCCCTTCAGCAGAGCATCTTTAACACCACAAGGCTTTAGGCTTGCTTACACTCCCATGGATGTCTCGTCTTCTGGGAAATGTCTTTTCCCACCCTCCTTGCTTTCTCTGCTCCCTCTCTTCCACAGAAGCCCCTGGGAGCACATGTCACCTTCCACAGTCTCTTGGATAGGTATTTTTGTCAGTGTAACAGTCTCCATCCACTAGGGCATGTGCATGTCATATGCCTGCCTTCAGTTAAAGGAATCTGGCATTCCCATCAGCCTCGGTATAGTCTGTGCATCCCAGTAAATCACCAGCTGGTAATCACAACTACCCACCACAGAACAGTACATTGCACAAGGATGAAGCTTAGTTTGTTTTTCTTAAACACATGGTAGTAGTATAACATAGTTCAAGATTACAAAATATTTGTTTAAATAACATCTCTCTGTGGAATAAAAAGGGCATACTTGTAACTGTCATGCAGTTAGCCCATAATACTCAGTGCTGGATAGCAGCACTGAAATAATTGAATAAATTGATGTCTTACTAAAGGTTGAGATCTTTATAGAAACAAGAAAAGTAATGTTAGTTGCAATGAAGTTGTAGTTGTAAAATTTGCTGTAGGCACTAATAGCTGTGGACACAACTGGACAGAGGAGGTTCACCCTTCCCCCAGTATGACAATTCCTTTATTAGGGCATTTGAACTTGGGCTCACTTCAAGGGAAATGTGAAGGGTCACTGTACAAAACCCACATTTCTCTAGGCTGTTCTCCATTCTGACCTTCCTGCAGTTAGGTTAGGGGAGAGGGCAGTGCTTTCACAGATTCAAGTTTCTTGCACTGCATGTTTTGTTGAATTACTGTAAAACGCTAGCCCTGTGGGTCCTGAGAACAAAATTAAGAGGGGAAGAAAGAGCAAAAGGGAAAAAGGGTTGCTGAGTGACTTGAAATGCAGCCAAGAACAGATATAATGAAACTTGGCTCAAAGCCCCATGCTGTAGCACAGTTCTCAAAGATCAATTGCAAGGATGTCTCTAGCTGTGAAAACATACCTGATGTTTTCAGAGGCTGGCTGGTTGAAATAAAAATAAGATGCTACTTATATGCTGTGTTGGTTTTTGGTTTGTTCTCTTTTTTATTTTTTTTTTGTCTTCCTGAAAAAAAAAAAGGAAAAATTGACAGTGTTGACTATTAAAAAAAAAAGCAAACAAAAACCAAAACTGTTTTCTAAATTGAAGTAGTTTGCATAGAGATTTTAGGGCATCTTTTCAGCTGCATTTTTAATTAGTGTTGGATAACAGAATTGCCAGCCCTTTGAAGTGCTTTCTGTGAAGGGTCACTGCTATTAGGTTTCTTTTCTGTCTCCTGCTGAAGTGAGAGAGTGGGAGGTGAGCCACATAGGCACTAAAAGAGCCACTGCATAGTGACATGACTGTCCTCGAAGTGAGATCTGTCATACCTAACTTCAGGGGTTCACGAGAGTGAATGTTTATGTGTGAGTCAGGCATCTGAACTTCCACTGTGGTCTGTAGGAATTTAGCCAATACAGGCTATGGAGAACAGTAATTTGTGTCCTTCTGCTCTACATTCCTTAACTTCTTCAAATCAATCATTCTAGTCTCCCTAGTTTGTATTGACAAGATTTCCATTGCCTTTAATGGCTGCTTAGATGTCTGTCTCCCATGCAGCATTTATAGTCCAAGAAAATCAATCTGTACATTGAGGGGTGTATTTAAATGACCTTTGCTTTAGGGTGACATAAATAATATTTTTTACTGGGCTGTTTCTTTCCATAAGCTGCTGTTGCTCAAGTTAGATGACTACTTCATTTTTAGATAGCTAATCTGTAGCTGCCTTTATTTTAAGGCAAGACAAGTTCCTTAATTTTACTCCTTCATGCCTGAATATAGGTAATTTTCAACTTCATGGCAGATTTGCTTCAGCCTCAGTGTATCTCCCAAATTAACTTAACACATCTTCATTAAGAACTGAAATTATGGAAAGTTTGCACTAATTTGACTACATAAATGCTGATGTTATATCTATATTTTATTGACCATACATTCTCAACAAATTATCTAGAAGAAACTATCACACACATTCACATTAATGACTGCATGTGACAAAGAAAGTTTGCAGTTGGCATTCTAGGGGAAGAATATTCAGGCACAGAACATTCTTATGTATCTTTAATATAATATGAACTGTAATGTGTTTACCTAAATCATGCACTGAAGAATTCTGACACCAGATTCATAAATATTGAGGGTTTGGGCATTTTTTCCTCTGTTTCCAGAGTAAAGGCCAATACAAGCTGTGAAACTCTACAGAAGCAGAAAACTAAATGTCACTCCCCTATTAACCTCACTCCCAGTCTTTAAGATTTTGATGGAATTGCCCAGACCTAGGGACAAAGTTTGAATTTTAGGCTCTAGCATATGCAATAAATCTACTTTTGTATGTTACTTACACCACCAAGATTATTTTTTTGCCCTCCACAGAGTTCCAAATGTTCAAATTCCTTATAATGAAGGATAATGAAGAATTAGAGCTTGCAGATATTGGGACTTTCTGAATACAAGCAAAAAACCTGTTGTGGTTATTCTTGTTGAAAATGACAACTGTTCATACTGTCATTTCTCTTTTTGTAGAAAATTAATAACTGGAGTATTAAAGTCAGTTTTGACTGTAGAAGTGTGCCAAGAGATGAAAATTTGTTAGAAGGGCAATAAGACATTGGATTTTGGATAAATGGTGTAAAAACTGAGGAAATACTATATAAGATTGATTTGTTCATTCAGGACAGTCAGTATTGTAACAAGAGCTACCCAGATGCATCCATAAAATATCAGGGAATTTCTTTAGAGCTGTCTGTTTCCTAACTATGCTGTGTGTTTGCTTTACCTAAGTAAGACTTTGGTCTCTTAGAGAGCCCTGGTCACACTGGCTGCTGGCCCAAATCCTTTGGACCTGTGTAGAGCTTCCTTAAAAAGCAGCACATGCTATGGCTAGAATTATTGGATGGCACACTCAAAAAATCAGGAATCTAAGGCTTCTACCAAAATTGAAAAAACTCAGCTGAACCTGGGATCTTCCCACATTCCTTAGGAATGTATTGCTACAAAAATGACAACTCAATAGTGCTTCCCTCAAGAACCTACTAGGTCTCTGGATCAGTTTGCAGCCCACAGGAAAATCTTTCAAAGATTATAATAGCTAAAAACACCCTTTAAAAGATAAAGTAGTAACATTATCAACAAGTGCAGTTCTTTATGCCTAGAATCAATGTTGTAGCTCTTATATTGTCCATAGAAGCAGAAATGCTATGAAAAGCAAGTGTAGCTATCTGAAGATGAGAGAGATTGATCCTAATCAGTTCTTAGCTGGAGACTGATAAAAGACTGCCTGCATAAATGTTTGCCTTCCGTTTGGTTGATTGCCATGGAGGCATAGCTACAACTGGTTTTAATAAAGTAGTTTGCAATCTTGCTTACGTGACCACAGTACAATAGCGTGGCTGCATTGCATGGAACGTTTAAAGTCACTGAATAAAGCAAACAAATGCTTCACCCACACAATGGCAACCCAAAAAAAACCCACTCAAATATTTAGACACACTGTGCAGTGTTGCAACTGTTAGTGAGGTGCTTAATGAGTAGGGAGAAGCCCTTTGTATAAAAATATTTCCCTGTACAAATATCTATCTAAATTATGCAAATGAGGGATGTTTTGGGAGAGGTCTTGTGTTGATAATTAATAGATTCTTTGCCTCCTTATTTCTCTTCTCACAGGTACTGCAATGAGCATTTGTTGTGCCCCCCTCATGTGTTTTGGACAGGCTGGGGGCCGTGGGAGCGCTGCACGGCTCAGTGTGGAGGAGGGATCCAGGCCCGGCGCAGGACTTGTGAAAATGGCCCTGACTGTCCTGGCTGCAGCGTGGTGAGCAATTTTCAGCTTTCTCTTCATCAAATATCTATGGCCATGTGCCACAGATGTCTCTATGTCATAGAACCATAAAACCATTTAAGTTTGGAAGGACCTCTAAGGTTATCAGGTCCAACCATTAACCCAGCTCTGGCAACTCCTCCATTGAGCCATGTTCCCCAGTGCCTCATCTATGTGTGTTTTAAATGCCTGCGGGGATGGTGACTCTTACACTACTCTGGCCCCTGTGTTCCAGTGCCTGATAACCCTTTCAGTGCAGAAATTTTTCCTAATATCCAATCTAAACCTCCTGTGGCAAAACTTGAAGCTATTTCCGCCTGTCCCAACACTAATGCTCTATAAATGCCCATAAAGCATCTGTGTATGTCTATAAGCTCTACCCCTAACATGAGTAGTCACCAGACTGTTTTTGTCTCTGTGTTTCTTGTGTGTGCTGAAATCCACACAATTTATCAATCAGAAATATATATAATTCAACTTTTCCACAGTATCATGTAGAATTTAAGCTTCTTGAGGCGAGGTTGGTGCAGATGTAGATGTGCTGTTGCAGGTTTAGAGTGGATTTTTTTTTTTATTTTTATCATCAGAGAGCATAGGAACCCTAGCTATGAGCCCAGGACTCTAGTGTACTGTGTTCTGTACAGCAGAGAAAAAGCTAAGTTTCATGTCTAAATACATAAGGAGCCAATCAGTGGATGCATGGAAGCAGCAGGAAAGTGCTGAGGTGATACTGATTAACAGTGATCTCAGCACAGCAGCAGCCTAGCAGCTGGCAGGCTTTGAATTTACAGTGGGATGATTTGAATGAGTAGAAGTGCTTTATTGGTACCCAGTATAATAAGAGAAACATGTGGGAAAACATGTAGGGGATTTTTCTTATATCTGAATAGAGGTAGGTAGGCAAAGAGGAATTTTGTTTTCTTTTTACTATGAAACCACTTTTTACATGTCTTAATTTCAGAGAGGCCTAATTATGAGGTTTGTCATAATCTGTGGTCTGTTTGTTAGACTGGCAGTAGTTCAATGCTAAAGAAAGGATAATTTATTACCTTTTTCTAATTTGATGGTTTTGTGCATTTTCCCAGGATTTGTTCTCTTTTAAAAATTTATTCTGATAATAGAATTGCATTTTGAGTAGATTAAAAACATCCAAGAGACTTGTTCTTTTATTTCAGTTAAACTTTAGGAATTAACTCAATAAATTAGAATTCTATCAAGTTTTCCAAAATATTTGTCTCTTCTCATGGTACACCAAAAAAGAAGACATATGGTCTAGATCTAGTGTTAAACCTTCCTGGCTCTCACTGAAAAGAGCACAATATGATGGTTTTCTCCCTCACTTGTTCCTATTTATCCTATAATAATGTTTGTGAAATATAGCAGCATTTTATTTTGCAGAGGATCTGCCCATGGTTTTAAATCAAAAGTATGTGGCTCTAATTTGCTTGGAAAGCTCTATGAGGAAAGTAGGAAAACCTTTTGTGTAAAAATTTCTTATTATAACCAATTTCAGATTAATGGTACCGGAGTTTGTAATTTATTAACTGTCTTAGCACATACTCTGCTGCACCACGGAATAGTTAACAGTTCAGCTGTGGAAATGTTCTGGAGATTTTTTATTAATTAGAAAAGTATTGCATTGATGGTTTCAAGCTTTGGAGTACATAGTTGTCTTGCTAAAACTTGCCACCAATGGAAACCTAAAACCTATCCAGTGTAGAAATCCTCGATAAACTCTGGTGTTCTTGCAAGACAAAGTATATGTGTATAAATTAGGCTGTGGTATAAAGTCTGTGTTCTGTTTAAGTTTCACTGAATTTGAACCTTTGAGTTCCTTGTCTTCATTCAGACATTCCTGTCTTTGCAGCCATAGCAGGGCGTCACTAAGTGAAGCTGGAGAAAAAATACTTTATTTCTCTCAGAGTTTGTTTCATTAATCGAAGAAAGTGAAATCAGATATATTTATATGCCTT